>NC_084796.1:168726676-169059176 GCF_963169125.1 Humulus lupulus | reverse complement strand
TAAGGGCTGGTCGGTCAGTACTGTGATGGGGTAAGCTTGAAAGTATGGCCACAACTTTCTGGAGGCTAAGATTAAGCAGTAGGCTAATTTTTCAATAGGCGGATACCGCAGTTCTACTCCTATTAGCATTTTGCTTATATAATATACAACTTTTTGCACATTTTCATCCTTTCTTACCAAGACAGCACTAGCAGCACATTCGGTGACCGCCAAATAGATGAACAAAGTTTCTTTTTCAACCGGCTTAGATAGGATTGGTGGCTGCGACATATGAGACTTTAAGGCCTATAAAGCCTGCTCACACTCCTCCGTCCACTCAAATTTCTTATTGTCTCTAAGTAGATTAAAAAATGGGATGCACTTGTCCGTCGATTTGGAGATAAATCTACTTAGAGCGGCAATCCTCTCGGTAAAGCTTTGAACATCTTTTATCTTTGTTAGCGATTTCATATCGACCAGGGCCTTGATCTTTTTGGGATTAGCTTCAATACCTCATGAGTTCACTGTAAATCCCAAAAATTTCCCTGATCCAACTCCGAAGGAACACTTGAGGGGATTTAACTTCATCTGATATTTGTTCAAGACGTTGAAGCACTCTTGCAGGTCCCCTACGTGTCTTTCTGCCTTCTTCGACTTAACCAGCATGTCATCAACATATACTTCCATGTTTGTACCAATCAGCTCTTTGAACATGTGATTGACTAATCGCTGGTCAGTCGCACCAGTGTTTTTCAAACTGAAGGGCATCACTTTGTAACAGTAAAGCCCTATATCGGTCCGAAAGCTAGTGTGATCCTCATCAGGTGGGTGCATACTTATCTGATAGTACCTAGAGTATGCATCCATGAATGATAGGATCTCGTTCCCTGAAGTGGCATCGACCAGCTGGACGATCCTTGGGAGCGGGAAACAATCTTTTGGCCAGGCTTTATTAAGGTCTATGAAATCCACGCATGTCCTCCATTTTACATTTGGCTTGGGTACTAAAACGGGATTAGAGACCCACAGTGGATAAAATGCTACCTTGATGAATCTGTTTTCCTTTAGCTTCTTGACTTCTTCCTCTAGAGCCTTCGATCTGTCTTTGTCGAGCAACCTTCTTTTCTGTTGCACTGGTGGAAAGTTTTTATCTATGTTTAGGACATGGCTGATAACCGTTGGGTCAATTCCAACCATGTCTTTATGCGACCAGGCAAAGACTTCCTGGTTTTTCTTCAAAAATTCCACCAGCTTTGGCTTTATTGTTGTCTCTAAGTTTTTACCGACTTTCACAACCCTGGTTGGATCTGCCTCATCGAGTTGGACCTCTTCAAGGTCCTAGATTGGTCCTACTTCTTCATCAAAATCCCCAAAGCGAGGATCTAAATCCCTATCCTCACTTTAGGCAACACCTTATTTGGTGACGTGCTCACCTGATCGGGCTTGTGTTTCATTAGCCAGCTGCAACACTTTTCTGGCGACTTCCCTTGATCCACCTCTCTTTCCCTTAGTACTTGAGAAATTATAGCATTCCCTCGCTTCTCGTTGGTTTCCCAATACGCATCCTACCCTTGCGTCAGTTGGGAATTTCATGGCAAGGTGCCAAACCAAAGCTCGTAGGTCGACCAGAATAGGTCTTCTAATTATAACATTGCATGCGGAAGGACAATCAACTACTATAAAAGTAGTGAGTAATGTCCTATTCACAGGTGCAGTTCCTACTGTAACTGGAAGCCTAATTGACCCTGTTGGCGCGAGCCCTTCGCCAGAAAAACCATAAATGGTTTGGTTGCATGGCTCCAGGTCTTTCACTGTCAACTTCATTCTCTCTAATGAAGACTTGTACAAGATATTTACTGAGCTCCCTGTGTCAACTAACACCCTTTTGACCATCATGTGGGCTATCTGGACGTCCATGACCAGAGGGTCCGAATGGGGAAATCGGACATGCTGAGCGTCCAGCTCAGAGAAAGTTATTAGCTCTTCCTCTATTCGAGCTTTTTTGGGAGTTCGCTCCTCCACATTTAGCATCTCGATGTCCTAGCCGTGGTGTAAGGTCTGAGCGTATCGCTCCCTTGCCTTCCCACTATCTCCTGCAAGGTGTGGGCCGCCACAGATGGTTAACAATGTACCTGCCATGGAAGTTGGCTGTAAAGGTGGCGAGCATTGGCGTACAGGCGCCTGCTCGTTGCCTCCTTGAGCCTCTCGCTGAGAACCTCCCATGGCTCGTATGTATCTTCTTAGGTGTCCCTGTTTGATAAGGAACTCAATCTCATCTTTCAGCTGGTTACACTCATTGGTGTCATGACCATAGTCGTTGTGGAAACGAAAAAATTTTGTTGTGTCCCTCTTAGAGATATCCTTCCTTATCGACGCTGGTCGCTTGTAAGGGACATTAGAGCTGGTCGCCTGGTACACCTCCACTCTACTCTCGACAAGGGCCGTATAGTTGGTGAATCTTGGCTCGTATCTGTTTCCCTTAGGGCGCTTATTCTCGGATGTTGACGACACATTGTTTGCCCTCTTTCCACCATTTTTACCGTTGTCGTTGCTATTGGGTTTATCCGACCCGTTGGCGGCTTTAGCGGGATCTTCCTTTGGTCCCTTATATTTCGCAGGCGATTTCCCTTCGTTGGCAATCGCCCTTCGAGCTTGATGTACCGGTCTACTCGATCAAGTAATTCCTGGGTACTTTTTTCCCCATTCTTCCTTAAACTGTTCCAGAGGGGAGAATGACGCCTCACCCCAGCAGTAAGGGCCATCATTTTCCCTTCGTCACCAACTGTTTTAGCTTCAGCTGTGGCTCGCATAAAACGCTGGACATACTCCTTTAAGGATTCTCCCTCCTTCTGGCGTATCTCGACCAGCTGGTTGGCTTCAGTCGGGTGAACATGGCCAGCATAGAATTGCTCGTAGAATTCCTTCACGAACATTTCCCATGATACTATGCTAGCAGGAGGGAATTTAAAAAACCACTCTTGAGCATTGTCAGATAGGGTGGCCGGAAAGATTCTATAGCGGGCATCATCCGACACCTTCTGGATGTCCATCTATATCTCGAACTTGTTCACGTGAGATATTGGGTCCCCATATCCATCAAAATTGGGTAATACTGGCATCTTGAATTTTCTGGGGGTTTCCGCCATTGCTATTCTCTATATGAAAGGAGTGCCTCTTCTTCGATCATACTCGATGTGGGATGTCCGGCTCCCTACCAGCTGCTGGACAGCCTGGTTTAATGCATCGATCTAGGCTTACACGGCGTCTGGGATCGCTGGGGTGACTGGTACCAGAGGAGCGTATTCATCATGCCTCTCGCGCCTGTCGTTGAGCATGTCCCTTAGGTCATCATCTCTACGCCTTTGCTCGCTAGCACCCAACCGATCAAAGACGTTAGGTTGCCTAGGCTGCCCCCCAGCATTCTGGATTGTAGGCCTATTTTCTCTTGGTGGGGGATTCCTTTCCCCACCTCTTTCTCCTTGACCTCGACCAACATTCCCTTTGCCGGAATTAGCTTCATTATAATCATGACCGTCCTTGAAATGCGAACGACTATGGCGTGATTAGCTGGTCGCACTGTTCCCTCCTCTAGCTGGCATCTCTCGAGCGTCAGGGGGAGGCCTATGTTGGTTGGTGGGTCCTCAGGCATTACTATGTCGTAGGGGTCCCTTGACCGCAAAGCCTAACTCGATGTGTCTTCTGATAGTAGAAGTACGTTGCCCCCTACTCGATGGATTTGGTTCCTCAACCGTTAGGCGTCTAGGGATCTAGGGAGGCTGCCCGACCCTATTCTATCTTTGACGCTGGAGATTATCCCGACTAGCACGAGAAGGCGACTGCTGCTCTGGATCCTGATGTGGGATATCCTGTTGAGCAGCAGGTGGTTGCTCCGGCCTTTGAGGGCTTGCCGGCTGGAGTGGAGGACTTAGGTTTGGAGCCTGTTGTGGTGGTGCACTGGGTGGCTGATCCGGTTGAGAAGTCGGTGTAGCTTTTCCTTGGGCCAACTGAATGGTTGCTTCCAGAGCGGCAGTGGTGTCTCTCTGCCGGGGGTTCATGTCTGCCTGTCGCTCATTCAACTCTTGGCATTGACGTTCAATTTCCCTCAGCTGCAACGCCATCATTTCAGCTGCATTCTCCTGATTGGCCCTCAGCTTGGTCAACTCCTCCTGCAACACACTCAGTGTTGTCCTCAGGGTTTCAAAATCCATTTCTTCCTCTTCGAAATCCAACTGTGGCTCGTCTTCAGTCACATTTGGTAGAGGAGGCTGGGTGGATGCAGCGCCAGAAGTCTGCCCCGTCTTCTTGGATGTTTTAGCCATTTGATTTTCTTGACGATCTAGAATTCATCTCTCAATGAAAGCACCAAAATGTTGACCCTCAAATTGGTCAACGACACGGAGTCAGATAAACGATATAAAATGAGATGAAAATAAGAAGAAATTCAAATGGAAAAGTAAATGACACAAACGATTTATAGTGGTTCGGCCCTAATTGGATGGTAATGACCTACGTCCACTTAGTGTTCTTATTGATATAGAGTCCCAATAATGTGATCAATGATCTAGGGTTCACGAGTTTCACACGCTTTGGGAGAATTACTACTTCGGTGAATAATCACACTACAATTTTCTCTCCGGATTCAAAGCTCGAAAAAGTCCCTTCCCTAGAGCCCTTTTATTCTTATTTATAGGCTCCAGGATGTTACACAGGCCAATGAGCCTTAATTACAATTTAGAATTGCGTATCTAGGTAATAAAAGAAATTACAATTAATGCATAATTATAGATTTGCATGAATAAAGGAAGTAAATGAAAGTATGCAACCAGGCTGGTCGCACATAAGTATGATGCTTGATAAACCAATAAGTTTCTGGTAGATGGCTGAGCAGGATATTATTCACTTAAAGCCGCCACGTGCCTGCCACGTGTAGGTCAATCTTGCCACATCATCAGGAGCCATTTTTGGGTAAACAATTATTATTATTATTTATTTGAGTAAATGAGAAGACTAAAATTTCTAATTGTAATTTTATACTTAATTTTATTTTGGGTAAATATATTGAATGTTTTTTTATATTTATTTTTTCTAAATATAGTTAATATTTAAAAATAATAAGAAAGTAAATTTTTTTTTTAATTATTTTAGTTGTACCCAAAAATACGAATTGAATTACTTAGCACGGGGTACAGCTGGCAGAAAAGCGTATGAAGAATGCGTAGAGATAGAGCATCTTGCTAACTCTAGAGTGAGCAGCTCGAGTCTCCAGATCACCTCTTGTGCCAATAACTTAGTTCGAGATGCGTGACATCCAGATTGCCTTCGTGAAACTCTGAACGTGACCTGTGTTAGTTCAGATTAGTTCTTCGACACCCAGCTCGAAGAAGGTGTTCAGCTCGCGGAAGCTTGGTCATGACGCATAGTGAAGGATCCCAAAAGACTCAAAAATTCCTTATACGCTCATCAAATGTTCATATATTATTCTCTATTTATTACCCTATATTCTGGGCATAGAATCAATAGACGTTAGTGTATGTATGAAAATGGGATGTTACACAAAAATGTATGTTACCATATTTATGCACGGTTACCCAAAACTATTTAGGCAGAATTCCCTATAAATACATGGGAGAATGGACAGAAAAGTGGATCGACATTTTGCATCCTAAAACTATGACGAAATTTTCACAAACAATTTTACGGTGATAACAAAACAGATTAATAAGAGTGACTCATGGATTAGGTGGATTTTAACTACTAAACCATGTAAAAAGTGTGTGAGTGTTCTTGGTATTTTTTATTTGTCCAATTATGGTTTAGCAAAAGCCTAATCTCTCTATTTTCAGATTCCTTAATCCACTGTTGGTGTGCTAATAAGGCTTAAAGGCCCTGATTAGTGTGTCGGGAGGGCATAATTGCGTTATATGTGATTTAAATTATTTAATGCATGATTATCTAATAAGCATGCTTATATGATTATATGGATATATGAGATGCATGATTATGAGTATTAGTATGCATGTAGGCCCTGTTTAGATTATAAGGGCATATTCGTAATTTTGGCCTGTTGAGGGCATAAACGTGATTGTTTGTGATAAATTGTTATGACCACATTATTATGTGGATGTTTTTGCAGCATAAGGCTTGAGGTGATCCTCTTCCGCGGTACTAGTTGAGAATCATGATTATGGTAAGTAATGGTTAGTTGAGGTGGTAACCATTAGTAACCTTGGTGTTAGTGGTATTAGTGAAATAAGAGGGGAAAAAGTGGTATTTATGTTACAGTGGTGAAATGACCTAGCTACCCTTGAGGTTTAGTGTTTGGCTCAATTTGAGGAGGGGTAGGAAGGTCTTTTGGTATTAAAATTAGAAACCAACAGTTGGGGGAAAAGGCTCTCACGTGTTAGACTCTTCCAGACTTTATCTTTGGGTCATTTGGTTCAATTTAGAAGAAGGGAGAAACTGAACTCAAGTCTTGAGAGCTGGGTTTAAAGGAATTAAAGGGTGGAATCAAGTTAAGGAAGGGACTAGCAGCCATCCATAGTTGGAAATTTTGAATTTAGGAAGAAGGTAAGAGTTTCATCTTTTCTGGTTTTAGGTTCTCCATTGTTCTTGTAAGTTTTGAGTTTAATTTTTGGATTTTGGGTTTTGGTGATGAAGTTGTGAGGAATTGAGGTTGGGACGTTGAGTGCTAAAGCTTGGAGTGATTTGGGGGCAGCCTAGGCTGAAACTCTCTTGGAGGTAATGATTTTTGACTTTGAAATTCTGGGTTTCTGGTTTTCAGGTGATGTTCTTGAGCTTCAGAGCTCAATTGTGATTTCTGTGTTTGATGATGCTTTTAACTAAGTTTTGATGTTTTTAGGTTATGTTGGATGAGATATAATGAATTGTAGGTTCAATTTTGAGTTTAGATGAGGTTTGGATTGGGTTTGAGGAGCTTTGGCTCGGGAAAGTTCGAAGGAAAAAATCCAGAAGTTTGCATGTGCTGGCTGTAGCGCTAGGTAGGGGGTGCTACAGCGCTAGGCCACGTATTCTGGGGGGCTTGAGTCTCTAAATCTAGCACTGTAGCGCCCACCATGTAGAGCTGCCCTGCCTCCAGAAATGGGTTATGGGTATTTTTCTTAGGGTTTTCGCTAGGGGATTCAGGGGTTGATTCCACCACCCCATTTGGTGGAATTGGGCTTCCTGAGAGCTTGGGATTGGTCCCGAAGTTGGGTTACGGAAATGAGATTTAGTGATGGTTCTACTTTATGGATTGTGACTAGGTGTATGCTAAGGCTCGAACGAGATCGTGCTCGAGGGTCATCTCAATTAGCCAAAGCGCTCGGAATCAAAGGTAAGAAAACTGCACCCAGTTATGTAGTTATGTTGGGACTAAGACTTCCCTATACTTGTATGTGATGTCATATGATGGTATTATGCCACGGGGACATGAGATAAACGACCTAAGAGTGCTGAAATTAATATTTGCGCACAGGATGCGGCTCGGCCACTGATAGCTAAGGTTAAGTATATATTCACTGAGCACGGCCTAAGCGAGTCGGAGTCAGTGGGACAATTAGAGGGTGCGGCCTAAGGGCGTCGACCCTGGATATTGTGTGATATGTTTATTATTATTAGTCTGATGATTATGTCATGCTTATTATCTGAATGATTGATTATTGGTTTGCAGATTGATATCATTGATTATGTGAACGACGCGACCTGCTGAATATTTGGTTGTTGATTTGTGAATTATCTGATAGTTGATTATCATTTATGCTCTGCATTATGGTTTTCTTGCTGGGCCTTGGCTCACGGGTGCTACGTCGTGCAGGTAAAGGCAAGGGCAAAGTGGACTAGTCCTGAGTTGGAGAGCTCTAGGGTAGAATATACATAGTCAGTGGATCGGCTACCACAACCGAGGAATGGTACATGGACATGAGAACCTAAAGTGCTTATTTTGCCCTTAGAGTGGCTTGTGGTTGTACATAAACTTTGAAATTTTGTCAACTGTCCTTTAAAACCTATTTTGGGATCCCATGTATTAAACATTTATTTTAATGAGAAATTTCCTGTTTATGACCAAAATCTTTTAACCCTAACCTAATTACGACTTTAGGGTCACGTTTTCAACTATACGACTTGATTAGCAAGTTTTGCACTTTTATAATCACACAGTGTAACGGCCTTGGTTATCTAGCGTGTTACAACTTGGTATCCGAGCGTCCTAGGTTTAAGGGTTCCTGAAGACTGGCTGGACATGTACATTCGTTGCTAAAGACAAGCTCGACTTAGGGTTTGATAATTATGTATACATGTTTATATGCTTAAATGATCGGAAAGAAATATGGATGTTGATATCTGTTTGATTAATAGAGAGCATGAGATACTAATAGGGCCTGGCCCTTGACTGCTGTGTGATGATATTGAGGCATGCTTATTAGCATTGATGTGCATGTGGATGAATATTTTGATAAATTGTTATATCTTGATTGCTTGTGATTGGTTGTGTTCCAATGGTGGATTATGGAAGGATTATTACCCTATCATCATAGTCTGACCGCCGAGTCATTGATTGCAGGTTAACTTGGATAGCTATGTGTCCAAGACGATCTGTACGACTTATCGGCGCTAGGTCTGAGGCAAGGGATGATGACCAGGGACAGAACCCTCCGCCAGTCTCTGAGAACTGGTAGCAGGTTATGGCAGATATGCAAGCACAGCTACAGAGCCAAGATGAGCAGATCCGACTTCTGAGACAGCAGACTTTGTGAAGGAGTGCTGCATCCATTGTGCCACCTACAGTGGCACCAGTAGTACAGCCAGTGGAGGTTGGGAATAGATGGGAGTCGTTGTATGAGCGGTTCGGGAGACAACGTCCTCCAAATTTTGAGGGAGGACCAGATCCACTAAAGGCCGAGCAGTGGATGAGTATGATTATTGCTATTCTGGATTTCATGAGGGTAGAGGGTCATGACAGAGTGGCCTGTGCTGCATATATGTTTAGAGGGGATGCTCACATTTGGTGTGAAGTGGCATCATAGAACAGGGATGTTACTACTTTAGGTTGGGATGGATTCAAGGACTTGTTCAGCCATAAGTATTATAATGTTGCCATCAGGGCAGCGAAGGTTAATTAATTTGTGGGATTGGTTCAGGGCAACATGATAGTTACAGAGTATGCCCTGAAGTTTGACAGACTTGTGAAGTTCACACCAGATGTTGTGCCTACTAATGCAGCTAGGCAGGACAGATTTATCAGAGGGTTTAATGCTATGATAGCCTGAGATGTGAGGATTACAACAGTTCCTGGGGGGACAACTTATGCCCAGGCTGTCGAGAAGGCTCTTACCACTGAGGAAGTGGAAAACAAGATTTGGAGGGAGAGTGTTATAAGGCGAGGGGGCCGTAGAGTGGTGCCTCCATATTTTGGGTCTGGTAAGGCTGGAGGCCTCAGTGATCTAAAGAGGAAGACCCTTGATACTTCAATCGCTCCTGGTCCTGATAGGAGAGGTCGGGGTACTCAGGGTGGCCGTCAGGGAGGCAGTGATGCATGGAGGAGCTATCCAGAGTGCACCAGGTGCAGAAGACGCCATCTGGGTGAATGCCGGGCCAAGGCCTGTTATGTGTGTGGGGTGGTGGGACACATTAAGAAGGACTGCCCATGTAGCGACCAAAACTTGTTAATAAGGCTTGGGGCCTTGATTAGCGTGCCTGGAGGGAAATAATTGTTATGTTGTATTAATGTGAGAATTTTATAAATATGTGACGAGAAGTGCATGTTTAGGTGATTAAATATGCATGTGGGCCCCATTTGGCCGTTAGGGGCATATTTGTAATTTTAGCCCATTGGGAGCCTAGGGGTATTTTGGGAATATTATAACTTGAGTATAAGAATTATTGAGAAATGGTTAGTGGCACTTTGGTAACTTGGGTAACTATAGGTAATTCTATAGGATAATTGTTTTAAGTGGAAAGTGGTATTCTTGCAAGAGATTAAGGAAAAGTCTAGGATGCCCTTGAGGATTAGCTAGAATCTAAGTTAGAAAGGAGGGAAAATGGGTCATTTGGCTTAGGTGGTAGATAAGCCTTGGCTGAGGGAAAAGTTTAGAACGTTCTCACATTTTGGCTTATGCAAGAGTTATGCTTTGGGAGCTCTAGAGAGAATTAGAAACCAGAAAGGAAGGAGGGGAAATCTCTGGAGTTTTGTGGGATCAAGAGGGGAATCAAGCCAAGGAAAAGCTAGAGGATTGTTCTGCATATTGAGGTAAGGAAATCTGAGTAATTACTTGGTAGAATTCAGCTAAGAATGTTATGGTTTGAGAGTTTAGTTGTGTGTTGTCTTGTGGATTATTGGAGTAAAGTTCAGATTGGGATTAGTGGAATTGATCTTGGGATTGGATAGGGAAAGCAGCTCAAGGTCGAATCTCCATTTTGAGGTGAGAGTTTCATGCATTTTTGAGGTTATGCTCTGTTATGGTTTAAGTTTTATGAAGTTTTGAAACCATTTTTGGTGAATTATGGATTTGAATGTGTATTTAAGATAGTTGTTATTGTTTCTGGGTTATTATACTGTCTATTTGGGGTTTTAAGTTGATTTGGGACTTGGGAGTATCTTGGAGTTGATTTGGAAGAGTTTCTCGGGAAAATGTTGGGGAAAAACCCAGTTTTCTGGGTTCGCGTATGAGCGCCGCGACCCTGTTCTTCCGCGTCGCGACGCTAGGTTGAATCAGGAGGAGGGCACCATTCTGGGCGCCGCGGCCCCCATAGGGTTGTGCCACGACGCTAGGCCAATTTTTGGGCAGGGAAAAAAATGTGTTTTTGGGTTTTGGCTCAGGGGGCTCAGGGGATGCTTCCGCCACCTTGTGGGGGGGGAAACGGGAGGTCCCGAAAGCACGGGATTGGTTCCAGGAGATGATTATAAACTGGTTAGTAAAGAGAGTGCTATGTATGTGTTGTGACTAGGTTTTCAGCGAGGCTCGGGTTAGAGGACCATGCTCGAGATTTTGGTGCTTAAGAAGCTCGGGACACAGGTAAGAAAACTGCTGTACCCATAGAGCAGGGCAAGGCCCCATAGTTGTGTTGCAGGGCATGACCCTATATGGTTATGTGCAGGGCGTAGCCCATTGATTGTGTTAATACATGTTTAAGTGTTTGTTTAATTATGCTATGAATTCATATATGTGAATGATCGGCAAGAGTCGGATATGGTGAAGGCTGAGAACGGCAAGGGACGGGAATGGCAAGGGGCCAGGAGCAGCGTTTAGCACGTGGTGTGCGAGTTACTAGGGTAAGACCCTAGAGGATACCTGGGATATCCTTACGGTGTGGACCGCGAACCTAGGGCCTGGTAAAGCACTTGGGATAGCATGGCCGTACGTGTTTAGCTTGTTGGCAAGTTTGTTATATGCTGAGTGATTGATATGCATATGTTATCTAATTGTGTGGATTTTTCTTGCTGGGCTTCGGCTCACGGGTGCTCTATGGTGCAGGTAAGGGCAAGGGGAAGATCGACCAACCATGAGTACAGAGAGCTCAAGGCGACGCATACATGTCTGGTCTGCCTGGCTGGCACGGCCAGGGGTATTTTGGGGAGTTGCTTTGTACTGAATCCTATTTTGTTGTTTAGTCGACTTTAAACATATTTTGAGTTTTAAATATTTTTAAACAGTATTTTGGGATCCCGAATGTAAAACACTTATAACTTTCAATGAATGATTATAATTTCAAATTATGTGATTTTAATACAGTTTAGTTACACTTTTGAGTTAAATTCTTGATTAGCAAGTTAAATGCACATTTTTAACTGACCTAGTAACGACTCTAAGGTAGTAGGGCGTTACAACTTGGTATCAGAGCAGGCCAAGGTTTATGGTTCCTGGAGATTGACCGAACATGTACGCTAGCTGTCAGTGTCATGCTCGACTCAGGGTTGGTTGGTAATAATTGAATTATATGTTTGGAATATGTGCTTAAATGCCTTGTTTGCCTGTTTATTTCATATAGAGCGTGATGAATGAGTTAACATATGCATGATGCCAGGGCATGGCCCGTTGAGTATTATATGCTATTTGTGTACTATGTGGATTGTTGTTATGGTTGGCTGATGTGAATTGGGAGGTGGTTTTGGATATTGTTATCTTGCCTGATGAGCGACGTCATTGATTGCAGGCATATTGATTGTGATGCCTCGACAATCATCTAGACTCCGCGACAGTCGGGCCGAGGATGACAATCAGGGTCAGGACCCTCCACCTGCCCCACAGAATTGGCAACAGATGTTTGCCGAAATGGAAGCTAGATTGCAGCGAATAGAGAAATAACTTCGACAGTTGAGGCAACAGGCCCCTCCACAGGTCACTGGGCTGCCAATTTAGCAGGTTATGGCGCTAGTGCCAGTTCAGCCTGTGATGGAGAACAGGTGGGAACCTTTGTATGAAAGGTTTAGGAAGCAGCATCCTCCAACCTTTGAGGGTGGACCAGACCCACTGCAGGCAGAGCAGTGGATGAATATGGTTTCCTCTATCCTAGATTTTATGAGGGTTGAGGGGAATGAGAGGGTAGCTTGTTCAAGCTACATGTTCAGAGAGGATGCCCCCATCTGGTGGGATGTAGTAGTTCAGAGGAATGTGACAATGATGACTTGGGAAGAGTTCAGGAATATCTTTAATGAGAAATATTACAGCGTTGCAGTCCGAGCTGCGAAGGTTGACGAATTTATCAACCTGACCCAGAATCGGTTGACCGTGACAAAGTATGCTCTGAAATTTGATCGATTGGCGAAGTTTGCGCCAGATCTAGTGTAACGCCCTACTTCCTTAGAGCCGTTACTAAGTGAGTTTTAAACGTGCATTTAACTCGCTAATTGAGGTTTTAAGTCAAAAGTGTAATCAAATCATAAACAGAGAAGTAAACTTGAAAATAATTCCATTTACTAAAAATCATAAAGTGTTTGACACTTGGGATCCCAAAATACTGTCTAGAAATATTTACAACACATATAAGTACAAACCAAGTCGACTAGACGACAAAATCTAGGTTTTAATACAATTATCTCTCAAAATCACCGACTGTGTCAGCCAGGCAGGTGAAACATGTACGCGCCGCTTCACGCTCTCCATACTCATGGTTGGTCGACTTTCCCCTTGCTCTTACCTGCACCACAGAGCACCCGTGAGCCGAAGCCCAGCAAGAAAACCCTCACAAGCAGACAACATATGAACTACAAACACTTAGCATATAAACAGGCCATCAATAGGCTAAACACATATGGCCAAGCCGTCCCAGGCGCTTTACCAGGCCCTGGGCTCGCGGTCCACACCATGAGGATATCCCAGGTATCCTTTAGGGTCTCGCCCTGGCAACTCACACTCCACGTGCTCAACGCTGCTCCCAACCCCTTGCCGCACTCGGCCTTGCACTCCATGTGCCTAACGCCGTTCCCGGCCCCTTGCTGTTCCCGGCCTTGCTGACCTCGGCCTGCACCATTCCCGGCTCTTGCCGAACATTTACACATATGCAACCATAGCATAACAAAGCAAATACTAAACTTGAACAAATTCAATCAAAGGGCTATGCCCTGCACACAAGCTCTATGGGAACAGTGGTTTTCTTACTTGTAACCTGAGCTTCCCAAGTACTGCGATCACGAGCACAGTCCTCTATCCCGAGCCTAGAAGAAAACATAGTCACAACGCATGATA
This sequence comes from Humulus lupulus, assembly GCF_963169125.1. NCBI lineage: Eukaryota > Viridiplantae > Streptophyta > Magnoliopsida > Rosales > Cannabaceae > Humulus > Humulus lupulus. The sequence continues at coordinate 169,045,515 of NC_084796.1, read as the reverse complement.
AAGGATTCCATTAATATTCGAGTAACGATTTCCAGATATAATTCTAGCTTCCGGGACATCGAATTCCACAAAACACGGTGGTGGAATCAATCCCGAGCACCCTAGGTTAGGTTCTCGCGCTTAAAACCTCCATTTAGCCAAAATTTCCCCTTTGAGCCGTGGCCCTAAGAAGTGGCGTCGCGGTCCGCCCCCAAAATAGAGGCTAAAACCTCTTTGATGCCCATTTGAGCCGTGGCCCTGCCCTATGGCGCCGCGGCGCTCCCCAGAGGCAGAGCCTCCCTGGCTCCTCAGCTTCGTAGGGCCGTAGCACTCAAGAACAGAGCCGCGGCCCAACCCTTCATGCCCAGGAAAAACACCATTTTCACCTAAAAAATCAATCCAATTATCCCGAAAATCAAGCCAACAATCCTAACTAATCATCACAAAGGTTATACCATAGATTCAATAGCAAAACCCAACAAAAAAACTCAAGCCAAAACCTTATAAAAACAAAGTTGAATCCTCATCCCTCCAACATACAAAACTCTAATATTCAACCTTAAAACCAGCTGCAAATCAACACAATTCCACATATTAGGAGCTTACCTTGATGAGTTATGTTTCTGTGTAGATTCTCTAAGTTCCAAGCTTTAATTCCTCAAGACCATCAGCCCAATTCCTTAGCTTTGGCTGGATTTTCTCTAAGATGTTCTAAGTCTCCAAGAGTGTAAGAAAACTAGAGAGTGAGTCGGTTAGAATAAGTCTGGGGGTTTCCTATTTGTTTGTTTTATTTAACTTAAGCTTATATGGTTACCTCAAGGCTCGGGGTACCAAAATGTCCCCAAGGGAAAAATGGTAAATTTCCCCAATATTCCTTCCTAGACATTCTAACCTCAAATATATCTCCAAATATTTATTTCTATAACCCAATAACCCCATAAAATATCCCATACCCGGAATACCCCTCGACCCGCTCCAGGTCGAATTCTCAACCTCGTTGTGACTTTCCGGCTAAATGCTCCCTAGGACTGTCTCGAATTGTGCTACACAGATATATCACATACATATCATATTTATCACATTTATACCCTCAACGGGCTAAAATCACAAACATACCCCTAATATCCAAACGGAGCCCACATGCATATTTAATTCAACTAAACATGCATCTCTATCACATATTCACATAAATTCATATATTAAAGCAGTAATTCACTTATTGCCCTCCAGGCACACTAATCAAGGCCCTAAGCCTTATTAGCAAATTTGGGTCGTTACATCTAGTGCCGACAGATGTGGCAAGAAGAGACAGATTTGTACGGGGGTTGAACGTTATGATCACCCGTGATGTGAAGATCACCTTGGATCCAGAGACTACTACCTATGTTCAGGTTGTGGACAAGGCCCTTACAGCTGAGGGGGTCGACGACTAGATTTGGAGAGAGAGCGCTGTTAGGCATGATGCCAGGAGGACGGTGCCTCCTTTTATTGGATCCAGTTGGGGTAGTGGCGCCAGTGAACAGAAGAGGAAGGCCCCAGATTCTTTTGTTCCTCTAGTTTGGATAGGAGGGCACGGGGTGATTTTTGTGGCTGTCAGGGTGGAGGTGACAACTGGAGGAGCTTTCCAGTGTGTCCTCGGTGCAGACGGCGACACCAGGGTGAGTGCAGGATTAGGGTCTATTTTGTTTGTGGGAGTGCCAATCATCTGAAGAAGGACTACCCACAAGCCAGGAAGGAAGAGCCGAAGCAGGGTGACAGTCTCACTCCTGCCAGAGTGTTTGCTTTGACTTAGACTGAGGCGGAGGCTAGCCCCTCAGTTGTGACAGGTCAAATTTTTAGTGCTGGTTCTTTGTATACTGCATTGATTGATTCGAGAGCTACCCATTCATTTGTGTCTGCTAGAGTGATAGATCAGCTGTGTAGACCTAGTGCTTTGTATGCTAGGGGTTTTCAGACTTTGTTGCCAACTAGGGAACTGGTAGTCTATAGGAGGTGGATTAGAGCTTTACTAGTAGAGGTAGATGGTAAGGAATTCGCTGTTGATCTGATTGAGCTTGCGATGGATGACTTTGATATGATCTTGGGGATGGATTGGTTATCGAAGTAGGGGCGATGATTGACTGCAAGCGCAAGATGGTGACTTTTGAACCGGAAGGGGAGGTACCCTTTGTATTTGTGGGAACAGCTAGTGGATCGCGAGTACCTATGATTTCAGCACTGAAGGCTAGAGACCTGATGCAGGGAGGTTGCATAGGATTCCTAGCGAATGTTGTGGATACCTCTAGGGTTGTGACGGTTGGACCGGGGGAGACCAGATTGGTGTGTGAGTATCCAGATTTGTTTCTAGCAGATCTGCCAGGGCTGCCGCCGCAGCGGGAGATTGATTTTGTTATAGAGTTGGTACTAGGGGCAGAGCCAGTATCTAGGACACCTTACAGAAGGCGGAGTTGAAGATTCAGTTGCAGGAGTTACTGGATTTGGGGTTCATCAGACCGAGTTTCTCGCCATGGGGTGCTCCAGTGTTGTTTGTCAAGAAGAAGGATGGATCTCTTAGGATGTGTATTGACTACAGGGAGTTGAACAAGTTGACAATTAAGAACAAGTATCCACTGCCTAGGATCGATGATCTATTGGACTAGCTACAGGGAAGTACAGTGTTTTCCAAGATTAATCTCCGGTCAGGTTACCATCAGTTAAGGATCAAAGAAGAGGACATACCAAAGACTGCTTTCCGCATGAGGTATGGACACTATGAATTCCTAGTTATGTCCTTTGGATTAACCAATGCCCTAACAACTTTTATGGATATTGTGGATGCCAAAAATCCACCAAGAAAAAAATCCCCAGTACATGGTGAAAATACAAGGCTAAAGGTCACTTATATCAGGCTCAGACCTATAAGTCTTGTGAAACTGAGAGATTGTCCCAAGGGAAGCATCACTTAGTGAGCCATGAAGTGTGGCCTTTGTGGATGCTCAATATTCCATGCCCATAAAAGACTCAAAGTGTATGCTTAGGCCCCATAAACGCCCAAAAATATGGCTGGGTTGGGGTGACCCCGAGCCACTGTTGCCTCTCGCGCGGCAGCCTTGATGGCCTTGCGCGCGCCAACACCAGGCGAGGCCACCCCCTCGCGCGCACCAGCACCAGGCGAGGCCCTTTTCCTCGCGCGCGCCCAGCATCAGGCGAGGCCACTCCTTCGCGCGCGCCAGCACCAGGCGAGGCCACCCCCTCGCCTGCGCCAGCACCAGGCGAGGCCACCCCCTCGCGCGCGCTAGCACCAGGCGAGGCCCCCTGCCTTGCGCACGCTTAGCACCAGGCGAGGCCACGTGTCCCGCGTGCGCCCAGCACCATGCGAGGACCCGCATCCCGCGCGCGCCACGCCATCAACAGGCCTTCCAAGGAGGTATCGCGAAGGAATAGGAGCCATGCCATGGACTTCAAAGTCTGAGTGGCATGGGAGCCACGCCACCAGGTGGCCACGCGAGTGGGATGACATGCCAAGGGAGCCGTGTCCACAAGGGGCTCGCGAGGAAGGCGTCTCGCCTTGCACCCTCAGACATCTGTTGAGGCCACATGCCCATCACCCATGCTCATGAGTGACCTCGGGGTGCTTCATGCATCCCATGCCAAGGACCCAAGAGCCTCGCCTCACGTCACGACCACTGCATGCACCAAGTGTCCCATTCCCTATGCCTTGAAGACCCCAATGCTTAGAGGTCCGGGTACGAGTCGAATGGAACATTCATGTACGATCTAGTAATGGGTACGGCCCTTAAGACCCTGTATGTCGAAGTACGGACACCCGTACCAGTGGGGGAGTGGGAAGGCTGGAATAAGAGTTATGGCCCGTACGTCTACGGCCAGGAGTCAGAGTCGACACCACTACCACCTGTGCCACTATGTCTGTCCCCACTCCACTGACATGGGTACGGACAAGTAGTGGAGACATCCTCCTGACGCCTGCCCCTGTACTTGATGCAAGACCTCAGCTTCTGAAACCACTCTCCTGACAGAGTACTTATGTACCATTTGGTCTCCTGGACCACCATGTATCCCAGGCCATCAGAGCCTACTATAAAAAGGACCCCTCTCCCACATGAGAAGGGGTTGGGAAATTCATTGTATGCAGAGGCTATTGAGAAATATACTAAGGCTTGCTCCATTGTTTATCTATGTTTACTTTTCCTTAAAGTTTATTCTCAGTTCTTATATAAACTTCGCCTGACTTACCTTTGAGTTTTCCGATCTAATTTCGTTGACGAGATTTCACCGTCAACAGATATGATGAACAGGGTTTTCAAGGACTATTTAGATAAGTTCATGATTGTGTTCATCGATGAGATTCTGGTGTACTCTCAGTCAGAGATAGAGCATGAGCAACATCTACGTTTGGTGTTGCAGCGGTTGAGGGAGCATAGGTTATATTCTAAGTTCAGCAAGTGTGAGTTCTGGTTACCGCAAGTTACATTTTTGGGCCATATTGTCAGTAAGGAGGGGGTTCTTGTTGACCCAAGTAAGATTGAGGAAGTGAGAGACTGGCCTAGACCGAGCAGTGTTCCTGAAGTGATGAGTTTTCTGGGATTGGCAGGGTATTATCGACGGTTTGTTGAGGGGTTCTCCAGAATAGCTACGCCATTGACAAAATTGACAAAGAAGAAGACAAAGTATGTTTGAACAGACAGATGTGAGAACAACTTCAAAGAGTTGAAGCGGCGACTGATCACCGCGCCAGTGTTGAGTTTGCCGACAGACAATGAGAAGTTCGTGGTTTATTGTGATGCTTCCAGACAGGGTTTAGGGTGTGTGCTAATGAAAGCTAGGAAGGTGATAGCCTACGCATCGAGACAGTTAAAGGATTATTAACAGAGATATCCCACACACGATCTAGAGTTGGCAGTGGTGGTATTCGCACTTAAGATTTGGAGACATTATTTATATGGTGAAAAGTGCGAGATATACACCGACCATAAGAGTTTGAAGTACTTCTTTACTCAGAAGGATCTGAATATGCGCCAGAGGCGGTGCCTAGAGTTGGTTAAGGATTATGATTGTGACATCCTATACCATCTTGGGAAGGCTAATGTAGTGGCTGATGCATTGAGTCGGAAAGGCCCAGGACAACTGTTCAGTTTGAGACAGATATCCGATAAGCTAGCCGAGGAGATTACTAGAGCGGGTATAAAGTTGGTGGTTGGTCGGTTAGCCAACATCACTCTTCAGTCTACACTCCTTGAGAGGATCAAGGTGGCGCAGGGGAGGGATTCCCAGTTGAGAGGTCATAGGGAGAACATCTTAGTCGGGGCGGCTAAGGACTTCTCTTTCTCGGAGATGGGGTTATTGAAGTACAAGGGTCGGATTTGTGTTCCGATGGATTCTGATATTCAGTTGGAGATCTTAGATGAATCGCATACCACTCCTTATTCCCTACATCTAGGTACGACGAAGATGTACCAAGATTTGAGAGCTTTGTATTGGTGGTCGGGCATGAAGAGGGACGTGGTGGATTATGTGGCCAAGTGCTTAACGTGTTAGCAAGTTAAGGCTGAACACCAGAGTTCGGCAGGGTTACTACAGCCTCTAGGGATTCCAGAGTGGAAGTGGGAAGATATTACCATGGACTTCGTGGTTGATTTACCGAAGACCATGGGACAGCATGACTTGGTATGGGTGATTGTGGATAGGCATACCAAGTCCGCCCACTTTTTACCTGTCAGGACAACTTATACTGTGGAACAGTATGCAGAGTTATATGTGAAGGAAATTGTTCGACTTCATGGGGCTCCGAGGTCATTAGTATCCGACAGGGACCCCACCTTCACCTCCAAGTTTTGGGAGAATCTACAGAAAGCTATGGGCATGCAGTTATGGTTTAGTACCGCTTATCATCCTCAGACAGATGGACAGTCTGAGAGGACGGTTCAGATATTGGAGGACATGCTATGAGCTTGTGTACTAGATTTTGGGGGATCTTGGAGTAAGTATCTCCCTTTGATTGAATTCTCGTATAACAACAGTTATCAGGCGACTATCGAAGTGGCTCCGTATGAGATGCTTTATGGGAGGAAGTGCAGGTCACCTATCCATTGGGATGGGATGGGTGAGAGGAGTAATTTGGGTCATGAGATGGTTCAGAGGACCAATGAGGCGATTAAAAAGATTAGAGCTTGAATGCTCGCCTCTCAGAGTCGCCAGAAGAGTTACTTGGACCTGAAAACGCAGGAGCATAGAATTTCAGGTCGGTGACCATGTGTTCCTTAGGGTTTCACCTCTAAGAGGAGTAAAACAGTTTGGTGTTCGGGGCAAGCTGAGCCCTAGGTTTGTTGGCCCCCTTGAGATTCTGGAGCGGGTTGGAGAGGTAACTTACAGATTGGCTATGCCTCCAGCCTTATCAGGGGTTAATGATGTATTTCACGTATCCATACTCCGAAAGTATGTATCCAATTCTTCACATGTGTTGAGTTATGAGAATTTGGAACTAGATCAGGATATGTCATATGAGGAGAAACCGGTTTAGATTCTAGATCGGAAGGATAAAGTTTTGCGGAGCAAGACCATCGCGTTGGTGAAAGTACTGTGGAGGAACAACAAAGTTGAGGAGGCGACATGGGAACTTGAATTAGATATGCGGGAGCGATATCCCGAGTTGTTCAGGCAATTTCGAGGATGAAATTTCTGTAAGGAGGGGATAGTTGTAGCGACCTAAACTTGCTAATAAGGCTTGGGGCCTTGATTAGCATGCCTGGAGGGCAATAATTGTTATGTTGTATTAATATGTGAATTTAATGAATATGTGACTAGAAGTGCATGTTTAGGTGATTAAATATGCATGTGGGCCCCATTTGGCCGTTAGGGGCATATTTATAATTTTAGCCCGTTGGGGGCATATATGTTATATTTATGTGTATTGTGATTGATACCATGTGTGGGTGGTGATATAATCATGGTGCGCGATCCGAGACAGTCCTAGGGAGCTGTTTTGCTAAAAGTCACAACGGGGTTAAATACCTGGCTCGGGAGGAGCCTAGGGGTATTTTGGGAATATTATAACTTGAGTATGTGAATTATTGAGAAATGTTTAGTGGCACTTTGGTAACTTGGGTAACTATAGGTAATTCTTGAGGATAGTTGTTTTAAGTGGAAAGTGGTATTCTTGTAAGAGATTAAGGAAAAGTCTAGGATGCCCTTGAGGATTAGCTAGAATCTAAGTTAGAAAGGAGGGCAAATGGGTCATTTGGCTTAGGTGGTAGATAAGCCTTGGCTGAGGGAAAAGTTTAGAACGTTCTCACATTTTGGCTTATGCAAGAGTTGTGCTTTGGGAGCTCTAGAGAGAACTAGAAACCAGGAAGGAAGGAGGGGAAATTTCTGGAGTTTTGTGGGATCAAGAGGGGAATCAAGCCAAGGAAAAGCTAGAGGATTGTTCTGCATATTGAGGTAAGGAAATCTGAGTAATTACTTGGTAGAATTCAGCTAAGAATGTTATGGTTTGAGAGTTTAGTTGTGTGTTGTCTTGTGGATTATTGGAGTGAAGTTCAGATTGGGATTAGTGGAATTGAGCTTGGGATTGGATAGGGAAAGCAGCTCAAGGTCGAATCTCCATGTTGAGGTGAGAGTTTCCTGCATTTTTGAGGCTATGCTCTGTTATGGTTTAAGTTTTATGAAGTTTTGAAACCATTTTTGGTGAATTATGGATTTGAATGTGTATTTAAGCTAATTGTTGTTGTTTTTGGGTTATTATACTGTCTATTTGGGGTTTTAAGTTGATTTGGGACTTGGGAGTATCTTGGGGTTGATTTGGAAGAGTTTTGGCTCGAGAAAATGTTGGGGAAAAACCCAGTTTTCTGGGTTTGCGTATGAGCGCCGCGACCCTGTTCTTCTGCGCCGTGGCGCTAAGTTGAATCAGGAGGAGGGCACCATTCTGGGCGCTGCGGCTCCCATAGGGTTGTGTCGCGACGCTAGGCCAATATTTGGGTAAGGAAAAAAATGTGTTTTTGGGTTTTGGCTTAGGGGGCTCGGGGGATGCTTCCGCTACCTTGTGGGGGGAAACGGGAGGTCCCGAGAGCACGGGATTGGTTCCGGGAGATGATTATAAACTGGCTAGTAATGAGAGTGCTATGTATGTGTTGTGACTAGGTTTTCAGCGAGGCTTGGTTTAGAGGACCGTGCTCGAGATTTCGGTGCTCAAGAAGCTCGGGACACAAGTAAGAAAACTGTTGTACCCATAGAGCAGGGCAATGCCCCATAGTTGTGTTGCAGGGCATGACCCTATATGATTATGTGCAGGGCATAGCCCATTGATTGTGTTAATACATGTTTATGTGTTTATTTAATTATGCTATGTATTCATATATGTGAATGATCGGCAAGAGCCGGGAACGGTGAAGGCCGAGAACGGCAAGGGCCGGGAACAGCGAAGGCTGAGAGTGGCGAAGGTCGAGAGTGGCGAAGGCCGAGAGCGGCAAGGGGCCAGGAACAATGTTTAGCATGCGGTGTGCGCGTTGCCAGGGTAAGACCCTAGAGGATACCTGGGATATCCTTACGGTGTAGACCACGAACCCAGGGCCTGGTAAAGCGCCTTGGACGGCATGGCCGTACGTGTTTAGCTTGTTGGCAAGTTTGTTATATGCTGAGTGATTGATATGCATATGTTATCTAATTGTGTGGAGTTTTATTGCTGGGCTTCGGCTCACGGGTGCTCTATGGTGCAGGTAAGGGCAAGGGGAAGATCGGCCAACCATGAGTACGAAGAGCGCGAGGCGACGCGTACATGTCTAGTCTGCCTGGCCGCCATGGCCAGGGGTATTTTGGGGAGTTGCTTTGTACTGATTCCTATTTTGTCGTTTAGTCGACTTTAAACATATTTTGAGTTGTAAATATTTTTAAACAGTATTTTGGGATCCCGAATGTAAAACACTTATAACTTTCAATGAATGATTATATTTTCAAATTATGTGATTTTAATACAGTTTAGTTACACTTTTGAGTTAAATTCTTGATTAGCAAGTTAAATGCACATTTTAAACTCACCTAGTAACGACTCTAAGGTAGTAGGGCATTACAGCCCAACAGTGAAGGTAGGGGAAGCAGGGAAGGTGGACAGCTTGACTCCAGCTCGAGTGCTCACCCTGACACAGGCAGAGGCCGAGGCTAGTCCCTTGGTAGTGAAAGGTCAGCTTTTTAGCGTTGGCTCTCCTTTTACTGTATTGATTGACTTTGGTCTACACATTCATTTGTTTCTAGTAAGGGGATTAATAGACTGTGTAGACCTAGTGAGTACTATACTGCAGGGTTTGGGACTATATTGCCTACATGGGAATTGGTAGTTTCTAGGAGGTGGATTAGAGCACTACCACTGATGATTGATGGTAGGGAGTTATCAGTAAACTTGATTGAGTTGGGTATGGAGGACTTTGACATGATTTTGGGCATGGATTGGTTGGTTAGATACGGAGCTACTATTGATTGTAGGAAGAAGATGGTGATCTTTGAGCCAGAGGGCGAGTATCCCTTTGTTTTCGTTGGTACGGTATGTGGACCCCGCGTACCCATGATATCAGCCTTGAGGGCTAGGGACCTGTTACAGGGGGGATGTATAGGTTTCCTGGCGAGTGTGGTGGATACCACTAGGGTTTTGCCAACAGGGCCAGGGGAGACTAGATTGGTTCCTGAATTCTTGGATGTATTCCCTGAGGATTTACCAGGGTTGCCGCCGCATAGGGAGATTCAGTTTGTTATTGAGTTAGCATCGAGGGCACCTTATAGAATCGCACCGACAGAACTAAAGGAATTAAAGATATAGTTGCAGGAACTTTTGGATTTAGGGTTTATCAGGCCTAGCTACTCGCCATGGGGTGCTCCAGTTTTGTTTGTGAAGAAGAAGGACGAGACTTTGAGGATGTGTATAGACTACAGGGAATTGAAAAAGTTGACTATCAAGAATAAGTATCCTCTACCAAGGATTGATGACTTGTTCGATCAGCTACAGGGAAAGACTGTATTCTTGAAGATTGATCTTTGATATGGTTATCACCAGCTGAGGACCAAGGACGAGGATATACCGAAGATGACCTTCCGAATGAGGTATGGACACTATGAGTTTCTGGTCATCTCGTTTGGTTTGACCAATGCCCCAGCAACTTTCATGGACTTAATGAACAGGGTGTTCAAGGATTTCTTGGATCAGTTCGTCATTGTCTTCATCGATGATATTTTAGTGTATTATAGTTCAGAGGTAGAGCACGAGCTACATCTTCGATAGGTCTTGCAGAGGATAAGAGAGCACCAATTGTACGCCAAGTTTAAGAATTGTGAGTTTTGGCTACCAGAAGTGACATTCCTTGGACATATAGTTGGCAAAGATGTGATTAAGGTGGATCCACTTAAGGTGGAGACTGTGAGAGATTGGCCAGGGCCAAGGAACGCCTCGGAGGTTCAGAGCTTCCTCGGGTTAGTAGGTTACTACAGACGATTTGTGGAGGGTTCTCGAAGATTGCGACACCGATGGCAGAATTGACACGGAAGAATTTGAAGTTCGTCTGGTCAGACAAGTGTGAGAATAGTTTTCAAGAATTGAAGCGACGACTTATTATTGCACCTGTGCTAAGTCTTCCTTCTGAGGAAGGAAAGTTTGTGGTTTATTGTGACGCATCGAGGTTGGGTTTAGGCTGTGTGTTGATGTAGAACGAGAAGGTTATAGCTTATGCATCACAACAGCTGAAAGAGTATGAGAAGCGGTATCCTACCCATGATTTGGAATTAGCAGCGGTGATATTTGCACTGAAGGTTTGGCGACATTATTTGTATGGGGAGAAGTGCGAGATATACACCGATGATAAGAGTTTGAAGTACTTCTTCATGCAGAAGGACCTGAACATGAGGCAGAGGCATTGGCTAGAGTTGGTAAAAGACTTTGACTATGATATTCTTTACCACCCAGGGAAAGCCAATGTTGTGGCGGATACATTGAGCCGGAGGGACTCGGGGCAGTTATTTAGTTCCACTCAGATTTCGAGAGAGTTAGCTGATGAGATGGCCAGAGCGAGAATATAATTGGTGGTGGGCCGGTTGGCCAACATTACTCTGCAGTCGAACCTACTAGAGCAGATTAAGCAAGGTCAGATGGTAGATGATCAATTACAGGAGGTTAGAGAGAATGTCTTAGCAAGAGTAGCTAAGGACTATTCTATTTCTGAGGTTGGTTTACTATGGTATCAGGGTCGGATTTGTGTTCCGACTGATGTGGGAACTAGACATGAGATATTGGATGAATCACATACTACACCATACTCACTTCATCCGGGTACCACGAAGATGTATCAGGATCTACGGATGTTGTATTGGTGGCCTGGGATGAAGAAGGATGTGGTGGAGTACGTGGCCAGATGTTTAACTTGTCAGCAGGTGAAAGCTGAGCATCAGCGACCAGTAGGGTTGCTTCAGCCTTTGGGTATCCCCAAGTGGAAATAGGAAGATATTACGATGGATTTTTTGGGGGGTTTACTCAGGACAGTGATGCTTCATGACTCGGTGTGGGTGATAGTGGACAGATACACCAAGTCAACTCATTTTCTTCCAGTGAAGATGACTTATACAGTGGATCAGTATGCAGAGCTATATGCGAGAGAGATCGTACGTCTTCACGGGGTTCCTAAGTCTATAGTGTGAGTCTAGGATCCTATCTTTACCTCCAAGTTTTGGGGTAGTTTGCAGAAGGCTATGGGGACTCAGTTGAAGTTCAGCACAACCTTCCATCCTCAGACTAATGGACAGTTTGAAAGGACGATTCAAGTGTTGGAGGATATGCTTAGGGAATGCGTGATTGATTTTGAGGGATCGTGGAGTAAGTATCTCCTGTTGACTGAGTTTTCATACAACAATAGTTACCAATCAACGATTGGAGTGGCTCCATATGAGATGTTATATGGAAGGAGATGTAGATCACCCATTCATTGGGATGAGATGGGTGAGAGGAAGTATTTGGGGCCGGACATGGTTCAGAAAACCAGTGATGCTATTGAGAAGATCCGAGCTCGAATGTTCACCTCACAGAGTAAACAGAAAAGCTACGTTGATCCTAAGCGTAGAGATGTGGAGTTCTAGGTTGGGGACCACGTGTTATTGCGAGTTTCACCACTGCGAGGGGTGAGGAGGTTTGGGAAGAAAGGCAAGTTGAGCCCTAGATTCATTGGACTTTTTGAGATCCTGGAGAGGATTGCATAGGTGGCTTACAGGTGAGCTTTACCACCGTCATTGTCAGGAGTTCATGACGTATTCCATGTTTCTATGCTGCGGAAGTACGACTTAGATACGATACATGTGTTGAAGTATGAAGACTTGGAATTACAGACTGATTTGTCTTATGAGGAGCAATCGGTTCAGATGTTGGATCAGAAGGATAAGGTTCTCGGAATAAGACAATTCCTCTAGTTAAAATGTTATGGAGGAATAGTAGGGTCGAGGAGGCGACCTGGGAGCTTGAGTCAGCAATGCGGGATTAGTATCCTGAGTTATTCAGGTAAATTTCGAGGACGAAATTCTCAGTGGGAGGGGATAGTTGTAACGACCGAAAATTACTAATAAGGCTTAAGGTCCTTGATTAGTGTGTCGGGAGGGCATAATTTGTTTATATGTGATTTAAATTATTTAATGCATGATTATGTGATAAGCATGCTTATATGATTATATGGATCTATGAGATGCATGATTATGAGTATTAGTATGCATGTAGGCCATGTTTAGATTATAAGGGCATATTCGTAATTTTGGCCTGTTGAGGGCATAAACGTGATTGTTTGTGATAAACTGTTAATACCACATTATTATGTGGATGTATTTGCAGCATAAGGCTTGAGGTGATCCTGTTCCGCAGTACTAGTTGAGAGTCACGATTGTGGTAAGTAATGGTTAGTTGAGGTGGTAACCATTAGTAACCTTGGTGTTAGTGGTATTAGTGAAATAAGAGAGGAAAAAATGGTATTTCTGTTAGAGTGGTGAAATGACCTAGCTACCCTTGAGGTTTAGTGTTTGGCTCAGTTTGAGGAGGGGTAGGATGGTCTTTTGGTATTCAAAATAGAAACCAATAGCTAGGGGAAAAGGCTCTCACGTGTTAGACTCTTCCAGACTTTATCTTTGGGTTATTTGGTTCAATTCTGAAGAAGGGAGAAACAAAACTCAAGTCTTGAGAGCTGGGTTTGAAGAAATTAAATAGTGGAATCAAGTTGAGGAAGGGACTAGCAGCCATCCATAGTTGGAAATTTCGAATTTGGGAAGAAGGTAAGAGTTTCATCTTTTCTGGTTTTAGGTTCTCCCTCGTTCTTGTAAGTTCTGAGTTTAATTTTTGGATTTTGGGTTTTGGTGTTGAAGTTGTGAGGAATTGAGGTTGGGATGTTGAGTGCTGAAGCTTGGAGTGATTTGGGGGCAGCCTAGGTCGAAACTCTCTTGGAGGTAATGATTTTTGACTTTGAAGTTCTAGGTTTCTGGTTTTTAGGTGATGTTCTTGAGCTTCAGAGCTCAATTGTGATTTTTGTGTTTGATGATGCTTTTAACTAAGTTTGATGTTGTTAGGTTATGTTGGATGAGATATAATGAATTGTAGGTTCAATTTTGAGTTTAGATGAGGTTTGGAGTGGGTTTGTGGAGCTTTGGATCGGGAAAGTTGGAAGGAAAAAACCTAGAAGTTTGCATGTGCTGGCTGTAGCACTAGGTAGGGGGTGCTACAGCGCTAGGCCACGTATTCTGGGGGGCTTGAGTCTCTAAATCTAGCACTGTAGCGCCCACCATGTAGAGCTGCCCTGTCTCCAGAAATGGGGTTTGGGTATTTTTCTTAGGGTATTTGCTTGGGGACTCAGGGGTCGATTCCACCACCCCATTTGGTGGAATTGGGCTTCCTGAGAGCTTGGGATTGGTCCCGAAGTTGGGTAACGCAAATGAGATTTAGTGATGGTTCTACTTTATGGATTGTGACTAGGTGTACGCTAGGGCTTGGATGGGATCGTGCTTGAGGGTCATCTCAATTAGCCAAAGCGCTCAGAATCAAAGGTAAGAAAACTGCACTCGGTTATGTAGTTATGTTGGGATTAAGACTTCCCTATACTTGTATGTGATGTCATATGATGGTATTATGCCTTGGGGACATGAGATAAATGGCCTGAGAGTGCCGAAATTAATATTTGCACACAGGACGCGGCTCAGCCACTGGTAGCTGAGGTTAAGTATATAATCACTGAGCTCGGCCTAAGCGAGTCGGAGTCAGTGGGACAATTAAAGGGTGCGGCCTAAGGGCGTCGACCCTGGATATTGTGTGATATGTTTATTGTTATTAGTCTGATGATTATGGCATGCTTATTATCTGAATGATTGATTATTGGTTTGCAGATTGATATCATTGATTATGTGAACAATGTGACCTGCTGAATATTTGGTTGTTGATTTGTGAATTATCTGACTGTTGATTATCATTTATGCTCTGCATCATGGTTTTCGTGTTGGGCCTTGGCTCATGGGTGCTACGTGATGCAAGTAAAGGCAAGGGCAAAGTGGACCAGTTTTGAGTTGGAGAGCTCTGGGGTAGAATGTACATAGTCAACGGATCGACTGCCACAGCCGAGGAATGGTACAAGGATGGGAGAACCTAAAGTGCCTATTTTTCCATTAGAGTGGCTTGTGGCTGTACATAAACTTTGAAATTTTGTAAACTGTCCTTTAAAACCTATTTTGGGATCCCATGTATTAAGCGTTTATTTTAATGAGAAATTTCTTGTTTATGACCATAATCTTTCAACCCTAACCTAATTACGACTTTAGGGTCACGTTTTCAACTATACGACTTGATTAGCAAGTTTTGCACTTTTATAATCACGTAGTGTAATTGCCTTGGTTATCCAGGATGTTACAATTGGCGAAAAACCTCGTCAACAGATTGGTGTTTTCATTGAGAGCAGAATAGGCTTGGATCCTCATATAAAATCCAACCTAGTAACAACTATGGTGGTCACACGATCAATGCGTGACAATGAGACTAGTAAGCCTGAGGATCAAGGAGGCAATGGTATGCCCGTCCCCACTGGAGAAAGAACATATGTGCCACAACGTCCTGGAAAACAACAGGTAGAATAGGACGATGTGGGCAGTTCAGCATCACGACCACAAAATCCAAATTCGGGGTAGTTGATGGTTGCCGAGATACAAAATGCCTAGTTAAGGAGTCACCTCTCTCCGGCCAATAGGTAGATCGAGGAAATTCTTGCTCGATTACCCCCTCCTGTAGCCGATGTTAACACCGGAAGGAGGAAAAGTGGGTCCCATAGGTCCCACAGGAATAATTAACCTAACATCAGTCGATCTATTCAGAATGCAACTCTGAGCTCCACACCTTCTGAATGGATTCAGCGAAACACTCAACCTAGCAATCCTCACAAGAATCATTGACCTCATGCCAATCAATCTGTTCGAACTGCGACCTCGAGTTCTGTACCTTCTGAACGGATCTCACGAAATGCTCATCCTGCCAGCCCTCGTAGGAATGATCATTAAACTCACACTCCTAGGAACCAACCTGGCTAAACAGAGCGAGCTGGGACTGGTTTGAGGAGAAGAGACATCCCAGCAAATCCATCTGTGCCTCGCCCAGATGCTCCACTCAGGCTAGGGGAGATCCGTCTATTGTACGTGACAATGGGAATGTCCCGCCTAACCGAGATCATGCTTGGAGGGATAATAACACATCAAACACATACAAGAGGATAGGAGCTGATAATCAGCTATTGAATAACCTAGATGCCAAGGATCCAACCCTCAAGTGGCTGGCCCTAATGGAAGAACATATGAAGAAACTCCTATCTAGAAAAGGAGTTGATGATTGTGATTCCGATGAGGAGCTCAAGCCTTTTTCTCCTAACATTGCGGTAGCTCCATATCCTATTGGCTTCAGGATGCTGACCATGCCCACGTAAGATGGAATCACCAACTCGTCCAATCACCCTGGGACCTTCAATATGTTAATGATGGCCCACAAAGTCAGGTTCGACTTAAGATGTATCTTGTTCCCAGCAACACTGACTGGATTGACTAGGTTGTGGTTCAATAAGTACAAGAAACATTCAATCACCTCTTGGAAGAAACTATCTTCCGAGTTTACCTTATCTGGCGGGCACCAGTAATGGGGCCTAGAAGAGGTACATAGAGGAGATGAAAACCCACAATGGTACTGATTTCGTTTCGGAGCAAAGGTTGTCAAAACAACAGTGGTTGGAGAAACAACCAATCATTTTCATGGAGGAGGAAACTAACCACATCCAATTCCTGCATAATGATCCACTGGTGATAACTGTTCAACTCGCCAATCGAAGAGTATGGAGAATACTAATTGATAATGGGAGCTCTGTAAATGTGCTATTTCGGTCCACCCTAGAAAAGACAAGGCTATCTGTAGCCAATCTTAAGGCGACCTCGATGACCCTATACAGATTTTCGGGAGAAGGAATAACAGCCATAGGGACCATTGGGCTTGTAGTAATTCTAGGAGATGATATGCAAGTTGTTTCTAAAATGCTCGAGTTTGTTGTAATTGATTGCTCGGCTGCATATGATGCAATTTTGGGACGACCCGCACTGATGACTTTTGAAGCTAACACCTCAATCTGACACTTAGCAATGAAGTTCCCCTCGACCTTATGTATATTTACTGTAAGAGGAGATCACTTCGCTGCCAAAGAATGTTATAGCACTGCTATGAAGGGAAAATCACAACCCGGGCAACAAGTGATTGTTATCATTGAAGGGAATGAAGAGCCTCGGGTAATGAAAATTTCCCATGGGGCGGAAGAACCTTAGGAAGAAGATAATGAGGTTGCCCAACAGGATGACATTTATCAGAGATTAGGCAAAGGCAGGTCTGAGCTCTAAGCATTGGAGGAGCTCGAGGGAATCAGTATCAACCTAGAGGTATCTTCAACGGTTGTAAAGATTGGAAAGAATCTTGGAACAGAAAGAAAGAATGAGCTGGTCGAATTTTTGAGAAATAACCTAGACATCTTTGCTTGGTGACATAAATATATGGTGGGAATCAAATTTTATGATGCATACTTTGAATCTAGACAGGAATGTGTCTGCAAAGGTACATAAACCAAGGATTTTGGGGAAGGAACGTTTTGAAGCTTTAGAAGAAGAAATATTTCGCTTACTTAAGTGTGGGCCCATAAGAGAAGCAAAATATCCGACTTGGATTGCTAACCCTGTCATGGTCCCAAAGCCTAGTGGAAAGTTGAGAACTTGTATTAACTTTTCTGACCTCAATAAGGCCTGTCATAAGGATTGTTTTCCACTATCTAGAATTGATCAGTTGGTAGATGCGATAGCCGGTCACGAACTCTTGTCTTTCATGGACACATATTCTAGATATAACCAGATCATGATGAACCCTGTAGACCAAGAGCACACTAGCTTCATGACTAAGCATAATGTATACTTGCTACAAGGTTTTGCCATTCGGGTTGAAGAATGTCGGTGCAACGTACCAACAGCTGGTCAACAAAATGTTCGTTAACCAGATCTGGAAAAATATGGAAGTGTACGTCGATGATATGCTCATTAAATCAAAGACTGCTAGCAACCATGTATCCAACGTGAAGGAATATTTTGGCATGCTAAGGAAACATGACATGAAGCTAAATCCCCAGAAGTGTACTTTTGAGGTTTCCTCAGGAAATTTTTTGGGCTTCATAGTCAACACAAGGGGGATAGAGGTGAACCCAGAGAAGATCAGGTCGTTACTAGAAATACCTTCACCTAGGTCGTGTAAGGAAGTACAAAGCTGAACTAGAAAGGTGGCAGCCCTAAACCACTTCTTTTCAAAATCCACTAATACGTGCCTCCCATTCTACAACTTGCTCAGGGGAAACAAAAAGTTTGAGTGGATCGAAGAATACAAGCAGGCATTTCAGCATATGAAAACTCACCTAGTTGAACCCCCCAATTATCAAACCCAATAGCTGGGGAATGTTTGTTCATATACCCGACAGAAAATGCAGTTAGCGATGTATTAGTTCAAGAAGAAAATCGAGCACAAAAATCAGTGTACTACGTGAGTAAATTGCTTCTTAGAGCTGAATCCTGATACCCTTTAATTGAAAAACTCGCGTTCTGCTTGATCTTTGCCTCGAGAAAACTTAGGTCGTATTTCCAGTCCCACACTGTCCACGTCTTAACCGATCAACCTTTAAAGCAAGTCTTGCAAAAACCTGAGGCATCAGGACATTTGCTTAAGTGGGCCATCGAACTCAGTCAGTTCAAGATATTATATAAGCCACTAACAACAATCAAGAGTCAAGCGCTCGCTAATTTTGTGGGAGAATGCACAGGTTTCCAGGACGAGCCAATGAGGGAACTAGTGCAAGAATTGTGGAAACTCTTCGTTGATGTATCATCTAATGAGAACGGATCTAGAGTTATGATAATTTTGATCTTGCCTGAAGGACATTGATTCCATACAACTCTGAGGTTTGTTTTTGAAGCATCCAACAATGAAGCAGAGTACGAGGCTCTATTGGCAGGAGTACGAGTGGCAAAAGAACTGAAAGCAAAGGCGATTCAATGTTACAGTGATTCCCAGCTCGTGATTAATAAGATATTGGGGGAGTATCAGTCTTGAGGTATCAAAATGGAAGCTTATCTAGCTAAAGCAAAAGATGGGCTGTCTGAGTTTGAGTTCTGTTCCATTAAGCAGGTACCCTATGAGCAGAACACTAATGCTAATGCTCTGGCTCGACTCGCCACCACCAAGGAAGCGGACACATTAAATGTGGTTTCCGTAGAGTTCTTGGAACAACCAAGTATTGAGAAGGAGTCAGTGGAAGTCGAAGTAATTTGCACAGAACCGACCTAGATGACTCATATTGTCAAGTACCTTACGACCGATAAACTACCAGAAGATCGAAAGAATACAAGAAAATTATCGTATCAGGTCCCAGGTTATGTTATGGTTGAGGGAATTCTCTACCGACGAGGGCATTCACTACCCCTCCTGCGGTGTGTTATGCCTGAGGAAGAATAGACTATCCTAAGTGAGATACATGAAGGATTTTGTGGAGACCACGCTAGGGGGCAAAACTTGGCTCTAAAAATATTGAGGCATGGTTATTTTTGGGCTACGCTAAAAAAGGACTCGACCTCATACACCCATAATTGTGATAAGTGTCGATGCTCTACCATAATTGCTCGAGTAGCACCCATGGAGCTAACGATAATTTCATCGTCCAGGCCATTCGTATTATGGGGGATCGACATAATTGGTTCACTACTAGCTGGAAAAGGAGGAGTTCGCTATGCAGTTGTTGCCATCGACTACTTTACAAATTGGTTTGAGGTCGAGCCTCTAGCGACCATAACCTTGAAGAGAGCCCTAGATTTCATCGTGAAGAACATCATATGTTGTTTTGGGCTCCCAAAGAAGATCTTGTCTGACAACGGAACTCAGTTCGATAGTGATCTTCTCAAGAACTTTTGAGAGAAGTACAACATAACCAAGATTTTTTCTTCAGTGGCATATTCGCAAGCTAATGGGCAGGTCGAGGCTGTAAATAAAACCCTAGAGGTGAGTTTAAAGAAATGACTAGACGAAGCTAAGGGATTATGGCCCAAGCAGCTCGTGCAAGTACTTTGGGCCTACAGGACCTCACATCGCACCTCCATAGGGCACACTACTGTAATGTCCCAAATTCTCGAATGTGGATTAATGCCTGGATTAAGGGGCCAGGAGGGCCATAATTGATTTAATACGCAATAATGTGATTTTATGCATGATTGTGTGAATTATATTATGATATGATGATAATTGCAGGCATGTGGGCCCACTTCTTATTAGAAGGGCATTTTTGTAATTTCGACCTGTTAAGGGCATAATTGTATATTTATGTGCATGTTTGTGATATATGGGTGAGACCACATCATTATGTGGATATGTTCGAGCTATTCGGCATGAGACGATCCTAAGTTGCAAGTTAGCGGTTTGGTCATAATGGGGTTAATTGCCTGGCACGGGGTGAGCATGGGAGTAATTTGATAATTAGTACATTACCAGGAATGAACGGGTAATAGGATATGATTTAATTATTACTTGAGAATATTGGGAGTAACGGGAATTGGAGGTCGTTAATTATGATTAACGGGATAGACGAGAAATGACAGTTTTACCCTTGCTAGCCTTGAGAGGTTTTAAATGGCCCTAGGGGAATTTTGGTCTTTTGACTATGGGATATACTTAAGGTTAGGATGGCTGTAGAAGCTTAAGGCAAAAACATAGCTCTCTCTTTCACCCTCTCTCTCTCGATCACATCTCTCTCTCTCTCGAATTGAGACTTTGAAGCAAACTTGAAGATTTAAAGCTTGGGAATTAAGGCTTGTGAACTTAGGATCTTAATTCAGCCATTGAAGGGGGTTTAATTCTGTGTTTAAGGTAAGATTTTCAGCTGAAATTTCAAGGTTTGCTAGGTTTTTGAAGTGGTGTTTAAGCTTTGAATTTTGATTGTAGAATTTGGCATTTAGTATTGTTTTAAGTGTTTCAAAGCTTGGGTTTTGTTGACAAATGGATGGTGATGTTGTATAAATGTTTGGCTGTGATTTTGGGATTGATTTGGTGAAGGTTTAGCTGTGATTGAATTGGGAAAAAGGCAAGGGAGCTGGGTTCATGGGGTCAAGTCGCGACCGAGTTCATGCAAGTTGCGACTTGAATCCATTCCAGAGCCTTCCCTGGGCTTTGTCTAGCAGGCACGCCGCGAACCACAGGGTCAAGTTGCAGCCCGCCCATGGCACCCCAGATAGGGGCTCTCTATCTTGGGGGGGGGGGGGGGGGGTGTCGCGACCCTTGGGGGGCAGGTCGTGGCCCGCCCTTCCTTTTGTGCCAAGATGGGTTTTTAAGAGTTTTTATTTCTTAATGCTCGGGATCGAATCTACTAATTGTTTTAGTACGATTCGAGGTCCCGAGAGCAGGGTTTTAGACCATGGACCTTTTATTACTTATTTTATTGATGGGATTTCATATTTTGTTATGATTAGGTGACCGCTAAGGGATTTAAAGACCGATCATTCTCAAGGTTCGTTCTTTTATTATTTCACGCTCGAATCAGAGGTAAGAAAATTGTACCTAGTATGTGACATGCATGGTTATTGTTGAGGCATGTTGAGTGCTCTATATATTGACATTGATTGCATTATAAATGCTTGGCAGCTTTGCCTACTTGTGACTGGTAGTGAATTATTAGTTAGAAATGGCATTGGTGTTGTAGAGTCCCAGTACTTTACTTAGCTAGTTAGATAGTAGTAGTAGTAGTAATAGCTAGTAGTAGTTATAGTATGTTTATTACTGTGGATTTTGGTTCAAGCCGGGACTTAGTTGAACACTTGTAGCAACACTTATAGATTTTATAAGTTTAACCTATAGTTTAAGAATATTAATTATAACATAAGGTTTGATTAATATAGCTGATTATAAAGACGTTATTTATTATACTATAAGGTTTAGATAGAACTAATAAGATCATGACACTTGTCGTGTGCATGTTTATTGAGAAATTAAGCATTTTCGATGAATAGTTTTATAAAAGAAATATTTGAAAACCCTAGAACCTGCCAGCAGCTTTAAAAACGTTATATGACTCAGTCAAAGCAGTTTACCCAATTCAAATTAAGCTGAAAAGTGCAATTACGTGTATAATATTTCAGCGTATGCCGATATATCGCAGCTATAGGGGTGATATATCGCCACACGGGGAATACGAAAACACGTGAACTTCGCACAAATGCATCGACGAACACTCGAGGCATAAGCCCAGGCGATATATCGGCCCTAGGGAAAATTTTTCAAAAGTTTTTGAAACCGAGCTCATTTTATTCCTTAACCTCTTAGCAAGCCTCTGAACGTTTTGATTGAGTCTTAAGCCTTTGCTGAACGAATATTCAAATGTTTTTAAAGTAATATTCATTATTTTTATTCAAGCTAAAAGAAGATCTTTTTCACTCCTTGAACTCTATAAATAGGACCTAGTACCCAACCATTTCTCTCATTCTTCAAGCTGTGTTCAGAGCCTTCAAGCTGCTAGGTTTACTATTGAGTAATAAACACTTGGGTTGGGTTATAAGCTTTATAAACACTTGGGAAGTAAGATAAATAGTGTGTTTTTCTATATCGAGGTGTAGTTCGGTTCTAGTACATCCAAAGGTATTCTTAATCTTATGTTCATTTTTGTATGACTCTTTAGTTTCCATTAGTTTTCTTTACTCAAATCCTAACTCGCTGTTTTCCACTCTTGGTTAGGTATTTAAGTTCTTTGAACTTAAGGTTTCTTTTCGGTAAGTTTCATCTTGGTGGTTTAGTTCATTTCTTGATCATCTCTTTCATTAGAAATACTCACATTTTTATTGTTGGTTTTAGGAGTGTTCCAAATCTCGTCCTTGTTCTCATATCCCAGTTTTGGTAAGGAAAATAGGGTAGAATTTTATATGTTTATATGATATGTTTATATGTTATGTTATGTTATGTTATGTAATGTTATATTATGTATGTTGATAGACCTTGGGCATATGACTTGTATAGCTAACAAGCCTCAATAATTTATGGGCATATGACTTGCTTAGCTAGCAAGCCCCATAAATATATTGGGCATATGACTTGTTTAGTTAACAAGCCCCAAGTAGTATAATGGCCATTGTAGTAGTATATGACATATGTTATAGTATATGTTTATGTTTTATGTTATTAGTAGATTTTCCTTGTTGGGCATTAGGCTCATTCCTTTATTTTTGTGTGTGCAGGAAAATAGTTATGGTGGCGGAAGGATTCTTGGTAGCTTGGGGTTGTGTATTGAGGAAGAATGGATTTGTTGAACTGCGTGAACGATTCGAGGACGATGTTGTTTTCAGTCTTTTTAATTATGTTTTTATGTATTTTCCGCACTTGGTTTTGTAAACAATTTTAATTAAGTTAAAGTTATATTTTTTTTTTTCAAACAATGGGATCTCATACACTGAATTTATGTATTTCCACATTTATTTAGAGTTTTTAATAAAGTTTGTGAATGTTTCTTATGTATGTTTTCGTGAAAGTAGTGTCTATGTATAATAGTTTAAATGGTCCAAAGTCTTAGAATTAGTTGGGTCATTACAGGTGTTAGTACTGGTCGTGAAGTCTTGACTTATCAGTCATGATCGGTAGTAGTACTGAGCATTATTCGTATAATATTGGATTATGAGTCAAGAGCGTCATTAATGTGTTTAATGCATGCCAAAATGATTAGATCTAATCAATATGAGCATTAAATGCTTGACCGACCTATAGGTCGAAGAAAACTAAAGTGTTAGTCTAGTCTAAAGGCTAGTTACTTGGAGCCAGGGCCAAAAGGCTCAGATGACTGAAGCGTCACATGGCTTAGGGTGCAGAGCCCCAGAGAGTGACTCATTAGTCACCTATCTAGAGAGTGACTCATTAGTCACCATCTGATTAGAACTGCAAGCCCCAAATGATTTATTTATATGTATACATGGAGTAATGAGTTTTCTTGTTGAGCCTTGGCTCACGGGTGCTATGTTGTGCAGGTAAAGGGAAAGAAAATCTCACCCAGTCTTGAGTGGAGAGCTTAGGTGGCGATGTGTACATATGCGGCCGCTTGACCACCACGGCCAAGGTGTTTCTCAGGGGAACTAGGGTTTAACCCTATTTTTGTCGCTTAGGTCAGCGGGTTGTAACTTTTATACTGTAATGACCATTTTGGATTGTAAATAACTTTGTAAACACTTTTATGGTCCCATGTACAGTTTAACGTTTTAAATTAAAATATATACATTCCTTTTTGACTGAGATTTTTACCCTGGCCTATTAATAACACCTAGATGCACGTTTATAACCTAATGATTCGTTTAGCGAGTTAAGCACTAATTAAAGTCCACAATAACGGTCTTGGAGTAACCAGGGCGCTAAAACTCCCTTTTATTTAACCTTTGGAAGTGAGGCTATGCTCCCAATTGAGGCACTAGTGACGTCACATAGGCAGAAAACCTTTGACCAGGATCGAAACCATGACTTGCTCAATGCATCTTTGGATTTGATCGAGGAAAAATGTGAGGAGTCACCATTACAGCTCGCCCATTATTAGCAGAGGATCACTCACTACTATAACTCGAATGTCAAAGGAGAAAGACTCAAATTATGTTATTTAGTGCTCCGAAAGGTATTTTTGGCGAACAAAGATTTTACAGATGGTGTATTGGGACTAAACTGGGAAGGACCCTACCAAATCGTAGAAATCTTATGTGAAGGAATCTTCACACTAGCTCATTTAAGTGGAGAATTGGTCCCCCGGACCTGGAACGTTCTATATCTCAAAAAATATTATCAATAATAGGAAAATTTTGTTAGTTTTTAATGTTTTTAGTATTTTTCTGTGTAAGGCTTATTTATAAAAGCCGTTTTATTTTAATAACACAAGATTGCTACATAATTTAAACGTGGAATCAATATTTTATCTTAATCACAAGCTCATTTTGTAAAAGCGATCTAGAATATTTATAAATTCTGATTGCTTGGGGGCATGTAACCATAAAAAAGTCTTTGAAGTATTCAAAAAATTTAGATAAAAGTTGCACAACTTAGAATTTGGAAAATTGATTATTCTACGGTTTTTTAAAGCTTGAATTTAAAAAAAAAAGAATATGAACTAAGTTAAGAAAATTCAAAGTAAAACAAAACCTAGAAATCAACTAGGAGAAATCTTGGATATAACCAGGTCCGAGGCCTGATTCCTAACAGGTATAACGCTAATAGGCGAGCAAACTCTCGGATATAACCATGTTCAAGGCCTAATTCCTAACATGTATAATGCTATTAGGCAAGCAAACTCCTGAATATAACCAAGTTCGAGGGGTTGATTCCTAACAGGTATAACGCTATTAGGCGAGCATACTCCTGGATATAACCAGGTCTGAGGCTTGATTCCTAACAAGTATAATGCTATTAGGCGAGCAAACTCCTGGATATAATTAGGTCATCGACCAGAATTAACTGGTTAAGCCATCAGACATTTATCTCGATCTAAAGATAACTTCTATGATTGTAAATGTACAAGGACTTAATGTTCATAAACATGACAAGATAATAGGTTAAGGAGAAGAAAAATAGATCAGAAATGAATGAACATGTACTAACACAAGTATATCAATAACTCGAGGAGAAATAACCTCGAACTGCACGAAGGCGATTGTCTCAGCTTTTGAAAGCTTAATTACAATGGGTTCCTTCAGGAGCTTGCCCTTGTGATGTCACCTCATCATCGCCCATTTCAGGAGCTCTAGAAGCCTCCAAGGTCTCAGAGGGCTCTTGCGAGAGTCAGCTCTGGAACTTGGTGAGGTAATGCCCCCAAAGCTCTACGTCCATAAATGAGTAATATTCTTCTTGGCTGTAGCATCTCCTCCAGGGCATTTGTTGTCTCAGAAACATCCTGTTGCTCCTTCTTGACATCATGCTTAGCTTTCTCTTCGACCTTAGACAATTTCTTTTTGAGCACGTTGACTTCCTCAAGTTTCTTGTTGAGGCTATCGACCTCGACCTGCAGCTGGTCTTAACGCTGGCTTACTTCGATGACACATCCCTTGGCAATTCGCTGTTGTCTTGGGATGTCGCCAAAGCGACCCTGACCTCATCCCTTTGGGCGATACCACAGATTTGAGCTAAGCAAGACTACAAAAGAAAAATACATAGTAGGATTAGCTTGCAAAAAAAAAGGGATGTAACGAGAAATGGGATAACTTATAGTCCCAAGGCTGACTCCAGGACGTTCTTCGGGGAATTCTCCTCTATGGCCCTTAGGTCCTTGATGTTCATTGGATGGCGTGACCCACCAGATGATTCGCCATCTCGTGGAAGGGACCACAAAGTGCTTCTGAGATCCTTGCAACCTCAAGTGGCATAAGTGGAAGTTACGTGTTTGGGAGCTGAGAAAATGGAGCTTCGCCCTGAATAACTTGAGGAATCCAAGCAGGTTTGCGAGGACGAGGCAGAGGAACTTCATGAATGGTAACTACAGTAACGCGATCTGACGGTTGATTTTGCTACTGCTGTTTTTGGGTGGAGTTGGCACTTTTCTCCTTTGCAAGGGATTTAGTGACTACTCCAGCTCTGAAGGTGGTTTTCTTTGATATTCTTGCCTTCTTGACGACGGGTCCAGTTCCGACCCCACCATATTTGAAGGCACCCTTCATGTCCATATCTTCGTCTGCAGAAAGGCAACCAGAAGAGTCAGAACCAAGAAATTATTAGTCAAGATAACACAAAAGAATAGAACAAGAACCCTACCCTCCGAGCTAGAGGAGGAAACTACTATGATCGGCTCTTGATTATGAACCGGGCTGGGTAAAACCTCTAACTCTTGGATTATCAGAGGAGGGGGAGACTTTAGTATTATTACATTTTGAGACCTACAGGGTTCAGGCTCCTCGTCTGGACTAGACTCATGCTCGACCTACCTAATACCTGGGGTAAAGACACCATGACACAGGGAAGGCCATGAAAAAAGGTTTGTACCGTATTCTTCAAAAATAGAGGACCTAAAGTGAAAGGTATTATCTATCACTATGGTACATTTGGGGTAGTTATGATCACGACGCACGACCAATTGGTCAACGCATTGGAGAAGGGTCACATTCAGGTCCGGATCTACAGGATGTCAGCTCACGAGCTACCTCGGGTTGAATCGGATTAGCCTAAAAGTGGCAGCAATTCAATTCATTTCTCTATATGGATTACCTTCGCCAGAGGTGCTGGCTACTGGCCCTGATTTAGCTCGGCCTTGGCCATGAACTTGTCTATCCTCAGGAACCCTTCTTTTGTGCACCAATGGTGCGATCTCCACTTCTTCATCAACCTCCTTAGCGGCTGGGGGGAGCTCCTTGGGAGGAGGGAGCTTGGGAAGGGGGCCTCGGGACTTGATGGCCAGCATCTGATCCTTGCGGATTAGCTTGCAAGTCACCATGGTGGCATCATTCACCACCACCCAGAACTCTTTCTCTTTGGCAAGAGCACGGGCCAAAGTCTCGTATTGACCTCTGAGGGTCTCTGACCACTCTGTTCTCTTATATATAGCTGCACAAGATAACAGCTCGATCAGAATATGCTCAAACTTGGTTAAGAAATATTTCAAGTACAAAGTTCAAGAAGCTAAGAAACTTATGAGGACGGTTAAAATATCGATGGGTGTAGTTCTTGAACCCATTTGACAAAAAGAATTGGTCCTTGTAGTCATTCAGGTGACTGGGGAGGTGGATGATGGAGGCTGTGTTGGGAAATCTAGTGAGGTAGTAGAAGTCATCACCTTGTCCCTTTGACTCTGGATTAACCTTGAGGCAAAAAAAATACATAATATCGGCAGGGGTGGGGACGTCCCACTCGTTCTTCAAAAATAAATACTTCAACCCCGCCATAAGTGAATACGAGTTCGGGGGAGCTTGAACGATGTCAGTTCCACGTATTTAAAAAATCTATGAAATATAGGTCCAGGGGAAGAAAGGCACCTACCTTCAGGTTCATCATTCCAAGCCCCAAAGTCATCCTGGAGTGGGGTGCAACTTCATTCTCCCTCCGATGGAAGGCGGGCAACAAGACCCTTGGAGCCCAACTCGATCCCGTGACTTAGTAAAGTTTTGTTCACCTTGCCCAGAGTCTTTATTCGGGATTCGATATGCTTAGCCTCGAAGAAGGTGTTGGGGTCAACCACGATCACTTGATCCACCACTGGGTAGAAGTGGAGAATAGGAGTCTCAGATGCAATCTACTTACCTTTATTCTTATTTTGGGAAGAAGAGCTCGCTACTGAATTCTTTTGGTTGGCCATAATTTGGTTCGCCTGGCGACAAAGTGGCCTGTTAGAGGCGACCTAAGATACAACCATTAAGGTAGGCAGAATTGTTGACGCGGTTCTTCGCCAATAGGTAATTAAGAAAAGAAAGAGGAAGAGATTAGTGCTTATGTTGAACCGAAATAGATGAATGATCTTGGAAATGGAATGGTGACACAAAATACGTTTTTTAGGTGGTTCAAAGGTTAAAATTCTTCTACTCCCCCAGTCAATATTATTGCTATATGCTTGGTATTCTTTTACATGGTATTTTTTACACAGTCGAATCCAACCCTTTGTAACTCCCAGGGTCTCCATATTTATAGGAGAAGGCACCTGGGAGTTGGTAAGAAGGTCATCCCGTGACCTTCTTACCTATCATGTCAACTCTGTGACATTCATGATTAATTCCTAAACCTGACACATAAGTGTGGTCAAATCAATAGGTAAGGGGATAATGGGCCGCACGGCCCAACCCAGTCGTGGGTGTCTGAATACGCACGTTCATGCTGCGTGTCCGAGAAGTCAGGGATATATCAGACACGTGATGTCTGATATATGCAATTTTACCTTGCGTGGTTGACTTTATAAAAGGCCACAGCCTCCAACTCTAGCTTGTACCACGAGCTGGATGCTTCCCTCGACCTGTGGCCTTCAGAGTCCAACTCAGTCTAACCTTGGCGAAACCTTAGGCTACCTGGAGCTGAGGAGGTAGGATCTTTCGATGGCAGTTCCGGTTTGTGGGGATGTCCACGTGGCTGAGATACAGTTCAGGCCGTATCTCAGCTCGCTAATAGCCCGTGGGAAAAACAGGGCGTACATTTGCCCCCCCAGCCTCTGCTCGTGGTACACGACGTCGCATAGGGCCACAGTAGGGGCTTTTAGGCTTCCCCATGAACTCTTCATATTCCACATTCTACGCAGGCGCCAAATACATGGAACATCGTGGTTGGTGATGGTACGTCTTCCGAGAACTGCATTTAATGGCCTAGCCTATACATAGCCGTCGTTTCGTCTTTCGAGTGGAGGGCCTTGGATCCTACATCAGGGCAATCAAACGGCCCTCCTCACGTGGCCCTTCACGTATATAAAAGGGGTGGCCACCTTACGCATGGGCCACCCGTTCATTTGAAAATTTCCAGAGTTTTCTCTTCTTCTTGCTCTCAAAAATCCCCCTTTTTTCCTTCCGGTTACCATCTTCAGCGTCCCAGAAATTCAGGTGCAAGGGTTCCTTTGAAGCTTTGGAATTAACTACTCCGACGAAGCCCCAACCTAGGCGATCCCTTCATCCTCTTCTCAACCAACACATACTGTAAGTCTCCTGATTGTGCGCATTTTGAAATTATTTTTCACTGTAGCTTAGGTAAATATTTACTGTAGCCACATGCAGGGTTGTGTTGGTTTTTTGTGGGCAAGAAGGGAAAAAGCCTCTTAGGTTAGGTATCATTTGTGGTAGGAAACCTTTTAGAAGCATGGTTTATAGGGTGCGCTTTCTGGGGAAATTTTCTGGGTAGGATTTTTGGTAGGCTTGTTAAAAATATCCAGTATTTAGGGTGCAAAACCGGGTAGCTTAGGGGACACGCTTCACAGGCGGTTTTGGCTCTCTTGCCTACTGAAACTTTCCCTCCAAGGCAAAATTCTATCCTGACCCTCCTGACACACGAATTCCGAGTAATCGGGGATTTGTTGGGAGCATAGGCGTGTGTTCATAAACCCGCGTGGTCTCACTCTCCACGGGCTGGGCTTACCTCAGCTCATGTCAAAGAAACACATTCAGATTCTCTTCCATTTTAGGTCGCATTTTTCTAAAATTTCTTCTTTTTGTTCGCTAGGCGACCAGATGGGACCCAAGAAGAATGCTCCCAAGAAGCCTGTAGGAAGCTCGTCCTCCCGACAAGACAAAGGAAATGAGGTGATGGATGAATCCCCGATCCCCAACTTCGGGCCAGCAGTGGAACAGGAGCTCGAGGTGGCTCCTGATGCGTTCTTTGAGGCGGAGAGGATTGTCTCAAAGATTACTGACCAGGCGAGGGTAAACAGAATATTCCTCTCCCATAACATCAAGCTGGGGAGAGGATCCGTGATTGCCCGACCTCCTGCAGAATGCGAGCGGAGATGCGCGCCGCTTGATGAGGCGTTCTCGGCCTGGAGCGACGAACATTTAAAGGCGGGGGCCTTCCTCCCGTTGGATCAGTACTTCACCGATTTCCTCAATTATGCGAGGTTGGCCCCATTCTAGCTCCCCCCCAACTCTTATTGTTTGTTGGCGAGGTTAAGATACTTGTTCTTGAAACAGGAGTGGGAGGTCCCCACTCCTGCGGACATCCTGTATTTCTTCTGCCTCAAGGACAGCCCGGAGTAGCGGGGGCGAGGTGACAGGTTTTATTACTTAACCCGGTTCCCCAACATGGCTGCGGTCATCGAGCTGCCCAGCCACCCTAACGACTTCAAAGATCAATTCTTTATGTCGACGGGGTTTCGAAACTGCGAGCTGCACTACTTCAATCGCCCTCTTAAGTTCATTTCAACCTTAGCTCGTAAGTTAAGTTCTGGTTAGCTTCCCCTATATCCCTTTCTGACTTAGGCTAATTCTGCAGCTATCTTCGCGAGGACAGAAAAGTCTGTGATCCTCGGCATCCAGTACGAGACACTAGCGGGCTTGCCCCCCAGTGAAAAGGACTATCGTCAGCTCGTGACAGACGAGATGATGGTGGCCTGTAAGCTGATCTCCCCAGGCCAGACTCTGAACCTGAGGAGGCCCCGGGCATTTCCCCCAGCTCGTGATATGAGGCCTATCATTGTGGAGGAGGTCACGGGGGATGAAGATGAGGAGGACGAAGAGGATGAGGTGCCTCTTGTGAGGACGAGGAAGCGGGCGTTGGAGATTACCCAGAGGACGGACGAGGAGAGGATCCGGTCTGGAGCAGCTGCAGGTCCTTCTGGCCAAGGTAACCCATACATGTTTAGGAACTTAGATAGGGCCACTGCCGACCCCCGACTAGCTAGGTTCAATCCCAGACAGATCGTCCAATGCCACCGAAGTGACCCAGACTTAGATGAAACCCTGCTCCACTGCGTCGACCAGCTCGTGTTGGATTATGAAAGTAGCCGTCCTAGGGGTACCATAGTTGTAGACAACACCCTAGCCTTTAGGTCGGTCCTATTCGAGGAGTATGGGACTAACCTTCGTTCATGGCCATCACTCAGGGAGGGCACCGTGGCTCCGGGTCTTAGGCAATATGTAGAAGAGTCTAGTCCTGAGACAGCCTCGGATCCGGAACCTGTGCCAGCTTGAGAAGTAATTGCCTTAGATTCCCCCGTGGAAGCTCCGGGGCCGATGGTCGTAATCATAGATTCTTCTTCTAGCTCGGGGGGTAGGATTCCCTTTAGTATATGTACATACATGAATTTTGCCTTTCTTTTTTTTTTCTTTGTTTTTGTATGACTGCTAACTTGTGTACTAACCATATCTTCGTTTTGACAGAAGAGATGTCTTAGCCCGGAGGAAAGAGTCTGCGAGTTCCATTCACCGGAGGGAACTCCTCCGCCGGGGCTTCCGGGCCCAAAATGAAAAAACTCCGGACGTCGAAGAAAACTGCCGGGACCCCAACCAAGTCTCCTGCAAAGGAGAAAGAGCAGCCCCCAGCTGCCCAGGTCGTGGAAACTATTCCTCCTGCTGCAGGGGGGAGCAGCATGCCCCCACCCCCTCTGGGAGCTCAAGCCTTCGTCCGGGACATAGGGGCGGAGCCCGTGGCTTCGGCAATTGCACCTTCCGAGGTGCGCATCCCGGTTAACCCCCAGGACCTGGAGAAGATTCCAGAGGCCTTCCGGGGGACGGTGTATGAGACGGAGAACTACACCGTCAACCACATCTACAAATTCAACGAGAGGGAGCTCAGGGCCATCGAAACAAGGAGCCCGGTGGGCGTGCTGGAATCTTCATTGGGCATGGCCCTAACGGTAAGCTGACCTTACCCTTTTATTGTTTTTGATTATCATGCCTTGCCCTATTTTTCCTTTCTCCCTTCTCTTTTTTTTTTCTAAGGCAGTTGCCTCTCCGTTTTCACAGAGCGCTGTTGCCCTTCACCGGAGCATAGCCAGGACCAAGGCTCAGCTCGAGGATATGAGGAGTGAGCATCAGGCGGCTGTGGCCACTCACCAGACTTCCTTGCAGACGACTAAGGATGCCCTGGTGGCCGCGCAGGCCGAGCTGGAAAAAGCCCACCCCAAGCTACAAGAGCTCGAGGCTACCAAAGCCGCCCTCGCTGCTGCGCGGGCAGACCTAGATACTGCGAAGGCTGAGGCTAAGGCCGCCCTGGAGGCCGAACAGGCAGCTTCAGGCACCGCCATGGAGGACATGTTCTACCATTGCTGGGCCTATAACCCGGACGACGAATTCTCTTTCTTGGCAGCGGACGTCTGGGAGCCCTTGCTGGAGGGGTTCAAAGCTCGCCTCAAGAAAGAAGCACCTTCCGAGACTGGGGAAGTCTCCGGCGCAACTGAGCAGGGCCAGACGGTGACCTCCAAGGGGCCAACTGGTGAAGCCTAGGGCCTTTCCATTTTGCTCCCTTTTCCTTTAATATTCTCAATTTTTTGTGTAACTTTTGCATGAGGTGTTTCCACCTCGAGACAACCTAATTATCAATTTTATTTTTAATTGACTTATTTCCTTGTCTTTACGCACTTTAGTTACTATTTCGAAAAAACTTAGTTCGCGTTAATTTTTGTCGATATCTCGTGCTCTTTAAGAAAAACAACGATCAATCGATTTAAATTAACTTCTAAGTTTTATGACCTGGTTATATCCAGGAACTTAATTTGAAAACTTAGTTTGTGTTAACTTTTATCAATATCTCGTGCTCTTTAAGAAAAGCAACAATCAATCGATTTAAGTTAACTTCTAAGTTTTATGACCTGGTTATATCCAGGAACTTAATTTGAAAACTTAGTTCATGTTAACTTTTATCAATATCTCGTGCTCTTTAAGAAAAGCAGCAATCAATCGATTTAAGTTAACTTCTAAGTTTTAGGACCTGGTTATATCCAGGAACTTAATTTGAAAACTTAGTTCATGTTAACTTTTATCAATATCTCGTGCTCTTTAGGAAAAGCAACAATCAATCGATTTAAGTTAACTTCTAAGTTTTATGACCTGGTTATATCCAGGAACTTAATTTGAAAACTTAGTTCGTGTTAACTTTTATCAATATCTCGTGCTCTTTAAGAAAAGCAGCAATCAATCGATTTAAGTTAACTTCTAAGTTTTATGACCTGGTTATATCCAAGAACTTAATTTGAAAACTTAGTTCGTGTTAACTTTTATCAATATCGTGCTCTTTAAGAAAAGCAACAATCAATAGATTTAAGTCAACTTCTAAGTTTTATGACCTGGTTATATCCAGGGTACGGCTTAGTTCGCGTTAATTTTTATCAATATCTCGTTCTCTTTAAGAAGAACAACGATCAATCGATTTGAATTAACTTCTAAGCCTTTTAAGGCGACCTGGTTATATCCAGGTACCATATGCCCCCCAAGTAACTGGGAAAGGGTCTTTCGTGGTTACTTTAGATTACACTTGTAAACATGCACAATCATAAACGGAAAGTTACTTCTCATTGCTTAATACATAAAAAATGACCTTTTAGGCATTACAAGGGAATCATTGATAATATCTCTTCAAATGGATGGCATTCCAAGTTTGTGGGACTGCCCCTCCATCTAGTCGAGCTAATTTGTAAGTTCCCTCTTTAATGACCTTGATGACTTGATATGACCCTTCCCAGTTTGGTCCCAAATACTCCATCTTTGGGATCCTTACCGGCCAAGAAAACTCTCCTGAGGACCAGGTCGCCAACGCTAAAGGCGCATTTCTTGACTTTTGAGTTGAAATAGCGAGTGATTTTCTGCTGATAATGGGCGAGCTGGAGTTGCGAATCTTCTCGTCTTTCATCAACCAAGTCAAGGGAAGTGCAAAGTAGCTCGTGGTTGCGGTCCTGGTCATATGCCTGGACCCTATGTGAAAGTACCTTAATCTCCACGGGGAGGACTGCCTCACTCCCAAAGGTCAGTGAGAAAGGAGTATGACCCGTAGGAGTCTGATGCGAGGTCCGGTAAGCCTAGAGAACCTGGGGGAGCTGTTCTGGCCAGACCCCCTTGGCTTCGCCTAGTCTCTTCTTGAGGCTCGCCTTTAACGTCTTGTTGATAGCCTCGACTTGACCATTCGCCTGAGGATAGGCCACGGAGGAGAAACTTTTCACAATTCCGTACCTTTCACAAAACTCGGTGAATAGGTCACTGTCAAACTGAGTCCCATTGTCGGAAACGATTTTCTTGGGCAGTCCGAATCGGCAGATAATGCTCTTAACCACGAAGTCGAGGACTTTTTTGGAAGTTATCGTTGCCAAAGGTTTTGCCTCAGCCCACTTCGTAAAGTAGTCGATGGCCACCACGGCGTAATGGACCCCGCCTTTTCCAGTAGGGAGGGCGCCAACCAAGTCGATCCCCCAAATTGCAAATGGCCATGGGGACGAGATCATCTTCAGCTCGACTGGGGGAGCTCGGGCAACTATGACGAATCGCTGGCACTTGTCGCACTTCTTCACGTATGAGATCGAGTCCTTGGACAGAGTGGGCTAGTAGTATCCTTGCCTCAGGACCTTTAAAGCCAAGCTTTGCCCCCAAGTGTGATCTCCGCAAAAACCCTCATGCACCTCCTGCAGGATGGCCTTTGATTTGTCTGGAAGAGCACATCGTAGGAGAGGTAGGGAGTGCCCACGTCGGTATAACACCCCGCCTACCATCGTATACCTGGGAGCTTGATACAGCACTCGCCGCGCATCATTGCGCCCTTCAGGTAGCTTTCCCTCGACGAGATACTCAAGGATGGGGGTCATCCAGGTCGGCCTGGCGTCGATCATCTCGACCTTCGTCCTGGCTTCTTCTATACTTGGTTTCTCCAAGAATTCTATCGGTACTAACCCCAAGGCCTTTGTCTCCCCGGAGGTGGCGAGCTTGGCAAGAGCGTCTGCGTTAGCGTTCTGCTCCTGAGGTATCTGCTCGATCGAGCCTCGCCCAAACGCGGACAGTTCCATTTTTACCTTTGCTAGGTAGGTAGCCATCTTGGGTCCTCGTGCTTGATATTCGCCCAGAACCTGGTTTACCATGAGCTGGGAGTCACTGAAGCACTGGACGGAGCTCGCCTTCAGCTCCTGGGCTATCCTCAGCCCGGCCACTAAAGCTTCGTATTCGGCCTCGTTGTTGGAGGCCTTGAATCCGAATCTCAGCGCCGGGTGGAATCTATGTCCCTCAGGGGATATCAAAATGATTTCAGCCCCGGAGCCGTTCTTGTTGGATGAACCATCCACGAAGATCCTCCACGACGCCTGGGCCGAGGTGACCTGGGGTGAGTCTTCTGCAGGATCCTCCCGGAATCCTGTGCACTCTGCTACAAAATCGGCCAGGGCCTGACTTTTTATAGCAGTTCGTGGGGTGTACAAAATCTCGAATTGACTGAGTTCGATAGCCCACTTTAACAGACGTCCCGATGCTTCAGGTTTTTGCAAAACCTGCCTTAAAGGTTGATTGGTCATGACGTGTATTGAGTGGGACTGGAAGTACGGCCTGAGCTTTCTCGAGGCCGTGATAAGGAAGAATGCCAATTTCTCCATCAACGGGTACCGGGATTCAGCTTCGAGAAGTCTCTTACTGATGTAGTAGACTGGTTTCTGAACCCGGTCTTCTTCCCAGACTAATACGACACTAGCTGCATCCTCTGTGACAGCTAGGTAGAGAAAAAGAGGCTCTCCTACTTTTGGTTTGGATAATATGGGTGGCTCGACCAGATGTGCCTTCAGGTCGAGGAAAGCGCTTTCGCACTCTTCAGTCCATTCGAACTTCTTATTTCCTCGGAGCAGGTTGTAGAATGGCAAGCACTTATCGGTGGACTTTGAAATAAATCGATTGAGGGCTGCCACCCTTCCTGTCAGGCCTTGGACATCCTTGCGCGACCTGGGTGAGGGAAGCTCGAGCAATGATCTGATCTTGTCGGGATTTGCCTCGATTCCTCGGGTATTGACGATGAAACCCAGGAATTTTCTCGATGCGACTCCAAAAGTGCATTTCTGCGGATTAAGCCTCATGCCATACTCGCGTAGTATCTTGAAGCATTCTTCCAGGTCAGAAACATGGTTATCGGCAGTCTTTGACTTGA
This sequence comes from Humulus lupulus, assembly GCF_963169125.1. NCBI lineage: Eukaryota > Viridiplantae > Streptophyta > Magnoliopsida > Rosales > Cannabaceae > Humulus > Humulus lupulus. The sequence goes on along the minus strand of NC_084796.1, from coordinate 169,009,454 downwards.
CCAGCATGTCATCAACGTACACTTCCATGTTCATCTCGATCTGGTTTGCGAACATTCTATTTACTAACCTTTGGTATGTAGCACCGGCATTCTTCAGCCTGAATGGCATGACCATGTAACAATAAACGTTAGTCGGGGTGATGAAGCTGGTGTGCTCCTGCTCCGTCGGATTCATGGCAATCTGATTGTAGCCTGAGTACGCGTCCATAAAGGACATGAGCTCGTGCCCCGCCGTGGCATCCACCAGTTGGTCAATCCTTGGCAATGGAAAACAATCCTTGGGGCAGGCTTTATTCAGGTCGAAGAAGTCGATGCAGGTCTGCCACTTCCCGTTGGGCTTCGGAACCAGCACGGGGTTGGCGACCCAAATCAGAAACTTGGCTTCACGGATAAAGCCGCATTTCTTGAGCTGGGCTACTTCTTCCTCTAAGGCTTTAGCCCGGGTTGTTCCGAGGCGCCTCTGCTTCTGGGACTTTGTCGGAACACTTTTATCCAGATGAAGGGTGTGCATGATGACACTCAGGCTGATTCCCACCATATCCTCGTGGGACCACGCAAACACATCCTGGTTATTCTGCAGAAATTTAGTCAGCTCCGCCTTCCTCTCGCTACAGAGGTTTTTCCCGAGCTTGACCATCCGTGACGAGTTCTGCGGATCGATGTTTATTTCCTTGAGCTCCTAATAGCCTGGAGCTCGGACCTGTCCTCGCCTATTCAGGGGTGAATATCCTAACTTAAGACGATATTTTCCCCTTCGGCGCTCTGAGGTTTTTCAATCTCAGGATCAGCTAAGGGCTCTTGAGACTCCTCTCCACCACCTTGGATGGCCATTGCTAACTGCCCGGGTTTCGATTTTCCCTTCATGGAAATGCTATAGCATTCCCTGGCAGCGAGCTGGTCGCCATGGACAGTGCATATTCTCGTGGAAGTAGGGAATTTCATCGCGAGGTGGCGAATGGAAGTGACTGCCTGAAAGGCTATGAGCGTGGGTCGTCCCAAAATTGCGTTGTACATAGCGGAGCAGTCGATGACCACGAACTCGAGGAGTTTGGAGACTGTCCGAGATCCTTCTCCTAGGGTGATCACTAGCTTGATCGTCCCTATAGCCGCTGATCCTTCTCCCAAAAAACCATACAACATCATGGAGGTCGCCTTCAGCTCGGCGACAGTCAAACCCATCTTCTCCAATGTTGACCGGAGTAGGACGTTTACCAAGCTCCTGTTGTCGATCAGCACCCTCCTAACCCTCCGATTAGTGAGCTGAACTGCTACGACTAGAGGGTCATTATGAGGGAACTGTTCATGGCCCGCATCTTCTTCTGTAAAAATGATCGGTTGTCTCTCCAATCGCTGCTGCTTTGGCAGACGCTGCTCCAGGACGAACTCTACTCCATTATGCACCTTGAGTTCGTTTACGTACCTCTTCTGGGCGCCCCTGCTCGTGCCAGCCATATGCGGACCTCCAGATATTGTGGATATATCTCCTCCTATCACGGGAGGAGGGACATCCTGATCTACCCGAGACCCGGGCTGACTGACTGGAACTTTCGGAGCAGGTCGACTTGCTGGAACCCTGTTCTGCGCGTACTGGGCCAAAGGGCCGGCTCGGATGAGAGTCTCGATCTCATCTTTCAAATGACTACAATCATCGGTATTGTGGCCAACATCGTTGTGAAAACAACAAAACTTGGAAGTGTCTCTCTTCCCCTTCTGGTGCTTCAACGACTCCGGCCTCTTTCAGGGGAGGCGAGTAGAGTTGGCTAGGAAGATATTCTCCCTAGACTGGGTGAGCTCTGTATAAGTCACGTAGACGGGCTTAAACTTGTCTACGGACTTATTCTTCTTTGGGCCGTGCTGGCCGTTCTCGCCGTTCCCCTTTCTTTTGCTTCCATCGAGCTGGTTATTCTGTGTGACATTTTGGGTTGCTGTCGCGACCTCCGTCCCCACTCCAGCAGGCTGCCCAGGGGTCTGGCTGGTCCCTGCAGCGGAAGCTTCGGCCTCCTCCAAGTTGATCCACTCTTGGGTCCTATTTAGGAATTCGTTCACCGAGCTAACTCCCTTCCTTTGTATATCTTTCCAGAGTTCCCCTCCGACGAGGATTCCAGTTCTCAGGGCCATGAGCTTGGAGCTGTCATCCGCGTCTCTGGCCTGAGCAGGGACGTTTGCGAACCTGCTCAGGTAGGCCTTCAGAGTTTCGTCGGGTTGCTTCCTCACGTTAGCCAGAGAGTCGGCCTTGACGCGGGCAGGCTGGGAGGCTCCGAATGCCCTTTTGAAATTAGCCGAGAAAGTTTTCCAGGAGCTGATTGACTGCCTTTTGCTTTCCTTGAACCACTGCCTAGCTGGTCCAGTTAGTGTGGAGGGAAATATCAGACACCTCAGCTCGGGGCCAATGTTGTGGGCCATCATCAGGGTGTTGAACATCTCTAGATGATCCGACGGATCTCCGTCCCCATTGAATTTGGACAGGTGCGGCATACGGAAACCGGGTGGGTAAGCCGTTGCTGCTATGCTGGGGGCGATGAGCTCCATCTCGTCCCCCGAGTCATATTCATCCTTCTCTTTCTCCGACAGGAGCTTCCTCATCAGCTCCTCCATCTGAGCCAGGCGCTCGAGGGTTTTGTCTTGATTTCCCTGGTTATTCTGGGGCTGTTCAACAACTCCGGATCCATTGTACATATTTGGTGGGTTATTGCCCCTCCTATCTTGAGATAGGTTATTTGGGGCATTCCCTCCGTTACGTACTTCGGACAGGTCTCCCCCTGAGCGAGCATGGTTGTCACCTCCTACTGGCTCCCTTCTATGGGAGTTAAGGCGATATCGCAGGTTGCCCCCCTGGGTGGCTTGAGGAATTTGTGCCGAGCTTAGACGCTAGCGCAGGTCTCCGCCAGAAAGGTCGCTCCGACGACTGCCGGTCCAGTAGCTCCCGTTAGAAAAGCTCGGAGTCCGCCTTTGGTGGTGAGGATCCGGGCTTTCTCTCGGCGCCCTGCTATGTCGGGAAGGTCCTGCAGACGGCGGGTTTCCCATACTGCTCCCATAGGCTGGGATATCTCGGATGGGCCGAGGTGGAGATGGGTATCTTATTGGAGAGGGAGGATGCCTGACCGGGGATGCGATCCTGGTTCCATCAGGGCGGATCAAGTTAGGTGGGGGCCTTTCGGCCCTGCCAACCTGCGGGTCCCGCGCCTGGCGATCTGGACGACGCGCAGGACGGCTGTTGGGGATGGGCTGATGCTATGAGCCCTCCCCGGATCTCCTTCTGGAATTTCCTCGAGCTCTCCTGGGCGCGCTCGAGGCTGGTTGGGAGCTGGGAGTTGAAGTTCAGACCGAACGGCTGTACTGCTGTTGTTCGACTCTAGGCATTTCTTCAAAGTTTGCCTCTCGACGGTGCGATGAGGGAATGGAGTTGGCTGTCGGAGGTCTATCCGAGCGGCTATGCCTGGGCCGATTACCCCGGCGGGACTTAGGAGCCTCGCCTTGCCTCTTTCCGACGTTAGCGTCGGTTGTAAGAGGGGGTAGTCGGGCCAACACATCCTTGATCTGCTGATTAGCTATTGCTAGCTGGCTCCTCAGCTAAGCATTCTCCATCTCCACCGTAGTGTAATAACCTGGGTTTGGATTAGGTGGCCGGGGCGCCGAACTTCCAGTGTCATCTTGGCCCACCGGCCGTTTGCCCGACTGCTGTTGGACCTCAGGAATTTGTTCATCGGGGATGGCGATATGATGAGCCTCTTGCCCATCATGTTGTTCCGTCTCGTTACCGTGCCTGGATCGAGTGGTCACCATAGTGGATGTTTGCGACAACACCAATCTAACTTGCTCTCAATGAAAGCACCAAACTGTTGACGCGGTTCTTCGCCAACAGGTAATTAAGAAAAGAAAGAGGAAGTGATTAGTGCTTATGTTGAACCGAAATAGATGAATGATCTTGGAAATGGAATGGTGACACAAAATACGTTTTTTAGGTGGTTCAAAGGTTAAAATCCTTCTACTCCGCCAGCCAATATTATTGCTATATGCTTGGTATTCTTTTACAGGGTATTTTTTACACAGTCGAATCCAACCCTTTGTAACTCCCAGGGTCTCCATATTTATAGGAGAAGGCACCTGGGAGTTGGTAAGAAGGTCATCCCGTGACCTTCTTACCTATCATGTCAACTCTGTGACATTCATGATTAATTCCTAAACCTGACACATAAGTGTGGTCAAATCAATAGGTAAGGGGATAATGGGCCGCATGACCCAACCCAGTCGTGGGTGTCTGAATACGCACGTTCATGCTGCGTGTCCGAGAAGTCAGGGATATATCAGACACGTGATGTCTGATATATGCACGTTTACCTTGCGTGGTTGACTTTATAAAAGGTCACAGCCTCCAACTCTAGCTTGTACCACGAGCTGGATGCTTCCCTCGACCTGTGGCCTTCAGAGTCCAACTCAGTCTAACCTTGGCGAACCCTTAGGCTACCTGGAGCTGAGGAGGTAGGATCTTTCGATGGCAGTTCCGGTTTGTGGGGATGTCCACGTGGCTGAGATACAGTTCAGGCCGTATCTCAGCTTGCTAATAGCCCGTGGGAAAAACAGGGTGTACAAGAATGCATAAGCATTGCAAAGGTAGGCATTAAGCATACCCTGGTCTTAACAACCCAAACAAAACTAGTGTAATCTACTAATACAAGCACACACTAGTATATTCATGTTGTAGCCAAGAAAGAGAAAGGCTAACTTACGTGGAGTCCTTATGTAACGTCCTCCTAATCCAGGTCCGTTACACTGTGTACTTTAAATAGTGTCAGACTTGCTAATCAAGTCATTAGGTTATAAATGTGTAACTATGGTTAATGTCAAGGGTTAGGGTTAAAAATTTTGGTCAAAGGAAACGTTGACTTTCATTTGAAAGTTTCATACATACATGGGATCCCAAAACATTACAAACAAATGTTTAAAAGGGTATATACAAATCAAAAGTTACAACCAACCAACCTAAGTAGCAAAATAAGGGATACAACCCTAGTTCCTCTGAGATATCCTCGGCTGTGGTGGACGAGCAGCCAGATATGTACATGCCGCCACTGAAGCTCTCCAACTCATGACTGGTTAAGCTTTCTTTTTCCCTTACTTGCACCACATAGCACCCATGAGCCAAGGCTCAACAAGAAAACTTAAACATGTCCACGAACAGTAAATACAGATTCCAAAAACATATCTAACATGTCTAGTAGTAATAACCTACTCATGCATGCATACAATTACAAATAAATGATCGTTGGACCATTCTGGGGCCCGCTGCCCTGAATAGATGACCATAGAGTCAATCCAGAGCCCTAAGCCCTAGCTATATGACCATAGAGTCACTTGGGGCCCTTGCCCTTAGCTCTGAGTAACTAGCCATAGAGATAGCCAAGTTCTTTGTTTTCCAACAACCATAGGGTCAACCAACGTAATAGTACGTCCCTGATTGGGCCTAAGCCTCTCGACCAGCGCGCTATTGCCACCATTGACTAATAAGTGAAGGCTTTAATCAAACATTTAGATAACCAGACAATAAGATACATGTAACGACCCAACTATTCTAGACCTTGGACCATCAATAACTACTATACTAATCTTAAGAAAACGTACATATGAAAACACCATAACTTTATTTAAAACTGTAAAGTAAAGGTTTAAATACATAAATATTTCACTTAGGATATGGGATCCCATTGTTTTGAAAATAAAACAAAACATAGTTTAAATAAATTGGTTACAACATTAAGTGCGGAAAAATAATACATAGAAATCCTAACTAAAAGACTTAAAAACTTCATCCTTGAATCGTACGCGCAATCCACCGATTCCATCCTGCCTCAATACACATCCCCAAGCTGCCAAGAACCTTCCCGCCACCAAAAATATTTTCCTGCACATATAAAACATAAAGGAATGAGCCTAATGCCCAGCAAGGAAAATCTACTACAAGCATGAAACATATACATACGCATAAACTATAAAATATAAACTGTAAACTATAATCATATAACTATATAAATACAACATCTATTATAATGGCCATCATACTTCTTGGGACTTGCTATTTAAGCAATCATATGCCCATAAATTTACGGGGCTAGTTATCTAAACAAGTCATATAAATTTATGGGGCTGTTATCTAAACAATCATATGCCCAAGGAATCTACTATTGAGACTTGTTATCTAAACAAGTTATATATTTGTTATCTAAACAAATTATGTGATTGTTATCTAAGCAATTAAAAAACAAACATATCATACTTATAACATGAACATATATCAACAACATTAAAGCATACAAATCTACCCTATTTTCCTTACCGAAAACTGGGATATGAGAACAAGATTGGGACTTTGGAACACTCCTAAAAACCATAAAAGAGAGGTGAGTATACTAAGGAAAAGAGATGAAAAGAACGAAATACACCATCGAAAAGATACTTACCAACAAGAATCTTACGTTCAAGATCTTAGATGCCTAACCAAGAATAGAGAATACGAGTTAGGATTTGAGTAGAAAAACTATAAGAACTTAAGGAAACAATACAGAAAGGAACTAGAATCAGGAATACCTTTAATGCTTCAATGACCGAACTACACCTCAAAACTGAAATATACTATAAACCTTACTTCCCAAGTGTTTATTAAGCTTATAACCCCAAGCCAAGTGTTTAACACTCTAAAATAACCTAGCAGCTTGTAGGCTCTGAACTTAGCTTGATGAATGAAGAAATGGCTGGGTACTAGGTCCTATTTATAGAGTTCAAGAATGAAAAGATCTTTATTTAGCTTGAATAAAATATTGGCTTTTTAATTGAAAAACATTTGAATAATCGTTCAGCAGAGGCTTAAGACTCGGTCAGAAAGATTATGGACTTATCAAGAGGTTAAGGATTAAAATGAGCTCGGTTTCAAAATCATTTGAAAACCATGCACCACAGCCGATATATCGCCCATGCTAGGCGATATATCACCTGTACTGATGCTCCCGAGGCTCGTCGAGGTGATCATGCGAAGCTACGTGTTTTTCGTATCCCCGTATGGCGATATATCGCCCCCTAGAGCTGCGATATATTGACATACGGTGAAATATTATACACGTAATCACACATTTTTCAGCCTAATTTGAATTGTATAAATATCCTTGACTAAGTCCTTTAACGATTTCAAAGCTGCTGGCAGACCCTAGGATTTTCAAATATTGCTCTTAATAAACTTATTCCTCAAAAATACTTAATTCTCATTAAACATACACAAGGAAAGTGTTAATATCTTATTGGGTTTATCTAAACCTTATAGTATAATAAATATCACCTTCATAATCAGTCATATTAATCAAACCTTAGGTTATAATTAATATTCTTAAACTATAGGTTAAACTTATAAAATCTACAAGTGTTACTACGAGTGTCCAACTAAGTCCCGGTTTGAACCAAAATCCACAGTCATAGAAATACTACAATTATTACTAGCTATTACTATTACTACTACTATCTAACTAGCTAAGTAAAGTTCTTGGACTCTACAATTTTCCCCTACTAAAAATAATTTCGTCCTCGAAATTTACTTACCAAATAATTCTGGATACCGGCTTTGCATGTCCTCCTCCAACTCCCACGTTGCCTCTCGTTCAGAACTATTACTCCATAGGACTTTGACTATTGGAATACTCTTAGACCGTAACTGCTTCACCCCTCTATCCAGGATGCTAACCAGTCATTCCTCGTAACTCAAATCTTTCTAGAGTGCTATCTTATCATACTTGAGGACGTGAGATGGGTCTGACACATACTTGCGTAGCATTGAGATGTGGAACATGTTGTGACTATCAGCTAGGGCTGGCGGTAGGGCTAGTCTATACGAAACTGCTTCCACTTTGTCCAATATCTCAAAAGGACCTATAAATCGGGGACTAAGTTTGCCTTTCTTCCCAAACCGCTTCACACCTTTCATAGGCGATATCTTCAGGAAGACTTGATCTCTGACCTTGAATTCCACATCGCGTCTCTTGGCATCCGCATAGCTTTTCTGACGGCTTTGAGCAGCAAGCATATGCTGTCTAATTAGTACTACTGCTTCTTGAGCTTTTCTAACAGCTTCGGGACCGAGAAGCTGCCTTTCTCCTACCTCGTCCTAGGGCAACGATGATCGACACCTTCTTCCATATAGCAACTCATAACGTGCCATCTCGGTCGTTGACTGGTAGCTATTGTTGTAAGAGAACTATATTAGCGGCAAGTACTTAGTCCAGGATCCTCCAAAATCAAGTACACAAGCGCGTAGCATATCCCTAAAATTTGAATCATACGCTCGGACTGCCCGTCTGTCTAAGGATGAAAAGCTGTACTAAGACTTAACTTAGTACCCATGGCTTGCTGTAAACTTCCCCAAAATCTCGATGTAAACACCGATCCTCTATCCGACACTATTGTCTTGGGGATTCCATGCAATCGTACTATCTCTTGGACATAGATGTCTGCATATTGGTTTGCCATGTATGAAGTCTTAATAGGCAGGAAATGAGCGGACTTAGTTAATCTATCTATTACTACCCAAGCCGAATCATGCTGCTTATTCGTTCGTGGCAAACCCGTCACGAAATCCATAGCTATATCATCCCATTTCCATTTTGGTACGCTCAGCGGTTGCAATAAGCCTGCGGGCCACTGATGTTGTGCTTTCACTTGCTGGCATACTAGATACTTAGACACAAATTCTGCTATGTCCTTCTTCATCCCTGGCCACCAATACATTGCCTTGATGTCGTGCATCATCTTGGTCGACCCTGGGTGAACTGAGTATGGGGTACTGTGTGCTTCTTCTAGAATCGTCATCTTAATCCTTTGATCATTTGGCACGCATACCCGATCCTTATATCTCAATAACCCTTGACTTGATATTGATAAATCTGTGGCCTTGCCTTATCTAACTGCATCAATATGTGCCGCTAGTGTGTCATCATGCCCTTGCCCAATCCGTATATCTTGTAGCAGATTTGATTGGATAGATATATTAGCCAGCTTCCCGATAGCTACTTCTATTCCGGCATTGATCAACTCCTGCTGCAGTGACTTTTCTATTCTGGCTAGAGTTGCTAAACTTCCATAACTTTTCCTACTTAGCGCATCTGCAACTACGTTTGCCTTTCCTAGGTGGTATAAGATTTCGCAGTCGTAATCCTTCACTAGCTCTAACCACCTGCGCTGCCTCATGTTAAGCTCCTTCTAAGTAAAGAAGTACTTTAAACTTTTGTGGTCCGTATAAATCTCGCACTGTTCTTCGTAAAGATAATGGCGCCAGATTTTCAACGCAAAGACCACTGCTGCCAACTCCATATCGTGAGTTGGGTAGCGTTGCTCGTACTCCTTCAGCTGTCGTGAGGTGTAGGCTATCACTTTGTCATTCTGCATCAGCACGCAACCCAACCCTTGCTTTGATTCATCGCAATAGACTACGAACTTATCGTTGGGTGTCGGTACACAGAGTACTGGTGCTGAGCACAGCTTGTCCTTAAGCAACTGGAAGCTTTCTTCACATCTATCATTCCAGTTAAATCTTTGTTGTTTCCGGGTCAGGTTGGTGAGTGGAGTGGCTATCTTAGAAAATCCCTCTACGAACCTCCTATAATAACCTGCTAATCCCAGAAAGCTCCTTACTTTAGATGCGTTCTTTGGTCTTGGCCAATCCTTCACGGCCTCTACCTTTGATGGGTCTACTGCAACTCCGTCCTTGGATAAAATGTGCCCGAGGAACGCCACTTGCGAAAGCCAAAACTCACATTTCTTGAACTTGGCGTAGAGTTGATGCTCCTTTAGTCGTGACAAAACCATCCTCAAATTTTCCTCGTGCTCTACTTCATCCTTGGAGTATACTAAGATGTCGTCGATGAACACTACGACAAATTTATCTAAGTAGTCCTTGAACACCCTATTCATCAAGTCCATAAACGCGGCTGATGTATTGGTAAGACCAAAAGACATAACCAAGAACTCATAATGCCCATAACGAGTTCTAAAAGCTGTCTTAGAAATATCCTCTCCCCGCACCTTGAGCTGATGGTACCCGGACCATAAATCAATCTTTGAAAATACGATCGCACCTCGGAGTTGATCAAACAAGTCATCAATCCGGGGTAGCGGGTACTTATTCTTAATCGTTACCTTATTCAGCTCGCGGTAGTCTATGCACATCCGCATGCTTCCGTCCTTTTTCTTCAAAAATAGAACCGGAGCTCCCCATGGTGAATGGCTCGGCCTAATAAAACCCAAGTCTAGGAGTTCTTGCAGCTGCGTCTTTAACTCCTTGAGTTCTGTAGGTGCTATCCGGTATGATGCTTTGGAGATAGGCTCAGTGCCCAATACTAATTCTATTGTGAAGTCAATTTCCTGAGTCGGCGGCAATCCTGGCAAGTCATCGGGAAATACTTATGAGAATTCTCTTACAATACAGACGTCTTCAACCTTAAGTGGTGTTTCCTTTACCACATCTATGATGCTGGCTAAGAATGCTTGACACCCTTTTTATATCATTCTTTGGGCTTTGAGAGATGATATTAGCAGTGTACGTAATCCGGAAACTTGTCCCATGAAGCATAATTTCTGGTCATCAGTATTCTTGAACATCACCTTCTTGCGTTCGCAGTCGATGGTTGCCCCATGCCGTGCTAGCCAGTCCATGCCTAGTATTATGTCGAAGTCCTTGATCTCCAGTTCTATCAGGTCTCCTTCTTATTCTACGTCCTCAATCTTGATCGGTTCACCTCGTACTATCCGTGATTATAGAACTACTTTGCCCGAAGGCAACTCGGTTACAAACCTAGTTATAAATCTTTCACAAGGTTTGTCTAGTTTTTCTATCATTCCTAACGAGATATACGAATGAGTGGCTCCCGAATCAAATAATACATAACATATATTATTGAGGATAGAAACCTGACCTGTGACCACCTTATTGCTAGCATCAGCCTCTCCTTGGGTTAAGGCGAATACCCTGGCAGGAACCATCTTGTCTTCCTTTTTCCTTCTGGCTTAAGCTGGGGACACTGCCGCTTTTGGTGACCTTCCTGACCATAGTTGAAGCATCCTTTAGTGTTTGCACGACATTCACCAGGATGTTTCTTCTGACACTTAGCAAATGGCGGGTATTCTACATAACCCGGCCTACTACCTCCATTATTTGTCCTTGCCCTTTTATCGCTATCAGACTGTTTATTATCAGGATGCCTTCTTTTCTGACCGTTATTGTTGTTGTTACTAGACTGATTGCTGTTGTTGTTGTGGTGGTTGTTGTGGTTGGACTGATTGTTGCTGTTGTGGTTGTTGTTCCGACTTGTCGAGGTGGTCGTGCGAAGCTACGTATTTTTTGTATCCCCGTATGGCGATATATCGCCCCTAGAGCTGCGATATATCGGCATACGCTGAAATATTATACATGTAATTACACATTTTCAACCTAATTTGAATTGAGTAAACAACCTTGACTAAGTCCTTTAATGATTTCAAAGCTGCTGGCAGACCCTAGGATTTTCAAATATTGCTCTTAATAAACTTATTCCTCAAAAATACTTAATTCTCATTAAACATACACAAGACAAGTGTTAATATCTTATTGGGTTTATCTAAACCTTATAGTATAATAAATATCACCTTCATAATCAGTCATATTAATCAAACCTTATGTTATAATTAATATTCTTAAACTATAGGTTAAACTTATAAAATCTACAAGTGTTATTACGAGTGTCCAACTAAGTCCTGATTTGAACCAAAATCCACAGTCATAGAAATACTACAACTATTACTAGCTATTACTATAACTACTACTATCTAACTAGCTAAGTAAAGTAATTAGACTCTACAATACAGATATAGATAAGCATACTTCAGACAATACAAGTATCCATACTTATAAATCATGGTATCTTAACCAATCAAGCACAAAAACAGTAATGACCATGTTACTCAACGGGGTCGAGCCCTACCTATGCAAACAAGGCAAGCATTCATTAAATAATTATGAAGACACTGAGCATTCAAGCATAACCTAATTCACGTTCATTCTCAGAGGCCGAGCCCTATTCATAATTATAATAAAAAATCAGGTGAAGCCCAAATCATATATATCACATATTGGGTGCAATTTTCTTACCTTGGGTCTGAGTGCAAAGTGTATTAAGAACGACCCTCGAACACGATCCTGGTTCCAAGCCCCTAGCGATAACCTAGTCACAACCAATAGAGAATCTCATCAAAATGAGCGAATAAAGGCTTTTGAACTGAGTCCTAGCCTCTGGGACATCGAATTCTACTAAACCAGGTATTAGCAATCCTAAACCCTTAGGTTTGAGTTCCCAAGCTAAAAACCCTCACGGGGCTCAAAACCCTATAATCGTCGCGACTCAAAACAAAGGAGCTGCGGTTCGCCCCAAGTCAGGGAGCCCAAGCTCTCCCTTGCTTCAACACGAACTGTAGTGCTCCCTTGTAGGCGCCGCAAATCAAATGGCCCAAGGCACCTTCTTCTCCCTACACTTAAGAGAGCCGCGGCGCCCCAAGAATAGGGTCGCGACTCAACATGAAAACCCTTTTTTTTCTCTGTTTTCCTCAAGCCAAATCCCTCCAAAAACCTATGCCAACATAGCTAAAACTGAAGAGTAAAGTCCCCAATCAATTCAGTAGCTCAAAACTAACAAAACCCAAGCAAAATCTTGGCCAAAACCCCATCAAATTCCCAACTCAGAACTGAGTTTTCAAAAATCTAAGAACTTAACTAAAAACCAAAAAACACAGAGATTTAGGCTAGAAATTGTTACCTCTATTGCCCCAATCGATGGTAAGTCTTTCCCCAAGCAATCCCGAGCCTAAACTAGCCTCGATTCTCCTTAAACCACAAGAATTCCCAAGGAATTTAGAGAGAGTGTGTAACCGAGAGAGAGATAGATAGATAGATAGAGAGAGAGAGAGAGAGAGAGAGAGAGAGAGAGAGAGAGAAGAGAGAACGTGTTTCTTCTATTTTTTTGGTGTTTTGTGAGGTTTACTTAGACTCTAAGTAACCTTAAGCAAATCCCGAGGCAAAATGGTCAATACTCCCAGAATTCCCTCCTAATCTCACTAATTCCAAATATATCCTCGAATATTCATTCCCGTCACCCAATAACCCAGTAATGTACTAGATATCCAAAATACCCCTTGACTCGCCCCAAGTCATGTATTAGGTCCCGTTGTGACTTTCCCGCTAACTTGCTCCCTAAGATCGTCTCGTGCTGAGTAACCCAAATATATCCACATAATAATTTGGTCTCACACATATATCACATATATGCCAAATATACCCATAATGGGCCAAATTACGAAAATTGCCCTTCCAATAAGAAGTGGGTCCACATGCATATTAAATACACCTAAACATGCATATCTAGTCATATTATCATATAACTCACATAATCACATAATTACACACATATATATCACATTAACATATAATTTCCATAAATTGCCATCCTGGCCCCCTAATCAAGGCCCTAAGCCTTAATAGGTAGTTTGGGACGTTACATCTATCCCCTCTTTACATAAATTTTGTCCTCGAAATTTTACTTGAACAACTTAGGATACTGATTCTACATATCTGCCTTCAGCTCCTAGGTTGCTTCCTCGACCTTGCTGTTCCTCCATAATACCTTAACTAAATGTATAGTCTTGTTTCTCAGGGCCTTGTCTTTCTTGTCTAAAATCTGAATTGGCTGCTCCTCATAGGACAAATCTGTCTCCAGTTCTAGATCCTCGTAACTCAATAAATGAATCCCATCTAATACATACTTCTTCAACATGGAATTATGAAACACATTGTGCACACTAGACAGTGCAGGGGTAAGGCCAACATATAGGCCACCTGACCGATCCTCTTTAGGATCTCAAATGGTCAACCAAACCTAGGGCTAAGCTTGCCTTTCTTCCCAAATCTCTTCAGCACTATCAGTGGTGAAACCCTAAGGAAGACATAGTCTCCCACCTGGAACTCCACGTTCCTCTGCTTTCGGTTTGAATAACTCTTCTGTCTACTTTGAGACACGAGCATGTAACGCCCTACTTCCTTAGAGCCGTTACTAAGTGAGTTTTTAAGACAAAACAGTGTGCAATGAACTCGCTAACCGAGGTTTTGAAACAAAAGTGTGACTAGTTAAAAGTTAAGGCTGTAATCTTTGCAAATGCGTCATTTCATTAAAACTTCTATTATTAAACATTTGGGATCCCAAAATAAGGTTTGAAAACTAATTACATCTTGAAATAAGGTTACAGTTGAGAAATCATAAAATCATAGGTTATTACAGCCATTTTTGAATAAACCCCCAACCAAAGCAGTCGGGCAGGCCAAACATGTACGCGTCGCTTCACGCTCTCCGTACTCATGGTTGGTTGACTCAGTCCTTGCAACTACCTGCCACACGAAGCACCCGTGAGCCGAAGCCCAGCAAGAAAACCCAAATAACACATAACATATGCAAATCAAATAGCTGGCATAATTCACTGACACATAGGAAAAACCATCACAATAAACAAGTACGGCCATGCCGCCCCCAAGGCCTTACCAAAGCCTGGAGTTTCGGTTCTCACCGCGAGGATAACTCATGTATCCCTTGGGTCCCACCCTAAATATAAGCATCCCATGTGCTGTGTGTTACTTTCGGCCCCACGGCCGCCCCGGCCTACGCCGTACTCGGCCCCACGGCCGCCCCGGCTTACGCCGTACTCGGCCCCACGGCCGCCCCGGCTTACGCCGTACTCGGCCCTTGCCGTTCAATTCATCATAATCACACATATAGTACATTCAAAATAAACATTCACACACATCACGGTTCATTTAAGGTTAAGCATTTGCACATAATACAATCCGGGGCCATGCCCTACAATCACACAGTGGGGCCATGCCCTAATCTCGGGTGTTACGGTTTTCTTACCTGCGTTCCGAGCCTCCTGATGTACTAAAGCCACGAGCACGGTCCTCTAGCACGAGCCTCTCAAAGAACCTAGTCACAACACACAAGAAACATCCCTCATTACTAATCAACCCAAAACCACTTCCCGGGACCAATCCCACACTCCCGGGACCTCTAAAACCTTAAAACAACACCCCGGAGACATCCCCCGAACCCCCGGAGCAAAGGCCTAAAATTTCCAAAAAAATGTCAACCTGAAATTTGCCTTGTGCCGTGGCACCCATCAGTCAGGGGCTCCCTTGCCGCGGCACGAAAAACCTGTGTCGCGGCACGCCATCGCAGACCCAGAATTCTGGGTTTTCTCCTGCGTTTTCTCCGAGCTTAAACCTTCCCAAATCATACCAAACCAATACCCAAACCCCAAAAACCAATTCCAAGCTTCATATGAACAACTTAACAACCTATAGGCACCAGATACAAGATCAAAACATCAACACACCCAAGAATCCACCCCTTGATTCCTATTTTCAGCCACCCAAACTAAAACTCAAACAAATAACTCAAAACTCAACAAAAACAACTCAAGCTCTAGATTTTACCAATCAAAACAGAAATCAAAACTTAGATGTGTCTAAAAAACTTACCTCAAAGGGAGAACCCACACAAAGTCCTTGATCTCCTCCTAGACTCCCACTTCTCCTTCTCTTCTTCTTCTTGCCCTAACCTTCTTTCTCCTTCTCTTTCTTCTCTTCAATTTCTATCAAGCCTTAAGTGGCATAAATGCCCCAAACCGTATACCCCCAAATCCCAGCTGCCATTTATCTATTTCCCAACCAAATGACCAATTTTCCCCTCCTTGCCTATCCTTTCCTACTTATACCTCAAGGGCACTTAAGTCCTTTCATTTCTATTTCATTTTTACCATTTTCTTTCTAAAACTTGTTACTCTCAGCAGTAACTAATGGTTACCCAGGTTACTAAATCTCCAATAACCAATACCCGCTAAATCTCAACTTAACCATAAAATTCCTGAGGTACCCCTAGGCTCCTCCCGAGCCGGGTATAGAAATCCCGTTGTGAATCTGAAGTTAACTAGCTCTCTAGGACCGTCTCGGCATGTGCATCATAATAATACAACCACACCCACGTGGTACAATTCACAGAATACAATTATCACATATCAATACAATTATGCCCAACATGGCCAAAATTACAATTATACCCTTCTAACACGATCCGGGCCTACATGCATACTAGTAAACATAGCCATGCATCTCAGTTAAACAAATAGCCAAATAACATGCTTTAAATCATAACCATGCATTTAACTCATAAAATCACACATAAATCCCAACCTGCCCTCTTGGCACACTAATCAAGGCCCTTAAGCCTTATTAGCGAATTTGGGTCGTTACAGAGCATCTGAGCTCTAATATTTTCAATAGCCTCAGTGGTCCCAAATATTTCCTCTCACCCATCTTTTCCCAATGAAGGGCGATCTACATTTCCTACCATACACCATCTCATAAGGTGCCCCTCCAATAGTTGACTGGTAGCTGTTATTATAGGAAAAATCTATCAGAGGCAAATATTTACTTCAGGACCCTCAAAGTCCAATACACATGCTCTCAGCATGTCCTCCAATATTTTGATATTTCTCCCAGCCTGGCCATCGATCTAAGGATGATAAGTTGTACTGAACTTCAGCTGTGTACCCATCACCCTCTTCAAACCATCTCTCTCATATAGAGATTTGCATACTGGTCAACCGTGTAATTCGTCCTCACTGGTAGAAAGTGAGCTGATTTCGTATACCAATCCGTGATGACCCAAATTGAATCGTGCTGGCCCACTGTCCTGGGCAATCCTTGTTATGATTGGTTAAATACAAATGATAAGTGTTAGAATACAAGCAAGGTATAAACACTTAGTAGAATTCACCTAATGAAGGTGTGAATTTGAGTTTCAATTGTAGGCACTTATAAAATTAAAATTTGGGTCCAAAGTGATACATGAGAGTATCTAAGGGTTCCAAAATAGTTTAGTGGCATTTGAAGCATTTTTGGGACCTTTGGAAGTGTCCAAAATCAGAGATGGTGGCGATATGTTGCCACCCAAGAGGCGAGACATCGCCTGAAGGCTAGGGTTTCCAGAAACCCTAGCAGGCGACGCGTCGTCTGCTGTATTACGTGAAATATCGTAAATGCTCCAAATGACGTGTTTCTTAAGTCTAATTTCATTGGTTAGACATAATGATGGTGCCTACTCTATATAAGGGTCAAAAACACTGATTTGGAAGACTTGATCACTCTCTCCAATCTCTCTCTACCTTTTCTCTCTCTCTCTCTCTAGCTCCAAGAATCTCTAAGTTTTCTCTAAGAACTCTCCAAGAAAGTGCTTGACTTTGACAGTTGAAGGCTTGTTAAATCTCAATCCTCATTTCCTCTAGAGAATACCTCAAGCATCAATGGTGGCTGGGAAATAGAGTATTAGGACAGTGTTCTACAATGTGTATAAGCCTTGGTTTGTGTTTGGTTTGCTCAAAGTGGTGATCTTGCTTAGGGTTTGAAGCTTCATCAAAGTTGTAGAACACCATTGTTCTACTTGGGTTTGCATGTTCTTTCTCAATCTTTTTAAGTCTCTATCAATCCAAATTTTGTGTAGATTCTATCTCTTGTGGTGGTGTTATCTCACTCTCCCCCAACATTCTAATACTCTATAATCTGATATAGCATATAATGGAAGAATCTAACTCTCTTTCGGCATTGAAGTTTATTATTCAAGACTTTGTTAGATTTGATGGGTTTGATGGGACTAACTTTGTTTGTTGGCAAGACAAGATTCGATTCTTGCTCACCACTTTGAAAGTTTTCTATGTCTTGGATAAAGACCTAAAAGCCTTGGAAGAGCCCAAGGAAGATGATACTCAAGAATTTGTCAAAGAAAGGAAGAAGCGCAAAGAAGATGAATTGATTTGCAAGGGTCACATCCTCAATGCCCTATAGATAGGCTCTATGATCTCTACACCAACACCAAGACCGCGAAGGAGATTTGGGAGGCCTTGGAAAAGAAGTACAAAGAGGAAGAGGAAGGTACTACAAAATTCCTTATTACTCAATATATGGAATTTAAATTTTATGATGATAAACCCCTTCTCCCTCAAATTCATGACCTGCAAATTATTGTAAATAAATTGTCTACTCTTAAAATTGTATTGCCGGAACAATTTCTTGTGGGTACCATTATAGCCAAGTTACCTCCTTCATGGAGAGGCTATAGGAAAAATATGCTCCATAGAAGAGATTTCTTTGAAGGAAATTCTCAAACACTTGAGAATTAAGGAGGAATCTCGTTCTAGAGATATGAATGAAGAGAAGTCCAATGGAGAGACTTCTAAGGCCAATGTAGTGGCAAATCCTCCTAACAAGGGGAAAGGAAATGGATAGAACAAGGGCAAGAGTCAAAAACCCTTGGGGCCCAAGAAGAATGAGGGACAATTCAAAAGTTCCAAGGGGCCTTGATTTGTGTGTGGTAAGAATGACCACTTTGCTAGAGATTGTAGGTTCAAACGGAGCCATAACAATGAGGCAAAATGTCAACTCAACCCAAGAGGAACTAGTGGCAACACTAAATGAGGTTAATGCCATACATGGAAAGGTGAGTGGGTGGTGGTATGATACTTGTGCCACCATTCATGTTACCTATGATAGAAGTCTATTAAAGACCTTTGAATCTTCAAAGGAAGGGCATGAAATCCAAATGGGCAATGAGAGAAGGTCCAAGGTTGAAGGAAAGGGAACCATTGACTTGTTCTTCACATCCAGCAAGAAGGTTCTACTCACTAATGTTTTGTATGTACCAGAAATGAGTAGAAACCTTGTGAGTGGCAATTTACTTGGCAAACTGGGAATCAAGGTAGTGATAGATTTTGACAAGCTCATTTTATCTAAAGACAATGTTTTTGTTGGAAAGGGATATACTTGTGATGGCATGTTCAAGCTTTGTACTTCTATTGACAATATGAACAATAAAGTTTCTTCTTCTTCTTGTTATAGGCTTGACTCTAATTCTATTACTTTGTGGCATGTTAGGCTTGCACATATAGGATTTAGCACAATTAAAGGGGCTTTCAAATGTGAATTAATTGATTGTGATAATGTTGAGCATGAAAAATGTGAATTATGTGTTAAATCTCAAATGGTAAAGAAACATTTTCCTAGTGTTGAAAGAAACTCCAAGTTGTTAAATTTGATACATAGTTATTTATGTGAACTTAATGGAATGTTGAATAGAGGAGGAAGTAGATATTTTATTACTTTCATTGATGATTGCTCTAGGTTCACATATGTATATTTTCTTAAAAATAAAGATGAAGCATTTGATGTGTTTAAGGTGCATAAAACGGAAGTTGAAAATCAACTTGGAAGGAAAATTAAAATACTTAGAAGTGATAAGGGCGGTGAATATTTTTCAAATAAATTTAACTTGTTTTGTAAAGAACATGGAATAATTCATGAATTGACAACCCCTTATACTCCACAACAAAATGGTATATCGGAAAGAAAGAATAGAACATTTATTGAGATGATTAATTCTATGTTATTACACTCAAAATTGAATTTTAGTTTGTGGGGTGAAGCCTTGCTACCCGCCTATCATATTTTGAATCGTATTCCCATGAAGAAAAATAATATATCTCCATATGAGTTATGGAAAGGAAAGAAACCAAACATTGGTTATCTTAAAGTGTGGGGGTGTCTTGCTTATTGCAAGAGCACCGATCCAAAAAGGACCAAGTTGGGTCCAAGAGCTATAAGATGTGCATTTGTGAGTTATGTCCAAAATAACAAAGCTTATAGATTATCAGACTTGGAGTCTAATGTAATAATTGAATCTAGAGAGGTTGAGTTCTTTTAGAACATGTCATGCGATGACAACAAGTTAGAACCAACTCAAACTAGAGAGCCTTAAGAGGAGACTCCTAGAATAGTTGGTGAGCAACCTCAATTTCCTAGAAGGAGCCAAAGGCTCAAAGATTTGTGATCAAGTGAGAGGTGCTCTCCAATAGAGACACTATACCTTGTTGAAGGTGATAATGAGGAAGTTACTGGGAAACATCCAATAGCACTTCAAATAGAAGATGATCCCAAAACCTTCAAGGAAGCAATGTCCTCAAGGGACTCTTGTTTTTGGAAGGAGGCAATTAATGATGAAATGGATTCAATTATGTCAAACCACACTTGGGAATTGGTTGACCTTCCAAAGGGGTCCAAACCAATTTGGTGCATATGGGTATTTATAAAGAAATACCATACCGATGGCACCATACAAACCTTCAAGGCTAGGCTAGTAGCCAAATGTTTCAAACAAAGAGAGGGAATATATTACTTTGACACATATGCACCAGTAGCGAGAACTACTTCTATAAGATTGTTGTTTCCCTTATCATCTATATACAACCTTTATGTTCACCAAATGGATGTCAAAATGGCATTCCTAAATGGGGATCTCGAGGAGGAGGTCTATATGGAACAACCGGAAGGTTTTGCTCTTCAAGGAAATGAACATAAAGTGTGTAGACTTGTCAAATCCTTATATGGTTTGAAACAAGCTCCAACACAATGGCATGAGAATTTTGATAAAGTCTTTGTTTATAATGGATTTAGACACAACAATGCAGAGAAGTGCTCATACTTGTATGTCTATATGTAGATGATATGTTGATTTTGAGTAATGACATGGAAGGAATAATGGAAACGAAGAGGTTTCTATCTTCTAACTTTAAAATGAAAGATCTTGGAGAGGCGGATACCATTCTAAATATCAAAGTTAGAAGGAATAGTGGGGGGTTTTGTGTTGAGTCAAACCCACTATGTTGAGAAAGTGCTTGACAAATTCAATCATCTAAAAATCAAAGAGGCACATACACCATTTGATTCAAACAAGAAGTTTGAAAAGAATCAAGGAAGAGCGGTGGCTCAATTGGAATATGCAAGTGCAATAGGTAGCCTAATGTATGTCACTCATTGTACAAGAGCAGATATTACGTATGCAGTTTGTAACGCCCTGGGTAACCAAGACCATTACACTGTGTGTTTAAAATAGTACAAGACTTGCTAATAAATTCATTTGAACATAAAAGTGTTTTAAAGTCAATTGGCAGATTAGGGCTGAAAGATTTTGATCGTAAAATAGTTGTTTTTAATTAAAATAAGAGTTTGATACATTGGATTTCAAAAATAATGTTTACATGGCGGATACAACCCTCAAAAGTTAATACAACAGTAGCCAACCTAAGTAGAAAAATACAAGTTTGAGCTCTAGTCCCTATAATTCCTCTGGTCGTGGTGGTCGAGCAGCAGCTGATGTACACTCCATCCCCAAATCTCTCCAACTCATGGTTGGTCAAGCTTTCCCTTGCCTTTACCTGCACCACGTAGCACCCGTGAGCCAAAGCTCAGCAAGAAAACCAAATTCAACAAGCATAGATAACAACAGAATGTACATAGTGAATTTAGATCAATAAATTCTATTAACAGCAGAATACAAGTGCAAAACTAGGCAACGTTAATAGTTCAATCCAAACATATAAATCAACCTTAATACAGTTAAATAGGGGTCGACGCCCTTAGGCCAAGCCCTCTAGTTATTTGCCTGATCCCAGCTCGCTTAGGCCGAGCTGCGTTCAATACGCTCAACATCAGCCCCGGCTCCCTTAGGCCATATTTTCACATCACACATAATAGATATACAAGTTACAGAACACATATGTTCATTTACAAGGAATCTCAATTCCATTCACAACTTGGGTGCAGTTTTCTTACCTCGAATTTCGAGTGAAGAATGTAGAGCGGTCTCGAGCATGATCCTCAATCCTAAGCGTTAACGGTAACCCTAGTCACAAGTGACAATGGATAACTATCAAAATCTAATCCAATTAAATGTTTTGGAAACAAATACTTGCCTTTGGGACCTCAAATTCTACTAAACCGGGCAATAGAATTCCTCCTGAGCACTTACGCGTACCTCCCCGAGCCTAAAAACCAACCTAGGCTATGGCTACCGCGAATTGGACCTAAGGGTCATGACACGTCTCAAGTCAGAGGCACTAGCCTCTTGCTCCAGGGGGGAGGTGGGTTGCGACTTGCTCTTTAGGCCGTAGCACGCCCACAAGTCAGCAAGCCCCCCAGGGCCTTCTGGAGCACACAGGCTGTGGTGCCCATGAATTGGGTCGCGGCGGGACCCTGTGAACCCATAAATCCCTGGGTTCCTTTGCATTTTTCCCCAACTCAACTCAACAAAAATCCCTTGTGACCTTTAACTAAACCCAGAACCGAGTCTAGGACTCTTAACCACATAGCTTAGGCATAATAAATCACCAAAAACCTACTAAAATTACCACCCGAAATCAACAATCAATTAACACTCAAAACCCAATCAAAACTCATCCTAACAAATTGAATTCCAAAAAGAATCAAGACAGAATTCTTACCTCAGTTTATAGACTCAATCCATAACAATTCCTTGACTGGCCCTAGCTTGATATTCCCAGACTTCCCAGCTTAAAACCAAGCTTCTCCCTTCAAGAATTCCTTCAGCCTCAAAGCACAAGAGAGGGAGAGAGAGAGAACGTGCAAGAGAGAGAGAGAGAGAGAGAGAGAGAGAGAGAGAGAAATTCTGATATGTTCTACTAAGTTTTGATCTCTCCCTATGGTGTTTCAAGCCCATCCCCCTACAAAAGACCAAAATACCACTGGTAGTAACCTGACCCCTTTGTTACTCTTAAGGGCAAAACGATCATTTGCCCCGTTTCCCGCTAATTCCTCGAGTTGTCCTACAGATTCTCAATTAACCCCGACATGCCCAACTAATCACCAAACACTTAGTCGTTACTCGATAAATCCCAAATATACATTAAACTTCCCAGAATACCCTTAGGCTTACCCCGAATCGGGTATTAAACCCCCGCTGTGACTATTCTGCTAATCCGCTCACTAGGATCGCCTTGAGCCGAATACTGCAAATATATCCACATAGTAATGTGGTCTCAATCATTTAACACATAAAATCACATTTATGTCCGCAACAGGCCAAAATTACAGATATGCCCTTATAAACAAGAATGGGCCCACATGCATATTTAATGCTCATAAACATGCATATCAAAATATTCATATTATCACATTATCATATAAATCATGCATGACACATAGTCACGTATTTAATCAATAAATAACATATTATCCAATTATGCCCTCCCTACACACTAATCAAGGCACTAAACCCTATTACCATTTTTGGGACGTTACAACTATCCCCTCTTATTGAAAATTTCGTCCTCAAAATTTACCTGAATAACTCGGGATATTGATCGTGCATAGCCGACTCTAGCTCCCAGGTCGTTTCCTCGACCTTGCTATTCCTCCATAAGACTTTGACTAGAGGAATCACCTTGTTCCTCAGAACCTTATCCTTTCTGTTTTCATATCCCAATACATGGGTCGTATCTGAGACGTACTTCCAAAGCATTGAGATGTGGAATACGGCGTGAAATCCTGATAATGACGGCGACAGAGCCAATCTGTAGGCTACCTGTCCGATCCTGTCTAGGATCTCAAAAGGTCCTACGAATCTAGGGCTCAACTGGCCCTTTTCCCAAATCTCCTCACCCCTCACAATGGAAAAACTCGCAGAAACATGTGGTCCCCCACCTGGAACTCCATGTCCCTACGCTTAGGATCAGTGTAACTTTTCTATCTGCTCTGTGAAGCGAGCATTCGAGCTCGAATCTTCTCAATAGCTTCATTAGTCTTCTGAACCATCTCCGGTCCCAAATACTTCCTCTCCCCCATCTCATCCTAATGATTGGGTGATCTACACTTCCTTCCATATAACATCTTGTCTGGAGCTACTCCAATCATTGATTGATAACTATTGTTGTACGAAAACTCAATCAACGGAAGGTACTTACTCCAAGACCCCTCGAAGTCTAGCACACATGCTCTAAGCATGTCCTCCAATATCTGAATTGTCCTCTCAGAATGTTCGTCTGTCTAAGGATGAAAGGTTGTACTGAACTTCAACTAAGTTCCCATAGCCTGTTGCAAACCACCCCAAAACTTGGAGGTAAATATGGATCCCAGTCTGAAACTATACTCCGCATACTAATCCACAGTATAGGTTGTCCTTACTGGTAGAAAGTGAGCTGACTTGGTGTACCTGTCTACTATCACCCACACTGAGTCATGTTGCCCCATTGTCCTGGGCAAACCTCCTACAAAATCCATGGTAACATCTTCTCACTTCCACTCGAAATAACCAAAGGCTATAACAACCCCACTGGTCACTGGTGTTCAGCCTTTAACTGCTGACAGGTTAAGCACTTGGCCATGTATTCAACCACGTCCTTCTTCATCCCACGCCACCAATATAAAGTCCGTAGATCCTGGTACATCTTTGTGGTGCCTGGATGGAGTGAGTATGGTGTAGTATGGGATTCATCAAGAATCTCCCGTCTGATACCCATATCCATCGGAACACAGATCCGATCCTTGTATTGCAGTAAACCTATCTCTGAAAAGGAATAATCCTTAGCTACTCCATCTAGGAAATTTCCTCTAACCTCTTGTAACTTTACGTCACCCACCTGACCCTCTCTTATCCTCTGCAGAAGGGTATACTTTAAAGTAATATTGGCCAACTGGCCCACAACCAATTCTATCCTCGCTCTAGCCATCTCCTCTGCTAATTCCTTCGATATCTGCTTTGAGCTAAACAACTATTCTGGGCCCCTTCAGCTCAAAGCATCTGCTACTTCATTGGCTTTTCCTGGGTAGTAGAGGATGTCACAGTCATAGTCCTTCACCAATTCTAACCAACGTCTCTATCTCATATTCAAGTCCTTTTGGGTGAAGAAATACTTTAAACTCTAATGACTAGTGTATATCTCACACTTCTCTCCATACAAATAATGTCACCATACTTTCAGTGCAAACACCATCGCTTCTAGTTCTAAATCATTGGTAGGGTACTGCTGCTCATATTCCTTTAGTTGCCGTGACGTATAAGTAATAACCTTCTCGTTTTGCATCAACATGCATCCCAATCCAAGTCTGGATGCATCGCAGTATACTAAAAAATTCCTTCCCTCCGAAGGAAGACTCAACACGAGAGCAGTAATCAATCGTCGCTTCAACTCCTGAAAGCTACCCTCACATTTGTTTGACCAAGTGAACTTCAGATTCTTTCGTGTCACTCAGTCAACGGTGTGGCAATCTTTGAAAACCCTTATGCCAATCATCTGTAATATCTTGCTAGTCCAAGGAATCTCATAACCTCCGAGGCGTTCCTTGGCCTCGGCCAATCCCTAACTGCTTTTACCTTGGCCGAATCCACCTTTATCCCATCTCCACTGACAATATGTCCAAGGAATGTCACTTTCGACAGCTAGAACTCACAAATCTTAAATTTAGCATATAACCAATGCTCCATTAACCTCTGCAATACCAGTCGGAGATGATGCTCATGCTCTGCCTCTGAACGAGAGTAAACTAGGATGTCGTCAATGAAGACAATCACAAACTGATCTAAGAATTCCTTGAACACCCTGTTCATCAGATCCATAAACGCTGCTGGGGAATTGGTCAAACCAAACGACATGACCAAGAACACATAATGCCCATACCTCGTGCGAAAGGCCATCTTTGGAATATCCTCGTCCTTGATCCTTAGCTGGTGATAACCGGATCAAAGATCAATCTTCAAAAATATTATCTTACCCTGCAGCTAATCGAACAGGTCATCTATCCGTGGTACGGGGTAGTTGTTCTTGATAGTCAACTTGTTCAACTCCTTGTAGTCTATACACATTCTCAAAGTCACATCCTTCTTCTTCACAAATAAAATCGGAGCACCCCATGGTGAGTAGCTAGGTCTGATAAATCCCAAGTCTAATAGTTCCTGCAACTGTATCTTCTACTCCTTTAGCTCTATTGGAGCCATCCTATACGGTGCCCTCGACATTGGCTCAGACCCGCCGCTAACTCAATGACAAACTGAATTTCCCTATTTGGTGGTAGTCCCGGTAAATCCTTAGAAAACACATCCAACAGCTCACATATCATTCTAGTCTCCCCTGGCCCCACCGATGTAACTCTAGTGGTATCCACCACAATGGCTAGGAAACCTATACAACCTCCTTGTAATAGGTACCTAGCCCTCAACGCTGCTATCATCAGAATGCGGGGTCCGTGCATAGTACCCACAAACACAAAGGGATCATCACCCTGAGGCTCAAAAGTCACAATCTTCTTCCTGCAATCTATATTTGCCCTGGACCTGACTAGCCAATCCATCCCCATAATCATGTCGAAATCATCCATACCCAACTCAATCAAATATACTAATAGTTCCCTACTATCCACCATCATTGGAAGTGCTCTAATCCATCTCCTAGAAACTACCAGCTTCGCTGTAGGCAGTATAGTCCCAAACCCCACAGTATAATACTCACTAGGTCTACACAATCTATCAATCACTTTACTAGAAACAAATGAATGTGTAACACCAAAGTCAATCAATACAGTATATGAAGAGCTAGCACTAGAAAGCTGACCTATCACTACCAAGGGACTAGCCTCAGCCTCTTCCTATGTCAAGGCGAACACTTGAGCTAGAGTCAAGCTGTCCACCTTCCCTGGTTCCTCTTTCTTCAATGTCAGGCAATCCTTCTTAAGGCGTCGAACAACCCTGCACAAGTAACATGCCTTTGTCCGACATTTTCCTAGATGGCACTTCCTGCATCTAGTACACTCTGGATAGCTCCTCCATGTCTCACTGCCTCCCTGGCAGCGACCCTGGGCACCCTAGCCCCTCCTACCAGGACTAGCAGTGGTCGAGGTGTCAGGGGTCTTCCGTTTCTGATCACTGGGGCCTCTACCCCTACCATACCCTATAAATGGAGGCACTGCCCTGTGAACATCCCGTCTCCCAGCGTTCTCCCTCCAAATCTTGTTCTCTGCCTCCTCAACAGTGAGGGCCTTCTCAACAGCCTGGGCATAAGTCGTCTCCCCAAGTACTGATGTGATCCTCATATCTCGAGCTATCATAGCATTAAGCCCTTGAACAAACCTGTCTTGCCTAGCCACATTTGTAGGCACCGAATCTGGTGCAAACTTTGCTAGCCTATCAAATTTCAGGACATACTCAGTAACTGTCATGCTGCTCTGCACTAACCCAATGAACTTAGTCATCTTTGCCGCCTTGACGACAACGTTGTAATATTTCTGGTTGAACAAATCTCTGAACTCATTCCAACTTAGAGTAGAAACGTCTTGAGTCTGGGATGCCACCTCCTACCAAATGCAGGCATCCTCTCTAACCATATAGGTGGCACATGCCACCCTGTCATTACCTTCCACCTTCACAAAATCCAGGATGGAGGTGATCATACTCATCCACTGTTTAGCCTTAAGTGGATCTGGTCCTCCCTCAAAGATTGGAGGATGCTGTCTCCTAAATCTTTCATAAACTGGCTCCCATCTGTTCCCAATCTCAGGCGGTTGTATAGATGGTGCCATAACAAGGGGAAAATTAGGTGCAACACTCCCTGGCCGAGCCTGCTGCCTTAGAAGGCGAATCTCATCTTCCTAAAACTGAAGTCTAGCTTTCATATAAGCAAGCAACTGCTGCTAGTTCTCAGGGACCTGCGGAGGCTTCTGACCTTTCTCATCATCTCTAGGCTTGACCCCGGTGCCAGCTAGTCAAATTGATCGCCTTGGACGTATAACAATCCAAGTTTATCTGCAATCAATGACTCAGCTGGTCAGGCAATGATAGCAGGTTTATATTCATTCCATGGTCTAATGCCAATATCCAAGCCACAAAGCACAATCATGATGCAAACATGAATTTAAACAATTATTCACATACAGTAGTAATGCTAATAAGCACGCCTTTTCATATTCACATAACAGTCAAGGGCCAGGCCCTATTAGTATATCTCAAGCTTCCTAATAAACGTGCAGATAAAATATTTATTTTTCATTTAAACATTCAAACATATAATCACATATATGATTACCAAACCCTGACTCAAGCTTGTCTTTAGTAGGGAGTGTACATGCCCAGCTAGTCTTCAAGAACCCTTAAACCTAGTCTTCTTTGATACCAAGTTGTAACGCCCTAGGTAACCAAGACTATTACACTGTGTGTTTAAAATAGTGCAAGACTTGCTAATTAAGTCATTTGAACATTAATGTGTTCCTAAAGTCAACTGACAGATTAGGGTTAAAAGATTTCAATCGTAAAATGGTTGATTTTCATTAAAATAAGAGTTTGATACATGGGAACCCAAAAATAATATTTTCATGGTGGATACAACCCTCAAAAGTTAATACAATAGTAGCCAGCCTAAGTGGCAAAATACAAGTTTGAGCTTGTTGACGCGGTTCTTCGCCAACAGGTAATTAAGAGAGAGAGAGAGAAGAGGATTAGTGCCAAATATAGAACCGTAACAGATATAAGATCTTAGTGAATGAAATAGGTGACTCGAGACACGTTTTTAAGTGGTTCGAAGGTTAAAATCCTTCTACTCCACTAGTCAATATTATTGATATATTCTGGGTATTTTGTTACAAAGTATATCTCTCCAGAGACTATTTGTTCCAACCCCTATCAACTCCCAGGGTCTCCATCTTTATAGGAGAAGGCACCTGGAAGTTGGTAAGGAGGTCATCCCGTGACCTTCTTATTTGTCATATCAACTCTGTGACATTCATGATTAATTCCTAAACCTGACACATAAGTATGGTCAAATCGATAGATAAGGAGATAATGGGCCGCACGGCCCAACCCAGCCGTGGGTGTCTGAACACGCACGTTCCTGCAGCGTGTCCGAGAAGTCAGGGAGATATCGGACACGTGATGTCAGATATATGCACGTTTATCTTGCGTGTGTTGACTTTACAAGGGGTCATGGCCTCCATATCCAGCTCGTACCACGAGCTGTGCACCTGACCCGACCTTCGGCCTTTCGATTCCTTGCTCCAGTCTTGGGAGTCTTGGCGAGTCCTTGAGGATTCCTCGAGCTAAGGGGGTATGACCTCAAGACAGGATCTCCGACCTGGGGGATGTTTATGGACTAACCATGATTAGTCCGAAGCTCGGCCTGCTAATCAGCCCGTGGGAAAATCAGGGCGTACATCTGTCCCCAAGCTCCTGCTCGTGGTATATGACGTCATATATAAGACCATAGTAGGGGCTTTTAGACTTCCCCACAACTCTTCGCATTCCACTATTTAAGCAGGTGCCTGACACGTGGCACATCGTGGGTGGTGACGGTACGTCTCACGAGAATCGCATTTAATGGCCTAGCCTATGCCCAGCCGTCGTTTCGTATTTCGAGTGGAAGGCCTCGGATCCCTCATCAGGGCCATCCAAGAGCCTTCTACACATGATCCTCCACGCATATAAAAGGGAGTGGCCACCCTACGCATGGGCCACCCTTTCACTTGAAATTCTTCAAACCTCTTTTCTTCTTTTCTTTCCATATTCCAGAAGAACGAAACCCTTGACTCGGTTGCTGCCATATTCATCGTTCAAGAAGCTCAGGCGCACGGATTTCTCCGAAGCTTTGGAAGCTACTACACCGACGAAGCTCCTGTCAACGCAACACTCCCGTTTACTTCCCAGTCATACACAGTAAGTTTCCTGACCCTGCGTACTTCGAAAACATGCTACTGTAGCTTAGGTAAAAATTTTCACTGTAGCCGCATGCAAGGGTTTTTTCTGGGTTTTGTGGATATGGAGGGTGACAGCCCTTTTTAGGTTAGGGTATATTTATTGTAGGAAATCGCTTTAGAATATGGGTTTCAGGATACTTTTTATGGGGAAAATTTATGAGTAGGAGTTTTGGGAATTTTGGGTGCAAAACCGGGTAGCTTAGGGAACACGCCTCATAAGCAGTTTCGCAATTTTCTGCCTATTGAAACTTTCCCCCCAAGGAAAATTCTATTATGAACCCCCTGACACACGAATTCCGAGTAATCTGGGATCTGTTGGGAGCATACGCGCGTGTTCACTGAACTGCGTGGTTCCACTCTCCACGAGCTGGGCTTACCTCAGCTCGTGCTAATAATAATTGCTTCTTCCTCCTGCTTGGGTCGCCTTTTCTAAAGTGTTTTCTTTTGTTAGCTAGGCGACCAGATGGCTCCAAAAAAGAATCTCTCCCAGAAGAACGTTGGAAGCTCGACCTCCCAGCAGGAAAAAGGAAAGGCGGTGATGCCTAGCTCCCCGATCCCCCGTTTCGGGCCAGCAGTGGAGAAGGAGGTCGAGGTGGCCCCTGACGCATTCTTTGAGGTGGAGAGAATCGTCTCAAAGATAACCGATCAGGCGAAGATTAACAAGCTCTTCCTCACTCACAACATCGCGCTGGGGAAAGCCTCCGTCATTGCCCGACCTGCTGCGGAGGGCGAGCGAAGCTGCTCGCCGCTTGAAGAATCGTTCGCGGCCTGGAGCGGGGAACACTTTAAGGCAGGGGCCTTCCTTCTCCTGGATCAGTACTTTGCTGATTTCTTGAACTTTGTGGGGTTGGCCCCATTTCAGCTCCCCCCCAACTCCTACCATCTGCTGGCAGGGTTGAGGTACTTATTCTAGAGGCATGAGTGGGAGGTCCCCACTCCTGCGGATATTTTATATTTCTTTTGCCTCAAAGCCAGCCCAGACCAGCGGGGGCGAGGCGACGGGTTTTACTATTTAACCCGTTTTCCCAACACGGCGGCGGTCATCGAGCTGCCTAGCCATCCTAATGATTTCAAGGACCAGTTCTTCATGTCAACTGGGTTCTGGAACTGCGAGCACCACTACTTCAATCGTCCTCGTAAGTGCTCCCGTCCTTAGCTCGCATTTTAAGCGTTATTTTAGCTCCTCCCATACTCCACTCTGACTCGAACTAATCTTGCAGCCATCTTCGCGAGGATCGAAAAGTCTGTGACCCTCGGGGGCCAATATGACACGCTAGCGGGCTTGCCCCCCAGCGAGAAGGATTATCGCGCGCTCGTGACGGACGAGACGATGGTGTGCAAGCTGATTTTTCCAAATCAGACCTTGAACCTGAAGAGGCCCCGGGGGCCGCCCCCAGCTCGGGACACCAGACCTGTCATCGTGGAGGAGGTCGCGGGCGATGAAGACAAGGAGGATGAGGGTGACGAATTTCCGCTCGTGAGGAGCAGGAAGAGGACTTTGGACGTCGCCCAGGGCATGGGCGAGGAGAGGATCCAATCCGGAGCAGCCACGGGTCCTTCTGGCCAAGGTAACTCTAACTTGCTTAGGAGTCTAGATAGGGCCGCTGCAGACCCCCGGCTAGCTAGGTTCAATCCTAGGCAGATCATCCATCGTCACAGGAGCGATCCGGACTTGAACACACTTCTACTCCATTGTGTCGACCGGCTCGTGCTGGATCACCAAGAGAGCCGGCCTAGGGGCACCGTAGTAGTAGATAATACCCTAGCTTTTAGGTCGATCCTATTCGAGGAGTATGGGACCAACCTACGCACCTGGCCTTCACTCCAGAGAGGTATCTATGCTTCGGGGCTTAGGCAGTATGTAGAAGAATCTAGCCCCGAGTCAGAACCGGACCCAGAACTTGTGCCAGTTCGGGAAATAATCGTCTTAGGCTCTTCCAGCTCGGGGGGTAGGGTTTCCCTTAGTATTCGTATACTTTTTTAGCTTTAACCTTTTGCCTTTACCTCTGTATGATTGTTAACTTGTAATAACCATGTTCTTTGTTTGACAGAAGAGATGTCTCAGCCCGAGGGGAGCTTGCGAGGCGCAGTCTTTGGGGGAAACCCTGCAGCCAGGCCAAGACTGAAGAGGCTCTAGGGGTCCAGGAACACTGCTGGGACCTCCACCAAGTCCCCGGCAAAGGAAAAGGAGAGAACCCCGCCAGCCCAGGACGCGGGAGCGATTCTTCTTGCTGTCGGGGCAGGCCAAATGCCTCCGCCCCCTCAGCGAACTCCAACCGTCACCCAGGACACAGGGACGGAGCTCGGGACTCCGTCTGTGGTGGCCTCCGATGTACGCATCCCGGTCAACCCCCAGGACCTGGAGAAGATCCCAGAGGCCTTCAGGGGAACTGTGTACGAATCGGCGAACTACGCCGTTAGCCATATCTATAAGTTCACCGAGAAGGAACTCCGGGCTATTGAGACAATGAGCCCGGTTGACGTTATGGACTCTTCAATGAGCATGACCCTAACGGTAAGCTACCCTATTCTTTTAAAGCTTTTACCATTATACTCCGTCTTATTTTTCCTCTGAGCCAGTTTATCTTCCATTCCTCGTAGGGTGTCGTCGCCCTTCACCGGAGCATCATCAGGGCCAGAACTCAGCTTGATGACATGAGGACCGAGCACCAGGCCACCCTTCAGAAGGTTAAGGCGACTAAGGATGCCCTGACGACCTCGAAGGTCGGGTTGGAGAAGACCCAGGTCGATCTGGAGAAGACCCGCCTGAAGGTCCAGGAGCTCGAGACCTCCCTTTCCACCTCACAGGCAGACCTAGAGGCGGCGAAGACTGAGGTCCAGGCCGCCTTGGAAGCCGAACGGGCCACATCGGAGCAGTCCCTGCAGGACCTGTTCTATCACTACTGGGCTTTCAACCCAGAGGCTGACTTTTCCTTCATGTCACCGAGCCTTTGGGCGAACTTGGCGGTGAAGTTTCAAGCTCGCCTTGATAAGGAGGCGCCGCCTTCGAAAACTGGGGAGGCCTCTGGCGCGGCGGAGCAGGGTGAAACGGCGACCTCCAAAGGGCCGACTGACGGGGCCTAGGGCGCTTTTTCTTTATGCTTTAGAGTATTTTTAAGTTCCCCTCTTTTTTTTTTTGTATGTAACCTTTGCATGAGGTGTTTTCACCTCGAGGCAATTTTATTTACACCTTTAACTTATATTTTTTCATGCTTTTGGCTACAATATATATATCTTTTTGATAAACTTAGTTCGTGTTAACCGCTATTTTTATCTCGAGCTCTTTTGAAAAGAGCAGCGATAAATAGATTTACATCAACTTCTAAGTTTTATGACCCAGTTAAAACCAGGAACTTATTTAGAAAACTTAGTTCGTGTTAACTTTTATCCATATCTCGAACAACGAAAAGTGGATTTATATTAACTTCTAAGTTTTATGACCCGGTTAAAACCTGGAGCTTATTTGGAAAACTTAGTTCGTGTTAACTTTTATCCATATCTCGAACAACGAAAAATGGATTTATATTAACTTCTAAGTTTTATGACCCGGTTAAAACCAGGAGCTTATTTGGAAAACTTAGTTCGTGTTAACTTTTATCCATATCTTGAACAACGAAAAATGGATTTATATTAACTTCTAAGTTTTATGACCCGGTTAAAACCAGGAGCTTATTTGGAAAACTTAGTTCGTGTTAACTTTTATCCTCATCTCATGCTCTTTAAGAAGAACAAGGAGAAATAGATTTAAATCAACTTCTAAGTTTTATGACCCGGTTAAAACTAGGATAGGACTTAGTTAGCGTTAACCCTTATCCATATCTCGAGCTCTTTAAGAAGAGCAACGATCCATAGACAAGGATCAACATCCAAGTCGTTAAGGAGACCTGGTTATATCCAGGTACCATATGCCCCCCAAGTAACTGGGAAAGGGTCTTTCGTGGTTACTTTAAGATTACAATTGCAAATATGCGTAAAAAGATTATTTGTATTAATACATAGAAAGTGGCTTTCTAGGCCTTACAAGTAGATCATTGATAATATCTCTTTAAGTGGACGGCGTTCCAAGTCCGTGGGACGGTCCCTCCATCAAGTTGAGATAACTTATAAGTTCCCTCCTTGATGACTTCGATGACCTGGTAGGGTCCTTCCCAGTTCGGTCCCAAGACTCCATCTTTGGGATCTTTTCCGGCCAGGAAAACTCTTCTTAGGACCAAGTCGCCAATGCTAAAGGCGCGTTTTCTGACCTTGGTGTTAAAGTAGCGAGTGATCTTCTGCTGATAATGGGTGAGTTGGAGTTGCGAATCCTCTCGCCTTTCATCAACTAGGTCTAGGGAATGGCATAGGAGCTCATGGTTCCGACCTTGGTCGTAGGACTGGACTCTATGCGACAGAACCTTAACTTCCACGGGGAGGACTGCTTCATTCCCGAAGGTTAGGGAGAAAGGAGTATGACCCGTAGGAGTCCGATGCGAGGTCCGGTATGCCCATAGGACCTGGGGGAGCTGTTCCGGCCAGACTCCCTTTGCTTCGTCTAATCTTTTCTTGAGGCTCGCCTTTAGAGTCTTGTTGACAGCCTCGACCTGGCCGTTCGCCTGAGGATAGGCCACGGAAGAGAAGCTTTTCACAAGTCCATGTCTGTCACAGAACTCAGTGAACAGGTCGTTGTCGAACTGAGTGCTGTTATTGGAGACGATCTTCTTGGGCAGGCCGAAGCGATAGATGATGCTTTTAATCACGAAGTCAAGCACCTTTTTAGACGTGATTGTTGCTAATGGAGATGCCTCGGCCCACTTAGTGAAGTAGTCGATGGCGACCACAGCGTAACGGACCCCGCCCTTTCCAGTGGGCAGGGCGCCCACTAAGTCTATTCCCCAAACGGCAAATGGCCAAGGGGCCGAGATCATTTTTAGCTCGACCGGAGGAGCTCGGGCAACTGCAGCGAATCGCTGGCACTTGTCGCACTTTTTCACATATGAGATCGAGTCTTTGGACAGAGTCAGCCAGTAATAACCTTGCCTGAGAACCTTTAAGGCCAAGCTTTGCCCCCCAGTGTGGTCTCCGCAGAATCCTTCGTGAATTTCCTGCAGGATGGCCTTTGCTTCACTTGGAAGAACGCACCGGAGGAGCGGTAAAGAGTGCCCACGTCGGTACAACACTCCATCGAGTGTCGTATATCTCGGAGCTTGATATAGGACTCGCCGCGCGTCGTTACGTCCCTCGGGCAGCTTGCCCTCGACGAGATAATTAAGAATGGGGGTTATCCAGGTCGGCCTGGCGTCGATCATCTCGACCTCTACCCGATATCCTTCTATACTTGGTTTTTCCAAGAATTCTATTGGCACCAGCCCCAGTGTCTCTGTCTCTCCCTAGGTGGCGAGCTTGGAAAGAGCATCTGCATTGGTGTTCTGTTCTCTAGGTATCTGTTCGATCGATCCTCGCCCAAACGCGGACAGCTTGGCTTTTACCTTTGCCAGATAGGCGGCCATCTTGGGTCCCCGTGCTTGATATTCGTCCAGAACCTGGTTAACCACGAGCTGGGAGTCACTGAAGCACTGGACGGAGCTCGCCTTTAACTCCCTGGCTATCCTTAGGCCGGCCAGCAAAGCTTCGTATTCTGCCTCGTTGTTGGAGGCCTAGAACCCGAACCTTAGCGCCAAGTGGAACCTATGTCCCTCGGGGGATATCAGAATGATTCCGGCCCCGGAGCCGTTTTCGTTGGATGAACCATCTACAAAGATCTTCCACAACGAGGTGAGCTGAGATGAGTCCTCCGCTGGATTCTCCTGGAATCCCGTGCATTCTGCCACAAAGTCGGCCAAGGCCTAACTTTTTATGGCAGTTCGTGGGGTATAGAAAATTTCGAACTGACTGAGTTTGACCGCCCACTTTAACAAACGTCCTGATGCTTCAGGCTTCTGCAGAACCTACCTTAGAGGTTGATCGGTCATGACGTGTATCGAGTGAGATTGGAAGTACGGCCTGAGCTTTCGCGAGGCCGTAATTAGGCAGAACGCCAATTTTTCCATTAGCGGGTATCGTGATTCTGCCCCGAGGAGTCTCTTGCTGATGTAATAGACTGGCTTCTGAGCTTGGTCCTATTCTCATACCAGTACGACGCTAGCTGCATCCTGAGTGACAGCTAGGTAGAGAAGAAGAGGCTCGCCGGCCTTGGGCTTGGATAGCACAGGCGGTTCAGCCAGATGCACCTTCAGGTCGAGGAATGCGCTTTCACATTCTACTGTCCAGTCGAACTTCTTGTTTCCTCGAAGCAGGTTGTAGAAGGGCAAACACTTATCGGTTGACTTGGAAATAAACCGGTTTAGTGCGGCCACTATCCCTATCAAGCCATGGACATCTTTCCGCGACCTAGGTGAAGGAAGCTCGAGCAATGACCTGATCTTGTCGGGGTTTGCTTCGATTCCTCGGGTATTAACTATGAACCCCATGAATTTCCCGGATGCGACACCAAAAGTGCATTTCTAGGGATTGAGCCTCATGCCGTATTCTCGTAGTATTTTAAAACATTCTCCCAGGTCGGAAACATGGTTGTCGGCAGTCTTTGACTTGACGAGCATGTCATCAACATACACTTCCATGTTCTTTCCGATCTGGTCCGCGAACATTCTGTTTACTAGCCTTTGGTAGGTAGCTCTGGCGTTCTTCAGACCGAACGGCATGACCTTGTAGCAATAGAAATTAGTCGGGGTCATGAAGCTGGTGTGTTCCTGGTTCGCCGGGTTCATTGCGATCTGATTGTAGCCTGAGTACGCGTCCATAAAGGACATGAGCTCGTGCCCCGCCGTGGCATCCACCAGCTGATCGATCCTTGGCAATGGAAAACAATCCTTGGGGCAGGCCTTATTCAGGTCGAAGAAGTCAATGCAAGTCCGCCATTTCCCATTGGGCTTTGGAACTAGCACGGGATTGGCGACCCAAATTGGAAATTTGGCTTCACGGATAAAGCCACATTTTTTGAGTCGAGTCATCTCTTCTTCTAGGGCTTCAGCTCGGGTTGTTCCTAAACATCTTTGCTTCTGAGACTTGGCAGGAACGCTTTTATCCAGGTGGAGCGTGTGCATGATGACACTCGGGCTGATGCCTACCATGTCCTCGTGCGACCATGCAAATACATCTAAATTAGCCCGCAGAAACGTAATCAGCTCTGTCTTCCTCTTGCTACAGAGGTTTTTCCCGAGCTTGACCATCCGTGATGGATTTTGTGGATCAAGGTTCACCTCCTCGAGCTCCTCAATAGCCTGGAGCTCGGACCTGTCTTCGCCTATTCGGGGGTCAATGTCCTCACTAAGGGCGACACTTTCCCCTTTGGCGTTTTGAGGATTTTCAATCTCAGGAGCCGCCAAGGGTTCCTGGGATTCCTCTTCACTCATAATGGCCATAGCCAGCTGCCCGGTTTTAGATTTTCCCTTCATGGAAATGCTGTAGCATTCCCTGGCAGCGAGCTGATCGCCCTTGATGGTGCAGATTCCTGTTGAAGTAGGGAATTTCATGGCGAGGTGTCGAATGGAAGTGATAGCCTCGAAAGCTATGAGCGTAGGTCGGCCCAAAATGGCGTTGTAGGCAGCGGAGCAGTCAATGACCACAAACTCAAGTAGTTTAGAGACTGTCCGGGACTCTTCTCCTAGGGTGATCACCAGCTCGATCGTCCCTATCGCTGCCGATCCTTCTCCCGAAAAACCATACAACATCATGGAGGTTGCCTTTAGATCGGCGACAGCCAGACCCATCTTCTCTAAGGTGGATCAGAATAAAAGGTTCACCGAACTCCCGTTGTCTATCAGCACCCTTCTTACTTTCCGGTTAGCGAGCAGGACTGCTACAACCAAGGGATCAGTGTGAGGGAACTGGACATGGCCTGCGTCTTCCTCCGTAAAAGTGATCGGTTGCTTCTCTAATCGTTGCTGTTTTGACTGACGCTGCTCCGGGACGAACTCCACTCCGTTGTGGGCTTTTAGTTCATTCATGTATCTCTTCTGGGCGCCTCTGCTCGTGCCAGCCATATGCGGACCTCCAGAGATGGTGGATATCTCTCCTCCAACCACGGGAGGAGGGACATCCTGATCTATTTGAGTCCCGGGCTGACTGGCCGGGGCTTCCGGAGCAGGTCGACTTGCTGGAACCCTGTTCCGTGAGTATTGAGCCAAGGGGCCGGCTCGGATGAGAGTCTCTATTTCATCTTTGAGATGCCTGCAATCGTCGGTATTGTATCCGACGTCGTTATGAAAACGGTAGAATTTGGAAGTATCTCTCTTTCCCTTGTGGTGTTTCAATGGTTCCGGCCTCTTCCAGGGGACCCGAGTAGAGTTGGCCAGGAAAATACTTTCCCTTGACTGAGTGAGTTCGGTATATGTCGTGAACACGGGCTTGAACTTGTCTACAGACTTATTCTTCTTTTGGCCGTGCTGATTGTTTTCGCCATTCCCCTTTCTTTTGCCTCCATCGGGCTGGTTGTTTGTGTGACGTCTGGGGTCGCTACCACGAACTCCGTCCCTACTCCAGCGGGCTGATCGGGAACCTGGCTGGTCCCCGCGGCTGAGGCTTCGGCTTCTTCCAAATTTATCCATTCTTGGGCCCTATTAAGGAATTCGTTGACCGAACTGACTCCCTTCTTTTGTATATCCTTCCAGAGATCTCCTCCGACAAGGATTCTGGTTCTCATAGCCATGTGCTTGGAGCTTTCATCCGCGTCCCTAGCTCGGGCAGCAAAGTTCGCGAATCTGCTCAGGTAGGCCTTTAGCATCTCACCGGGCTGCTGTCTCACATTGGCCAGGGAGTCAGCCTGAACACGGGCGGCCTGGGAGGCGCGGAATGCCCTTTTGAAGTCAGCTGAGAAGGTCTTCCAGGAGCTGATCGATTGTCTTTTACTTTGCTTGAACCACTGTCTGGCAGGTCCGGTCAGTGTGGAAGGGAAGATCAAGCATCTCAGCTCCGGGCTAATGTTATGGGCCATCATTAGGGTGTTGAACATCCCTAAATGGTTCGACGGATCTCCGTCCCCATTGAAATATGATAAGTGAGGCATACGGAAACCAGATGGGTATGCCGTCGCTGCTATGTTGGGGGCGAAGAGTTCCATCTCATCTCCCGAATCATATTTGTCTTTCTCCTTTTCTGACAGGAGCTTCCTCATCAGTTCCTCCATCTGAGTTAGGCATTCGAGGGTTTGGTCCTGAGATCCTTGGTTATTCCGGGGCTGTTCGACAGCTCCGGATCCATTGTACATATTAGGTGGGTTATTGCCCCTCCTATCTTGAGATAGGTTGTTTGGGGCATTCCCTCCATTACGTACTTTGGATCGGGCCCCCCCCGAGTGAGCCTGACTACCATCTCTAGCTCGATCCTCTCTGTGAGAGTTGAGGTGATCTCGAAGGTCGCCTCCCTGGGTGGTCTGGTGGCTTTGTGCCGAACTTAGTCGCTGACGTAGGTCTCCTTCAGAGAGATCACTCCGGCGACTGCCGGTCCAATGACTCCTGCTGGATAGGCTTGGAGTCCGTCTTTGGTGGTGAGGACCTGAGCTCTCTTTCGGCGCCCTGCTACGCCGGGAAGGTCCCGCTGATGGTGGGTTTCTCCTACTACTCCCGTAAGCTGGGAAGTCTCGGACGGGCCGAGGAGGAGATAGATACCTGATCGGAGATGGAGGATGCCTGACTGGAGAAGCGATCCTGGTTTCGTCTGGATGGATTAAATTTGGTGGGGGCCTTTCGGCCCTGCCAACTTGCTGGTCCCGCGCTGGGCGATCTGGACGAGGTGCAGGACGGTCTTCGGGGATAGGCTGACGTTGTGGGCCCTCCCCGGATCTCCTCCGGGAATTTCCTCGAGCTCTCCTGGGCGTCCTCGAGGATGGTTGAGAGCTAGGAGTCGACGTCCTAACCGAACGGCTGTATTGCTGTTGTCCGGTCCCAGGCATTTCCCCGAGGTTTGCGTCTTGATGGTGCGATGAAGGGGTGGAGTTGGCTGCTGGAAGTCTATCCGAACGGCTATGCCTGGATCGATTACCCCAGCGAGACTTAGGAGCCTCACCTTGCCTCTCTCCAACGTTAACGTTGGTAGTGAGAGGGGGTAATCGAGCCAGGATATCCTGGATTTGCCGACTAGCAGTTGCTAACTGGCTCCTCAGCTGAGCGTTCTCCATCTCCACCGCAATATAATAACACGGGTTCGGATTAGGTGGCCGGGGCGCCGAACTACCAGTATCGTCTTGGCCCGCCGGCTGCTTTCCTGGCCGCTGCTGGACTTCAGGAATTTGTTCCTCAGGGATGGCAATATGATGAGCCTCCTGCCCATCATGTTGTTCTGTCTCGTTGCCACGCCGGGATCGAATAGTTACCATAGTTAGATGTTCGTAGCAGCACTAATCGAACTTGCTCTCAATGAAAGCACCAAACTGTTGACGCGGTTCTTCGCCAACAAGTAATTAAGAGAGAGAGAGAAGAGGATTAGTGCCAAATATAGAACCGTAACAGATATAAGATCTTAGTGAATGAAATAGGTGACTCGAGACACGTTTTTAAGTGGTTCGAAGGTTAAAATCCTTCTACTCCACTAGTCAATATTATTGATATATTCTGGGTATTTTGTTACAAAGTATATCTCTCCAGAGACTATTTGTTCCAACCCCTATCAACTCCCAGGGTCTCCATCTTTATAGGAGAAGGCACCTGGAAGTTGGTAAGGAGGTCATCCCGTGACCTTCTTATTTGTCATATCAACTCTGTGACATTCATGATTAATTCCTAAACCTGACACATAAGTATGGTCAAATCGATAGATAAGGAGATAATGGGCCGCACGGCCCAACCCAGCCGTGGGTGTCTGAACACGCACGTTCCTGCAGCGTGTCCGAGAAGTCAGGGAGATATCGGACATGTGATGTCAGATATATGCACGTTTATCTTGCGTGTGTTGAATTTACAAGGGGTCATGGCCTCCATATCCAGCTCGTACCACGAGCTATGCACCTGACCCGACCTTCGGCCTTTCGATTCCTTGCTCCAGTCTTGGGAGTCTTGGCGAGTCCTTGAGGATTCCTCGAGCTAAGGGGGTACGACCTCAAGACAGGATCTCCGACCTGGGGGATGTTTATGGACTAACCATGATTAGTCCGAAGCTCGGCCTGCTAATCAGCCCGTGGGAAAATCAGGGCGTACAGAGCTCTAGTCCCTGTAATTCCCCCGACCATGGCGGTCAAGCAGTTGCTGATGTGCACTCCGCCCCCAAAGCTCTCCAACTCACGGTTGGTCCAACATTCCCTTGCCTTTACCTACACCACGTAGCACCCGTGAGCCAAAGCTCAGCAAGAAACCAAATTCAACAAGCATAGATAACAATAGAATGTACACAGTGAATTTTAGATCAATTAGTTCTATTAACAACAGAGTACAAGTGCTAAACCAGGCAACGATAATAGTTCAATCCAAACATATAAACCAACCTTAATATAGTAAAATAGGGGTCGACACCCTTAGGCCAAGCCCTCTGGTTATTTACCTGATCCTGACTCCCTTAGGCTGAGTTGCGTTTAGTATGCTCAACATCAGCCCCGACTCCCTTAGGCCATATTTTCACATCACACATAACAGATATACAAGTTACATAACACATATGTTCATTTACAGGGAATCTCAGTTCCATTCACAACTTGGGTGCATTTTTCTTACCTCGAATCCCGAGTGAAGAATGTAGAGCGGTCCCGAGCATGATCCTCAATCCTGAACCTTAACGATAACCCTAGTCACAAGCAACAATGGATAACTATCAAAATCTAATCCAATTAAATGTTTTGGAAACAAATACTAGCCTTCAACACCTCGAATTCTACTAATCCGGGTAGTAGAATTCGTCCCGAGTGCTTAGGTTTATATCTCGAGCCTAAAAACCAACCTAGGGTATGGCTGCCTAGGCGGGATGCGACCTGGCCCTAAGGGTCGCAGTGAACCT
Source organism: Humulus lupulus (assembly GCF_963169125.1). NCBI lineage: Eukaryota > Viridiplantae > Streptophyta > Magnoliopsida > Rosales > Cannabaceae > Humulus > Humulus lupulus. The sequence continues at coordinate 168,967,819 of NC_084796.1, read as the reverse complement.
CAAGTCAGAGGTGCCAGGCTCTTGCTCCAGAGGGGAGGCAGGCTGCGACTTACCTTTTACGCCGCGACGTGCCCACAAGTTAGCAAGCCCCCCACGGCCTTCTGGGGCAGGCGGGTTGCGTCGCCCATGAACTGGGTCGCGGCGCGCCCCCGTGAACCCATAAATCCCTGGGTTTCTTTGCATTTTTCCCCAACTCAACTCAAGAAAAATCCCTTACAACCTTCAACCAAACCCAGAACCGAGTCTAGGACTCTTAAGCACATAGCTTAGGCATAATAAATCACCCAAAAACCTACTAAAATTACCACCCCAAATCAGCAATCAATCAACACTCAAAACCCAATCAAAACTCATCCTAACAATCTGAATTCCCAGAAGAATCAAGATAGAATTCTTACCTCAGTTTATAGCCTCAATCCACAACAATTCCTTGACTGACCCTAGCTTGATATTCCCAGACTTCACAGCTTAAAACCAAGCTTCTCCCTTCAAGAAATCTTCATCCTCAAAGAACAAGAGAGGGAGAGAGAGAAAACGTGTAAGAGAGAGAGAGAGAGAGAGAGAGAGAGAGAGAGAGAGAGAGAGAGAGAGAGAGAGAGAGAGAGAGAGTAATTCTGATATGTTCTACTAAGTTCTGATCACTCCCTATAGTCTTTCAAGCCTATTCCCTTACAAAAGAACAAAATACCCCTGGTAGTAACTCGACCCCTTTGTTATCCTTAAGGGCAAAACTGTCATTTGCCCAGTTTCTCGCTAATTCCTTGAGTCATCCTACAGATTCTCCATTAATCCCAACATGCCCAACTAATCACCAAACACTTAGTCGTTACTCAATAAATCCTAAATATACATTAAACTTCCCAGAATACCCCTAGGCTCACCCTGAACCAGGTATTAAACCCCCCGCTGTGACTATTCTGCTAATCCACTCACTAGGATCGCCTCGATCCGAATACTGCAAATATATCCACATAATAATGTGGTCTCAATCATTTAACACATATAATCACATTTGTGCCCGCAATAGGCCAAAATTACAGATATACCCTTATAAACAAGAACGGGCCCACATGCATATTTAATACTCATAAACATGCATATAAATATATTCCTATTATCATATAAATCATGCCTGCCACATAGTCCATTTAATCAATATATCATACATTATCCAATTATGCCCTCCTGACACGCTAATCAAGACACTAAACCTTATTAGCATTTTTGGGACGCTACATGGTTAGTAAACTTATTAGGTTTACTAGAAATCCAAGTATCAAGCATTGGAAAGCTATTGAGAGAATACTTGGTTATCTTAAGGGTACCAAAGAGTATAGTCTTCACTATACAAATTTTCCAAATATACTTGAAGGATATTCTGATGCTAATTGAATATCGGGAGTTGGAGATAATCTCTCCATCACCGGCTAGGTGTTTACTCTTGGATGAGGTGCAATCTCATGGGGCTCCAAGAAGCAAACATGTATATCACACTCAACAATGGAAGTAGATTTTATAGCTTTAGCGGCAATCGGCAAAGAGACTGAGTGGCTTAGAAATCTCATGATGGATATTCCTTTAACCACGGATATGGTATCAACAATTTCAATACATTATGATAGCCAATCTGCACTTGCTAGAGCATATAATAGTGTGTATAATGGAAAGTCTACACACATTAGTCTAAGACATGAATATGTGAGATAATTGTTTCAAGGTGGAATCATATCAATCTCATATGTTAGAACAAGTGAGAACTTAGCGGACCCATTTACAAACCCTCTTGTGAGAAGGTTAGTAAGTTCTACTTCAAAAGGGATGGGATTGAAACTCCTAGAAGAATAGATTCACTAATGTTGGAAACCCAACTCTCAACTTGTACAAATCAAGGGAAAGTGTTCAATGGGTAAGAAAAAGTCATTGATAAGTGAATAGTTTCCAACACTAAAATTTATGATGAGTTCCATCCGAGATGGTTAGTGTTTGTTGCTACCGAGTTAGGGTTAAGCCTAGAGCTTTTAATAAAGTTCAATTGAGTGCAACAAGCATCTATAAAGGTAGCAAAGATGCTGTAAAAACTTTACCTATGTTGACTTAGAGGTGGTGCCGCCTCTCATGGGAGTTGGAGTTTCTCCCCGGAAAGTCCATGAAGAGATGAGCACATGGCCATGATAGTGCTAAGTGAGAAAGTGGAAAAACAAAAGATGTGGTGGAGGTGTGTGAGGTATCACCGGTGTTATCATATGGAATACTTGGTTCAAGCTTTAAGCTACTAATGATTTCGATAAGACTTTGTGTTATTTTCACTAAGATAAAGTTCAAACCAAAAGGCACTTTATTTTATGCACCAAAACTATTTAATCTAGAGAATGTGGCTTGTGTTTAACCAAGTGGGGGATTGTTATGATTGGTTAAATACAAATGATAAGTGTTAGAATACAAGCAAGGTATAAATATTTAGTAGAATTAACCTAATGAAGATGTGAATTTTAGTTTCAATTGTAGGCACTTATAAAATGCAAATTTTGGTCCAAAGTGATACATGAGAGTATCTAAGGGTTCCCAAAAATTTTGGTGACATTTGGAGCATTTTTGGGACCTTTGGAAGTGTTCGAAATCAGAGAGGGTGGTGATACGTCGCCACCCAAGAGGTGAGACATTGCCTGAAGGCTAACCCTAGCAAGCGACGCGTCGCCTGCTGTATTATGTGAAATATCGTAAATGCTCTAAATGACGTGTTTCTCAAGTCTACTTCCATTGGTTAGACATAATGACGATGCCTACTCTATATAAGGGTAAAAAACAGTGGTTTGGAAGACTTGATCACTCTCTCCAATCTCTCTCTACCTTTTCTCTCTCTCTCTAGCTCCAAGAATCTCTAAGGTTTCTCGAAGAACTCTCCAAGAAAGTGCTTGACTTTGAGAGTTGAAGGCTTGTTTAATCTCAATCCTCATGTCCTCTAGAGAAGGCCTCAAGCATCTATGGTGGCTAGGAAATAGATTATTAGGACAACGTTCTACAACGTGTATAAGCCTTGGTTTGTGTTTGGTTTGCTCAAAGGTTTTGCTCAAAGTGGTGATATTGCCTAGGGTTTGAAGCTTCATCAAAGTTATAGAACATCATTGTTCTACTTGGGTTTGCCTGTTATTTCTCAATCTTTTTAAGTCTCTATAAATCCAAATTTTGTGTAGATTCTATCTCTTGTGGTAGTGTTATCTCACTCTCCCCCAACAACCCTACCACTAAATCCATCGTGATGTCCTCCCACTTCCACTCTAGGATATCCAGAGGCTGCAACAACCATGCTTGTCTCTGATGCTCTGCCTTGACCTGCTGACAGGTCAGGCACCTTGCCACATACTCAATCACGTCCCTCTTCATCCCAGGCCAGCAATATAAAACTTTAAGATCCTGATACATCTTCGTGGTGCCTGGATATAGAGAATAAGGGGTAGTATGAGATTCATCCAGAATCTCTCATCTGATCCTAGTGTCCATTGAAACACAGATCCGATCCTTGTATCTCAATAAGCCCATGTCTGACACTTTGTAGTCCTTAGCTACTCCAGCTAGGACGTCCCCTCTGATCTTTCCCAAATGTGGGTCACTTAACTGCTTCTCCCTAATCCTCTCTAAAAGAGTAGACTACAGGGTGATGTTGGCTAACTGGCCCACCACTAGCTCAATTCCTGCTCTAGTAATATCCTCAGCCAACTCCCTAGATATCTACCTGGCACTATACAATTCTCCCCGACTCTTCCGACTTAAGGTATATGCTACCATATTGGCCTTTCCTGGGTGATAGAGGATTTCACAATCATAATCCTTTACCAGCTTTAACCAACGTCTTTGCCTCATGTTCAGATCCTTTTGGGTGGAGAAGAATTTCAAACTCTTGTGATCTATGCATATCTCACACTTCTCACCATATAAGTAGTGCCGCCAAACCTTTAGTGCAAACACTATTGCTGCAAGTTCAAGATCATGTGTGGGGTAACTATGATTCATAGGCAATCACCTTCCCTGTTTGCATAAGGAAAAAACTTAGGCCCTGCCTCGAGGCATCATAATAAACTAAAAACTTGTCTTGATTTGTAGGAAGACTCAAAATTGGAGCGGTGATCAAACTCTTCTTCAGTCTCTAGAAATTGTCCTCACACCTATTTGACCATATGAACCACTGATTCTTGTGTGTCAACTCTGTCAGTGGTGACGAGATCTTGGAAAATCTTTCCACAAAGTGTCTGTAATAACCTGCCAATCCCAAGAAACTTATGATCTCTGAAGCATTCTTCAGCCTTGGCCAATCTTTGATTGCCTCAATCTTCGCTGGATCCACCATAATCCCATCCTTACTGACTATGTGACCTAAGAAAGTCACCTGTGGCAACCAGAACTTTCACTTCTTGAATTTCGCATACAACATGTGTTCTCTCAGCCTCCGTTGTACCAATCTAAGGTGCTACTCGTGCTCTGTCTCTGATTGAGAGGATACTAGTATATTGTCAATAAAGACGATCACAAACCGATCCAGGTAATCTTTGAACACCCTATTCATCAGGTCCATAAATGTTGTTGGGGCATTAGTCAATCCAAATGACATCACCAAAAACTCATAATGCATGTACCTGGTACGAAAAGTTGTTTTCGGTATATCCTTCTCCCTGATCCTCAGCTGGTGATAACCAGATCGAAGATCTATCTTGGAGAATACCGTCCTACCCTGTAACTTATCAAATAGATCATCAATCCTTGGCAAAGGATACCTGTTCTTGATAGTCAACTTGTTCAATTCTCTATAATCAATACACATCCTCAGAGAACCATCTTTCTTCTTCACGAAGAGAACTAGTGCGCCCCATGGCAAGAAATTGGGCCTGATAAAACCCAAGTTTAGTAATTCCTGTAATTGAACCTTTGGTTCCTTCAGCTCTACAAGCGTCATCCTATAAGGTGCCCTAGACACTGGCTCTGTCCCTGGCACCAATTCAATCACAAACTCTATCTCCCTGTGTGGAGGTAACCTTGGCAAATCCTCTAGAAACACATCTAGAAACTTACAGACTAATCTGGTCTATCTTGGTCTCATTGGCATGACCTGAGGGGTATCCACCACACTAGCTAAGAAATTCATGCATCCCCCTGCCATAGGTCTCTAGCTCTAAGTACAAATATCGTATGTATATGAGGTCCATGGACAGTGCCAATTAATACAAATGGGTCCTCACCCTCAGGTTCAAAGATTACCATCTTCTTCTTGCAATCTATCGATGCCCCATACTTCTCTAGCCGGCCCATACCCAGAATTATATCAAAATCAGACACAACCAACTCTACCAAGTCAACTGACAACTCCCTGCCAGCCACTATCACTGGTAGTGATCTAACCCATCTCCTAGAAACCACTAACTCCCCAGTAGGCAGCATAGTACCAAACCCCATAGGATAAAAGTCATACGGTCTACATAATCCATCTATAATCCTACTAGCAACAAAAGAGTACTCTGGATATATTATAGCTTCCTATGCATTCCTCAAGTTGTGATGAAACTGATTTGTTTAAATGGCTAGCATATGGACCCAGAAAACATCCTGCTTCTTACACTGGATATATTATCAATGGTCAAAGATTTCATATACATGGCATTGAGAAGTCCACACAAAATAGTGGTGTCTTAATTAAAGCAACAACTATGTGTAGCTCTAGTGCCAAAGATGTATCTCAAGTTCCTAATTTAGTTTCATACTATGGGGTTAGAAGGGAGATAATCTTGTTAGATTACTACATAGTTCAGATTCCAAATTTCAAATGTGATTGGGCAAATTTCCCTAATGGTGTTAGGGTGGAGGATAGTCTTACTTTAGTTAATCTACATCAAAGTCAATGGTCTGTTGGTAGAGTCCCTTTTATTTTAGCCTCACGAGCTAAACAGGTCTTCTACTCAAGAGAACATGATTCTTCCAATTGGTATGTGGTGATTAGGGCACACCCTAGAGGTTTTTATGACATGGAAAATTATGATGAGAAGGAATTCATTCCTATAACGTCTGAAGTTATTTAATCTAGGTTATATAATGTAGTGGAAGATGATCAATATGTTAGAGATGATTGTGAGGGTATATTAGTTTGATTATTGTTGTGTTTTTTGTAAATTGTAGAAGATGATGCACTTGACATTTAAAGTTGTAATCAATGGAAATTTCAGTTTATATTATTGCTATGTGAATTTTCTATCTATATTTTTGAATAACATGAATTCAAATTATCTTATTGGTTGGCTAGTTATGTGTCATTATTTTTTTGCTGCAAAGAATGAGAATGTTTCTCTCTATATTACACTTAGACCAAGGATTGGAGCAAGGTTAGTTAGGTGCTAACATGTTTATATTTAAGTCTTGGCTGATGTGTAATGTTCTACTAAATATATTGATACTTTATTTTTTAATCACATGAATATACTTCAGCGCATTAATTGGTTGGTTCTGAGTTTTTTTTTGTTGCCAAGAATGATAGTGTTTATTTTTGTCATAGACTTAGATTTTTTTATTTCTCTGCTGCCAAGAATGATTGTTTATTTATTTCTTTCTGACTTTTATTACAATTTTTTGTGTGATAATTGATAATATGTTGCTATTATATATGATGATCTTTTGTGACATCAAAATTCATACTAATTATAGAAACGGTTGATCAAAAACTAGTCAAAGAATTTGCCAAGTACAAGATATGACACCTCCATCTACAAAAGGAAAGAGACCAAAGCACATACCTACTAAAAATTAGTTAAACTCCTCAATGAAAAGAGGAAGAACTTTAGACTAAATTTGGAAATGGATAAGGTTTTTGAAGAGAGATATACTAAGGATGTGTCTCCAAAGGAAAATACACGACGTAGAATGATTATAAGAGATGACTCTTCTGATGAAGAAGTACCCATCTCCCCTGCGACAAGGAAATCTCTTAAAAATCTATTTGAGGTTGAACAACCAATAGACTCTCTTGAAAAAATAGTGAGACCACCTACTAATGCTCCTTCAAAGAAAATGATAAAAACAAAACCAATACTTAAAACTCATACAAATGACTATGCCATCTCACCAACAGCCACAAGAAAATCACAGCGCCTACAAATCCATGAAAACCCAAATGAAACAATTGTTGAAAACTTGCCACATGAAAAAGAACTACCTGAAGAAGTTGTTGCACCTATTACCCAAAAGAGAACTAGAGGCCCTAGTAAATGAAGTCTATTGAAATAGACGGTGATGGTCATTTGGAAGTTAAGTTTAACTCAAAGGGACAACCAATAGGTGCAACATCAATATCTTTGTCTTCATTTTTGGGTGCACTTGTTGGAGAAATTGTACCAATAACGATAAAAGATTGGAGGAAGATTCCTCTAGGAATGAAAGAGGTCTTATAGAAATCTATTGAGGTATATATTTTAATCATTATAAATATATTATTTCAATTTATGAACATGAAATTTGTTGAAATTCATTTACATTAATACTAACCAATCATTATTTTTACTAGGCAAGATATAAGGTTGACAAAGATTGGCAAAAGAGCTATATATTCAAAAGTATGGCAGATCTTTGGAGAGCTTCAAAATCAAGGCTAGTTACTAATATAAAAAAGGCACCAAATGAATAAGCAAGATTGAAACTAAAACCTGATAATATTAAATCAATGAATGAGTGGAAAAGTTTTGTGAAGGAAAAAAATAGTGTTGAGTTTAAGGTATTTTATTCTTAACATCTTATAACCAAATATATTTATGATTGAAGTTTATAGTTTAATGTCTCTATTAACTTTATATTATTAGGCTACAAGTGAGCAATACAAAAAAATACGGTCATAGCAACTACCCCACACTTGTAGTCGTAAAGGTTATGCAAGATTGATTGATGAATTGGTAAAGCCAAATATATTTACAGTTGTTTTATTATAGAATTTGGTTTATATATTTTTTGAACTTATTTTCTTATTTTGATAGATAAACCATAGTGAAACGAAAACACCACCTTCTAGAGTTGATGTTTGGACCAAAACACATGAGAAGAAAAATGGTGAACCAGTAAATTCAGAAGTGGCTGAAGCTTTTGTATACACCTTGCCCTTTCAAAATCATGTGACTTTAGTTTTAACTTACTCATTTGTTTGAATACATGTATTCATACTATTTATTTTTGAAGGATTTGGTTGAAGAATATAAGAAATATCCTGCTATGTCTTCAACTACAAGTGTTAATGAAGACATCCTCACAAAAGTCCTTGGTCCTGAAAAAAATACATACATGAGAGCTTTTGGAAGAGGAGTTACTCAATCAAAGTTGCAAATTATGTCAGAAAGAGATGACCATATGATGATGATAAAAGGTCAATGCAAAGAGTTGAAAGATAAAATGCAACACATGGAGCAACTCATTGTTTCTTTAATGAAAAATCAAGTAAGTATTTTGATGCTGAAACTATATTGAAGTGTCATTGATAATTATTTGCTTAGATTATTTATTTAATTTTCATGTGGCTGCATTGCAATAATAAATAAAATTCATGTTTAGTTTTTAGGTTAGTCTTTACTTTTGTATTTTTTTTTAATTTTGATGTTGAATTCATGTCTTGCTATCTTACTTGTAAATAGAATACATCTGCTCACAGTGAGGAGCAATCAAATGCCAATGTTCAATCAAATTCTCATGTCCATTCCACTCAGGTAATTATGATACTAATTATGTGAAAATGATAAAATTTTAAACATATAATATTCAATATAAAATCAGTTACTACTGCTGAATTTGTTTTATTGATATATTGTTAGAGTGTCAAGAACCACACATTTGACTCCAAATGCAAAAACTTAGATTGGATTGGATCCGGAGAAATTATTGCAGAAGGCTATTTTATTTCAAGTGACCCAAAGGATGAGGTTCACCATGTTCCTCTTGGGCCTAGTGCTATGAAAGTGGGGATAGATCTTGTGAGAAAGAATGATGCATTTCTGTGGAGGCCTTCAATAGTTACGTCTACTATAGAAGATGCTATAGGTAGTATAATTGCATGGCCAGCTGATAAAGTCATAATTATGTAATTAACTTTTTTTGTGTACTCTTTTAGTTTACTATTAACTTTAAGTTGAAGCATTAATTATTTAAATTTTGTTGTAGCTAATAAAATGGACTCACAACAAAGACAAATGCACAAAGGATGATGAATTGAAGGATGGAGCAATTTTCATGCATGGTTTACTTTTGTGTATCTTGTAATGTATCTGTTTTTCATTTTTGAAGTAAAAGATGTTCAAGATTTTAAAACTTTATTATGTTATGCTTTCAAACTTAATTTAGAACTAAGATCTCATGAAGTAGACACATTCATGGTTTGAATTAGTTATTGTTTAATGTAATACTTATGGTTTATCAATCTATTGAGAATTACATTTTATAATTAATTTTGATTTTTTTTATCACAATACAATAATGAACTCTTTTAATTAAAAAAAACCTTATAAGTATACTTATCAAAATAAAATTTAAAATATATTATCCACACTAAAGTAACAAAATTTTATTACTATATGTTATGATTTAGAAACATATTATAAGCGTAACAAATCGTTATGATTTATATAATTAAACTATCAAAATAATCAAAGCGCTATCAAAATAATCAAATGTAACTGTTAAAAAGTGTTATGCAAAAAGTATAAGATTAAACTTCAAATTTATAACCAAATACTCTAACTAAATATTATTTGAATATTATAGCAACTAAAAAAGTGTTATTGAATAGTTTAAGTTAACATCAAACATAACATTCGAATACTGTTATAGAAAAGACAGGACTTTAATAACAATGGCTATGTTAGCGTTTTCAGAAGCGTTATCAATACTCTCGGTTAGCAGTTTTTAAGTGTTATGAATACTACTCCTGGTTAGCAGTTTTTAAGTGTTATGAATACTTGTTTTTCTTGTAGTGAGTGCGTAGCACCTGAGTCAATCAAAATAGTATAAAGGATCCCAGCGCTAGAAAACTGACTCGTAACCACCGAGGGACTAGCCTTGGCCTCTGCCTGGGTCAAGGTGAACACCCGAGCTAGCGTCAGGCTGTCCACCTTCTTGGGCTATTCCTTTCTGGCTTTTGGGCAGTCCTTCTTCAAGTGTCCCACACTCCAGTAGACAAAGCAGGCCTTCGCCCGACATTCCCGAATATGGTGCCTCCTACACCGAGTACACTCTGAAAATGTTTTCCAGGTCTCATCGCCACCCTGGTGGCCTATCTGTATGCCTCGTGGCCTCTTATCTTGCCATGGAGCTGAAACTGTATCTGGAGTCTTTCTCTTTTGGTCACTAAGGCCTCCGCCCCTACCAAAGCCTGCAAATGGAGGTCCTGGCCTCCTAGAATCCCTTCTGCATGCATTCACACGCCATATCTTATTCTCGATCCTGTTAGCTGTAAGCACCTTCTCCACAACCTGTGCATAGGTAGTCACCCCTGGCATAGTAGTAATACAAACATCCCGGGCTATCATAGGCTGTAGCCCCTGGAGAAACCTCTCTCTCCTGGTCCCATCAATGGGCACTAGATCCTCGACAAACTTTGCCAATCTATCGAACTTCAAGGCATATTCTACCACTGTCATGTTGCCTTGAAATAACTTACTGAAATCTTTAGCCTTCGCAGCTTTAACTGCGTCATTGTAGTATTTCTCATTGAACAGAGTTCTGAAATCCTTCCATTCCATAGTATTTACTGCCCTGGTCTAGGATACCACCTCCCACCATATTCGGACATCCTCCTGAAACATGTAAGTGGCGCAGGCCATTCTCTCATTACCACCTACCCTCATGAAATCCAAGATGATGGTTATCATAGTCATCCATTGCTCAACCTTCAGTGGGTCTGAGCTGTCCTAACTGGAGAGTGTTGTTTCCTGTACCTCTCATACAAGGGTTCCCATCTTTCTCCCTCGCCTAGGGCTGTACTACTGCTGGTACCTCCAGCTGTGGCAATGCTGCTACTGCAGGCTGTAGGTTCCCTGCTGGAACTTGTTGCTGTCACAAGAGGCGAATCTCATCTTCCTACCTCTGTAATCTGGCCTGCATATCAGCAAGCACATGTTGCCAGTTTTCTGGAGCTGGAGGTGGGGCTTGGACCTGTTCATTCTCTTCCCTGGCATGTATCTCTTGGCCAACAAACCTCTCTGACCTTCAAGGAAGCATACCGATAACTATCCAACTTAGCAGTGATCAAATCGACCGTTAAGTAAGTAATAACTATACCTCTTTCCGCCTGACGGTCCAAGGCCAAAAAAACAAACATATGCAATACTAATAAGCATGCCAACACATAATATACTCAATCATGGTGCTAATAAGCACTTCTTGATATTCATCAGCAAATAACAATGCTAATAAGCATTTATGGCATTCATACAATACTATTAATCATGCAACAAATATGTATATAAATATACAATATATTATATACAACATATAAACACAAAAAAATCAAGAACGTAAAATTTTACCTCTTGAAGCCTATCAAGTGTCCTTAAGTCTTTTTGTATTACTAACGATCTTCCTATCCAAAGCTATGAGCACTTAAACCACGATCTTCTGGAGTGTTCTCTACACCTTAAGATGTGTGTGGGCACATAGAGAACATGAGTTTGTATTTTAGGAATCACAAGTATTTCTCAACACATGAGAACTTGGATTATGGTATGAGAATGACCAGAATAAAGAAGATGAAGAAGAAGAAAGACTTTTTGTCTCACAAAAACTGAGAACTATTCTGAATTGTCTCTGTATTGTTGTGTATTTGTGTATCTGTGTATTTTTATCTTCTTCTTCTATATCATATACATAGAGATTTATATTACCTTATTATTTGGTTGACCCAAAACGGGTATGTTTAAAAATTTATAAATCACAAGCGCACGAATCGTTCATATAGAATAGTGATCGTGTAAGCAAGGATGTCGAACCCAAAGGAGTTGTCTAAAATAGAAAAGAGAAAACTATTTTAAATCAAAAGTAATAAATTCTAGCCTAGCTCCAAAGATTGATGAGTTTTAATATTATGAACATAAAATAAAAGATTGAAAAATAAAGCTATTTAAGAGATTAAACATAAAGCAATAATGAGTTGAAAATAAATGTTAAGAGAAAAGATTATTAAGATACTAGAATCCACAAAATGTAAGTTTAATAATATGTATTAGTATATTGATTCCCAAGTTTTAGTGATAGTTAAAATAATTTAAACTATCATTTTCCAAAAAGATTTATAATTTTAAGCACAAATTTCTTATAAAAAGATAGGATTTTTCTTCACTTTTCAAAATTATAATTTCAAAGCATTTAGTGTAAATCAATCTAATGAAATAACAAATAAATCAATGAACATTATTTATAAGGCAAAACATAATATTTTTGTTCTAAGTATGGATGTATACAATTTAATGACACATCTTACACAAAGAATATTATGTATTTGCACTAATGAAGAACAAAGTTTAAATATGTGTTAACAATCCAAAATACATGATATTTAAGATGAAAGAAGATATTTGAAGAAGAAAATTCTATAAACTTTGTTGCACAAAATGGGAAATCAACATACAAAATAAACACTATCTAGTTACAAATTGTTTCATCATCACCTTAATAATCTTAAAAAGATTAGAAACTCATAACTAGAATAGAAAATACAAACAAAGAAATTACAAACATAGATAGGAAAATTTGGAGGAGAAACCCCCAAAATTTCCTCTAAAAATACATAGAAAAATAACCAAAAAAAAGAAGAAGATGAAGAGAATAGAGAGATTTGAAATGTGTAGAGTTTTTGGTATGGTAACCTCCCTCAAAATATGGACACTCTAAATGGTCTTCAAAACTCCCTATTTATAGCCACAAATGAGGTATTAAAATAATCAATTCAAATTAATTAAATTGATTAAATTAATTTAATTAATTATAATATGGTAAATATGGGTAAATTATAGGGTATAATAATTATGTTTTGGGGTAAAATGTGTAGAAAGTGGGGTAAAAAGTGGTATTTTTGTCATAGGGGACAAATGTGCTTTTGGACAATTTATGGGCTCAAGATAAATGAAGGGGCTGGTGTTGTGCCAGGCGTGTGGGTGGCAGGGGTGCTGGGCTTTATGGGCCTTGCTTCTGGCAGTTTGGTGCAGGCGCTGGGTGAAGGCAGCTGATGATAGGAGTGCATGGGTGGAGTGCTAGCCGAATGAAGGCTGCTTTGCTGAAGGCTGAACGTGAAGGAGAAGCATGCTGAAGAGTGCTGTAGCAGGCGTGGTCTTGTGATGCCAGGTGGGGAGCTGAAGAGTGATATGTGACTTTGGTGGAGAGAAGCTTGGTCTTCAATTGGGCCTTCGTGGTGGGCCTTTCCCTAGGCAGCTTTATGGTATTTCAATAATACCATTTTTCCTTTCATTTCTTGCTTTCTATCATTTTTTCCAAACACAAAAATACAATAAAATCCCTACAAAATAAACATAAAATAAATCATAATAAAATATTTTCAACTATAAAATAAATTAATTTAATTATTTGAAAATATTAATTATAACTTAATTTATATTTAACATTTAAATTCAATAATACAACATTTTTTTACCCCAAACCAAACAAAAATAATTTAAATAATTAGCTACAATATTTTACAACAAAACAACTATAAAAATACACAAAAATATATAAAATAAAAAATAAACCTAATAAATTCAAAATTACTTAAAAACATAATAAATCAATTAAAAACTCAAGAATTAAACAACAATTAGCACATAAAAAGTGGTAAAATAACTCTATTTTGTAGAGTTATCATTATTCCTAATAAAAATAGTAATATAATAATAATGATGATAGAATTTGATTTAGGTAAATATCTAACTTACTAAATTTGAAAAAACTATTTTCAAATTATTAAACAATTAAATAAAAAAAATAAAAACTACACTGATACAATATCAGTACAAGTAGTATACGCATGGCACAATCCTTGGATTGTGTCAGGCGTGTACTGCTATTCTATTTTCAGGGATTTTGTATTTTTCTTTTATTTAATTATTTAATTAAAATCAATCTCCCACAAAATAAGGTGTTAATCTTTTTAAGGAAAAGATGACAACCATATTTAAAAATTTAATTTTTAATTTTTAATTCAAAATTCAAATTAATGATCATCATTATCATCATCTTTTAAAATTAAATAAATCAAAAACTATTTTTGACTTACCAATTTTATTTTCTCCCACTCAAATAAAATAATTTATTTATTTATATATATGAAATTCGAAATTTACATATTTAAATTAATAAATATATTTTTGAAATTTAATAATTAATTGTAAATTAATTATTCAACCTCAATTATCATATAATTTCATACTTGACACGAAGAATAAAATTCTCCTCAAATTTCTAAATTACAGTTATACCCTTGTATCAACTCCATAATTAAAAGGGAATAAAATTATCGTTTTACCCTTTTAGCTATATCTTGTTCTTAGAGTACCATTGACTTTACTAGTGAAAGTTGTGTCACAACAAGTTTGCGACGTGAGCGCTCATAACCTTTTCAGTTCCAAAAGTCAACCCAATAGGGAACCATTATTCAATCTATAAGAAGGTATAGATTCCATATTAGTTAAACTACGTCCCTAGCCATATACATCATTGAGTCTCCAAAACAATTGTTCTTAGCCTGATCATTCTGCCAAACCTTAACGCATTAATCAAAGGGTCAGATGACATATATATGACTTCATAGTAACCTCAAGATTAAGATTATCGTGTATATGATCATCGTTTGATGTGTTTGGTTAATACTATGAAACAATGTTTAAACAATTGTTAACAAATCACATCTGGTCCAGTTCTACATACTCTCAGCATGCAAAGTACCTCCACTAAAGTGTCGTACTACACTAGAAACCCAGATCTAGGTCACATGTATTCATAATACTAGTGGACTGTACCAGCAGTAATTAATCTAAAGTTCCATAACTTTATTTTACTGCGAACTATTTAAGTTTATTATCTTAATTTCGATCTCCCCATACTAATATGAGATTAAGACCACATAGATAAACTTTGGAATTTTCTGATATTCACTTAATATTATCATATAATATCAGACATAGTCTATATATATAATAATTCAATTCAATTATTTATTTCATTTAAAACATTTGTCAACTACAATTGCTTTGAGGGCACTATTCCCAACAATCTCCCACTTTCCCTAAAAGAAAATTGAGGCATATATTTTAATATGTCAATCATATTCTCTTGACCGATTTTGTCTAACAAAGTCTTTGTAACAGTTTTGTAAGAAACTATTTTTGAAGTTATCTTCAAGATTATTACATCAATTATATAATATTATCTTGAATTGAATGATGTGGATGCCAAAAATCCACCAAGGAAAATGTAACGACCCAAAATCACTAACATGGCTTAAGGGCCTTCATTAGTGTGCCGGGAGGGCATAGGTGGCTTATGTGTGAATTTATTAATTTAATGCATGATTGTAAGATAAGCATGCCTGTATGGTTATATGAATGTAAATGTGATTATATGTTATAATTGTGAGAACCACATTATTATGTGGATAAATCTGCAGCATGCGACTTGAGGCGATCTTAGGGAGCTAGTTAGCGGGAAAGTCACCACGGGGCTTAATACTTGACTTGGGGCAGGTCAGGCGGTTTTTCAGGTATTGGACGATTATTTAGGTTATTGGGTTATGGAAATAAATAATTGGAGATATATTTGAGGTTAGGAAGTTTAGGCGGGAATACTGGGGAATTTTACCATTTATCCCTCGGGGACGTTTCCGGTACCCCGAGCCTCGACATTGGTTTAATTGCTTGAGGATAGATAGATAAAACATAGAAAAACAGTGAAAACTCAAGGAACTGACCCTCCCTTTTCTCTCTCCTCCTCCTCTCTTCTTCTCTCCCAAGGAAATCACTGAAACGAAGGGGATTTGGCTAGGAATTCAGAGGTTTGAGCTGAGGAATTGGAGGATTAACTCAGTGGAAGCTAGGGGAATCAAACTAGAAACTAAGGTAAGCACTGAATTTCATTTTGATCAGTTGATTGTGAGGTTTTTGGGCAGAAATCTAAGGGTTCTTGTGTTCTTAATTTCAAGGTTGAATTAAGGTAGAAAGCTTGGGAGTTAGCTCAGAATTTTCTTAGAGAAGTGGTTTTGCAGTGGAGGTAAGCTTATATTTATGATCTAATGGTTGAATTCTGGTGTTTCATGGCTGGTTTTTATGTTCTTAAGCTTCTGGGTTTCAGAAATTAAAATGGGATTTTAATGAGTTTCTAAGCTAGAATTTTGTTGGGTTATGTTGCTAGAATCATGTTAGAAGTTTTGTGATCAATGGATTTTGGAATTAGGATGGTTTGGGGTGGTTTTGGGAAAGGTTGGGATGTTAAAAATGGTGGATTTTCTGGGCAAGAGGGGTTGGGCCGTGACTCTGTTCTAGAGTGCCGCGACCCTGCGGAGCAAGAAGAACCAAGGAGGCTCTGTGGTAGGGAAGCGCTGCGGTGCCACAGAGCAGGGGTCATGACGCGTGTCTGTGATCAGAGAGGCCTAGCCTCTATTTTAGGGGGCAGGCCGCAGCGTAGGTTTTTAGGGTCGCGACCCTTAAGGGCATTTTTGGTTATTTGAAGGTTTTAAGCGCGGGAACCTAACCTAGGGTGCTCGGGATCGATTCCACCACCGTGCTTGGTGGAATTCGATGTCCCAGAAACTAGAACTTTTCCCAGAAACCTTTATTCGAATATTAATGGAATCCCTTATCTTGGTTGTGACTAGGTAAAAGCTAGGGCTCGGGAGACGGATCGTGCTCAAGGGGCATTTCTTGTAATCGAAGCATTTGGAAATTAGAGGTAAGAAAACTGCACCCGGTTGTGGATTCATAATGGGACAAAAGGGTTCCCTATTTTGTATGCTTTATAGAGGATGGTATTATGCCATGTAAATAGTAGACAAATGACCTAAGAGTGCCGGAGTTTACATTAGCGCACAGGGTGCGGCTCGGCCACAAGTGGCTGAGGATAACTTATTATGCACTGAGCTCGGTTTATGGGGGCCGGAGTCAGTGGGGTAGACAGAGGGTGCGACCTAAGGGTGTCGACCCTATTCATTATGTAATCTGGTTGTTGTGGGTGATTGTTGAGTATGATATGCTATATGGTTAAGTGATAGCTTGTGAATCCATATTTATGTCAATGAGTTATGTGTTTATTAGGGATTGCTAAATGTTTAAACATGCTTAAAGAGTTTATGATTATTATCAGTACTTGTGTTATGATATTGCGCTTTCTTGCTGGGCCTTGGCTCATGGGTGCTTCGTGGTGTAGGTAAAGGCAAGGGCAAGCTTGATCAGCCCTGATCTGGAGACCTCTAGGAGCAGAATGTACATGAACAGCTGCTCAGCCGCCACGGTTGAGGGGAGATAGGGACAGGAGAACCATAAACATCTATTTTGCCTTTAGAATGGCTAATGGTTGTCTGTACACTGGAAATTTTGTAAACATACTTTTGAATGCAGTTTCTTTTGGGATCCCATGTGTAAAATGTTTAATTAAATGAAATGTATCTTTTGAGACTAAACCCTTTTAACCCTAGCTCATTCATGGTTTCAAAAGAACGTTTTCAACTAAATGACTTGATTAGAAAGTCCTGCGCCTTTATAAACACACAGTGTAGCGGTCTTGGCTACCCAGGGTGTTACAACTTGGAATCAGAGCATCCTAGGTTTAAGGGTTCCTAAAGACCGGCTGGACATGTTCATTCGCTGCCAGAGACAAGCTCGATTTAGGGTTTGGTAATGTGTATATATGCTTATATGCCAGGAATGAATTGTGAATGTTGTTATTTGTTGGATAGATAGGAAGCATGAGATACTGATAGGGCCTGGCCCTTGACTACTGTCTAAAGATATGGAGGCATTCTTATTAGCATTGCCGTGCATGTAAATGAATATTTGAATGATTAACTGTATACTGTGTATGGATAGGTGTTTATATATTAGCTGTTGTGTGGAAATGTTGGGGCATGGTTATTAGCAATGCCGCTGCATGTGAATGAATGCCTATATCTTGATTGTTTGTGATTGGTTATGTTCCTTTGGTGGATTTTGGAGAAGCTTTTACCCTGTCATCATGGTCTGATTGCCGAGTCGTTGATTGCAGATTGACTTGGATAGCTATGCGTCCAAGAAAATCTACGCGACTAGCCGGCACTAGGTCAGGGACCGGAGGTGATGACCAGGGCCAGATTCCTCCGAGATGTGAGGATTACGACAGTTCCTGGGGGAACAACTTATGCCCAGGTAGTGGAGAAGGCTCTCACCGCTGAGGAAGCGGAGAATAAGATCTGGAGGGAAAGTGCAGTAAGGCGAGAAGGCTGCAGAGTGGTACCTCCTTATTTTGGGTCAGGAAGGGGTGGAGGCCCCATTGATTTCAAGAGAAAGACTCCTGACACTTCAACCGTTGCTGGTCCTGATAGGAGGGGTCGGGGTGGTCAGGGCGGCCGTCGAGGCGGCAGTGAGCCATGGAAGAGTTATCCGGAGTGCCCGAGGTGTAGAAGACGCCATCAGGGCGAATGTCGGGCCAAGGCTTGTTATGTGTGTGGAACGGTGGGGCACCTCAAGAAGGATTGCCCAACAGTGAAGAAAGGGGAAGCAGGAAAGGTGGACAGCTTGACTCCAGCTCGAGTGTTCACCTTGATGCAGGCAGAGGCCGAGGCTAGTCCCTCGGTAGTGACAGGTCAACTTTCTAGCGTTGGCTCTCCTTTTACTGTATTGATTGACTCTGGTGCTACACATTCCTTTGTTTCTAGTAAAGTGATTGATAGACTGTGTAGACCTAGTGAGTATCAGACTGCAGGGTTTGGGACTTTATTGCCTACTAGGGAACTGGTAGTTTGTAGGAGATGGGTTAGGGCACTGCCAGTGATGGTTGATAGTAGGGAGCTTTCGGTAGATTTGATTGAGTTAGACATGGAGGACTTTGACATGATCTTAAGAATGGATTGGCTGGTCAGGTATGGGGCAACTATTGACTGCAGGAAAAAGATGGTGACTTTTGAGCCTGAGGGCGAGGATCCTTTTGTCTTCGTGGGTGCGGTACATGGACCCCATATACCCATGATAACAACATTGAGAGCCAGAGACTTGTTGCAGGGAGGATGCATAGGTTTTCTGGCCAGTGTAGTGGACACTACCAGGGTTATGCCAGCACGGCCAGGGGAGACTAGATTGGTGTGTGAGTTCTTGGATGTGTTTCTTGAGGATCTACCAGGATTGCCACTGCGTAGGGAGATTCAGTTTGTTATTGAGTTAGCACAGGGGACAAAACCTGTATTAAGAGCACCATATAGGATGGCACCAGCAGAGTTGAAGGAATTGAAGATACATTTACAAGAACTTCTGGATTTGGGATTCATCAGGCCAAGTTACTCTCCATGGGGCACTCTAGTTTTGTTTGTTAAGAAGAAGGATGGGACTCTGAGGATGTGCATAGACTACAGGGAATTGAACAAGTTGACCATCAAGAATAAGTACCCTCTCCCAAGGATTGATGACTTGTTCGATCAACTGCAGGGAAAGCCGGTGTTCTCAAAGATTGATCTTCGATCTGGTTATCACCAGCTGGGGATTAAGGACGAGGACATATCGAAGATGGCCTTCTGAACACGGTATGGGCACTATGAGTTCTTGGTCATGTCTTTTGGTTTGACCGATGCTCCGGTAGCTTTCATGGATCTAATGAACAAGGTGTTCAAGGACTTCTTGGATTAGTTCATCATTGTCTTCATCGATGACATCTTAGTGTACTCTAGTTCAGAGGTAGAACATGAGCGACACCTTCGATAGGTCTTACAGAGGTTGAGGGAGCATCGTTTATATGCCAAGTTTAAGAAGTGTGAGTTTTGGTTGCCAGAGGTGACTTTTCTTGGGCATATAGTTGGCGCAGAGGGGATTAAGGTGGATCCGTCCAAGCTGGAAGTAGTGAGGGATTGGCCGAGGCCAAGGAACGCTTTGGAGGTGCAGAGTTTTCTCGGGTTGGCAGGCTATTACAGGTGGTTTGTAGAAGGATTCTCAAAGATTGCTTCGCCGATGACAGAATTGACTCGGAAGAATCAGAAGTTTGTTTGGTCAGAGAAGTGCGAGCACAACTTCCAGGAATTGAAGCAACGAATTATTATCGCACTTGTACCGAGTCTTCCCTCGGAAGAAGGAAAGTTTGTTGTATACTGTGATGCCTCAAGGTTGGGTTTGGGCTGTGTGTTGATGCAGAATGAGAAGGTCATAGCTTATGCATCGCGGCAGCTGAAGGAGTATGAACAACGGTATCCTACCCATGATTTGGAGCTGGTGGCAGTGGTATTTGCACTGAAGGTTTGGCGGCATTTCTTGTATGGGGAGAAGTGCGAGATATACACTGACCATAAGAGTTTGAAGTATTTCTTCACCCAGAAGGATCTGACATGAGACAGAGGTGATTGTTGGGGTTGGTTAAGGATTATGATTGTGATATTCTTTACCACCTAGGGAAAGCCAATGTTGTGGCAGATGCATTGAGCCGGAGGGGCTCGGGGCAGTTATTTAGTTATGTTCAGATCTCCAGAGAGTTCACTGATGAGATGACCAGGGCAAGGATAGAGCTGTTGGTAGGCCGGTTAGCCAATATTACCTTGTATTCGACCTTGCTAGAACGGATCAAGGAAGGTCAATTGGTAGACGTACAACTATAGGAAGTTCGATAGAATGTCTTAGCGGGGGTAGCTAAGGATTATTCTGTTTCTGAGGCTGGCATGCTTCAATATCAGGGGCGGATTTGTGTTCCGGCAGATGAATATATCAGACGAGAGATACTAGATGAGTCTCACACTACGCCGTACTGACGTCATCAGGGTACCACGAAGATGTATCAGGATCTACGGACATTATACTGGTGGCCCAGGATGAAGAAGGATGTGGTAGAGTATGTGGCAAGATGTTTGACATGTCAACAGGTGAAAGCTGAGCATCAGCGACCAACAGGGTTGCATCAACCTTTGGGTATTCCTTAGTGGAAGTGGGAAGACATTACAATGGATTTTGTGGGAGGTCTACCCAGGACAATGGGACTTTGTGACTCGGTGTGGGTAATAGTGGACAGATACACCAAGTCAGCTCATTTTCTGCCAGTGAAGTCAACTTACACAGTGGAACAATATGCAGAGTTGTATGTGAGGGAGATAGTTCATCTCCATGGGGTTCCTAAGTCTATTGTATCTGATCGAGACCCTATCTTTACCTCCAAGTTCTGGGGAGCTCTGCAGAGAGCTATGGGGACTTAGTTGAAGTTTAGCACAGCCTTTCATCCTCAGACTGATGGATAGTCTGAGAGAACGATTCAGGTGATGGAGGATATGCTTAGGGCATGTGTGATTGATTTCGAGGGATCTTAGAGTAAGTATCTCCTGTTGATCGAATTTTTGTATAACAACAGTTATCAGTCCACAATTGGAGTGGTTCCTTATGAGATGCTATATGGAAGGAAGTGTAGGTCGCCCGTTCATTGGGATAAGATGGGTGAGAGAAAATATTTGGGGCCAGAGTTGGTTCAGAAGACAAGTGAAGCTATTGAAAAGATTCGAGTCAGAATGCTTGCTTCACAGAGTAGACAGAAAAGTTACGCTGATCCCAAGCATAGGGACATGGAATTTTAGGTTGGGGACCACGTGTTTCTGCGAGTTTCACCACTGTGAGGGGTAAGGAGATTTGGAGTAAAGGGCAAGTTGAGCCCTCAGTTTTTTGGACCTTTCGAGATTCTAGAAAGGATTGGATAGGTGGCTTACAGGTTGGCCTTGCCACCGTCATTGTCAGGAGTTCATGATGTATTTCATGTTTCTATGTTGCGGAAGTATGTTTCAGATACAACACATGTACTGAAGTATGAGGACTTAAAATTGCAGATAGATTTGTCCTATGAGGAGCGACTGATTCAGATTTTGGATCGGAAGAATAAAGTTCTACTGAATAAGACGATTCCATTAGTTAAAGTGTTGTGGAGAAATAGCAAGGTCGAGGAAGCGACCTGGGAGCTAGAGACGATGGTGCGGGATCAATATCCTGAGTTATTCATGTAAATTTTGAGGATGAAATTCTCAGTAGGAAGGGATAGTTGTAACGACCCAAAATCACTAATATGGCTTAAGGGCCTTGATTAGTGTGCCGGGAGGGCATAAGTGGCTTATGTGTGAATTTATTAATTTAATGCATGATTGTATGATAAGCATGCATGTATGGTTATATGAATGTAAATGTGATTATATGTTATAATTGTGAGAACCACATTATTATGTGGGTAAATCTGCAGCATGCGACTTGAGGCGATCCTAGGGAGCTAGTTAGCGGGAAAGTCACCACGGGGCTTAATACTTGACTTGGGACAGGTCGGGGGTATTTAAGGTATTGGACGGTTATTTAGGTTATCGGGATATGGAAATAAATAATTGGAGATATATTTGAGGTTAGGAAGTTTAGGCAGGAATACTGGGGAATTTTACCATTTTGCCCTCAGGGACGTTTCCAGTACCCTGAGCCTCGGGATTAGTTTAATTGCTTGAGGTTAGATGGATAAAAGTTAGAAAAATAGTGGAAACTCAAGGAACCGACCCTCTCCTTTATCTCTCCTCCTCTCTTCTTCTCTCCCAAGGAAATCACTGAAAACTAAGGGGATTTGGCTAGGAATTCAGAGGTTTGAGCTGAGGAATTGGAGGATTAACTCAGTGGAAGCTAGGGGAATCAAACTAGAAACTAAGGTAAGCACTGAATTTCATTTTGATCAGTTGATTGTGAGGCTTTTGGGCTGAAATCTAAGGGTTCTTAGGTTCTTAATTTCAAGGGGTAATTAAGGCAGAAAGCTTGGGAGTTAGCTCACAATTTTCTTAGAGAAGTGGTTCTGCAGTGGAGGAAAGCTTATATTTATGATCTAATGGTTGAATTCTGGTGTTTCATGGCTGGTTTTTATGTTCTTAAGCTTCTGGGTTTCAGAAATTAAAATGGGATTTTAATGAGTTTCTAAGCTAGGTTTTTGCTAGGTTATGTTGCTAGAATCATGCTAGAAGTTTTGTGATCAATGGGTTTTGGAATTAGGATGGTTTGGGGTGGTTTTGGGAAAGGTTGGGATGTTAAAAATGGTGGATTTTCTAGGGACGAGGGGCTGGCCGCGTCTCTGTTCTAGAGTGTCGCGGCCTTGCGGAGCAAGAAGAGCCAAGGAGGCTCAGTGGTAGGGAAGCGTCGCGGCGCCACAGGGCAGGGCCGCGGCACGTGTCTGTGATCAGAGAGGCCTAGCTTCTATTTTAGGGGGCGGGCCACGGCGCAGGTTTTTAGGGCCGTGACCCTTAAGGGAATTTTTGGTTATTTGAAGGTTTTAAGTGCGGGAACCTAACCTAGGGTGCTCGGGATCGATTCCACCACCGTGCTTGGTGGAATTCGATGTCTCGGAAGCTAGAACGTCGCCCAGAGACCTTTATTTGAATATTAATGGATTCCCTTATCTTGGTTGTGACTAGGTAAAAGCTAGGGCTCGGGAGACGGATCGTGCTCAAGGGGCATTTCTCATAATCGAAGCATTTGGAAATTAAAGGTAAGAAAACTGCACCCGGTTGTGGATTCATAATGGGACAAAGGGGTTTCCTATTTTGTATGCTTTATAGAGGATGGTATTATGCGATGTAAATAGTAGACAAACGGTCTAAGAGTGCCAGAGTTTACATTAGCGCATAGGGTGCAGCTCGGCCATTGGTAGCTGAGGAAAACTTATTATGCATTGAGCTCGGTTTAAGCGGGCCGGAGTCAGTGGGGTAGACAGAGGGTGCGACCTAAGGGCGTCGACCCTATTCATTGTGTAATACGGTTGTTGTGGGTGATTGTTGATTATGATATGCTGAATGGTTAAGTGATAGCTTGTGAATCCATGTTTATGTCAATGAGTTATGTGTTTATTAGGGATTGCTAAATGTTTAAACATGCTTAAAGAGTTTATGATTATTATCAGTACTTGTGTTATGATATTGCACTTTCTTGCTGGGACTTGGCTCACGGGTGCTTCGTGGTGCAGGTAAAGGCAAGGGCAAGCTTGATCAGCCTTAATCTGGAGAGCTCTGGGAGTAGAATGTACATGAACAGCTGCTCAGCCGCCATGAATGAGGGGAGAAAGGGACATGAGAACCATAAACATCTGC
Organism: Humulus lupulus; assembly: GCF_963169125.1. Taxonomy (NCBI): domain Eukaryota; kingdom Viridiplantae; phylum Streptophyta; class Magnoliopsida; order Rosales; family Cannabaceae; genus Humulus; species Humulus lupulus. The sequence goes on along the minus strand of NC_084796.1, from coordinate 168,943,527 downwards.
TTTGCTTTTAGAATGGCTACTGGTTGTCTGTACATTGGAAATTTTGTAAACATACTTTTGAATGCAGTTTCTTTTGGGTTCCCATGTGTAAAATGTTTAATTAAATGAAATGTATCTGTTGAGACTAAACCCTTTTAACCCTAGCTCATTCGTGGTTTCAAAAGCACGTTTTCAACTAAATGACTTGATTAGCAAGTCCTGCACCTTTATAAACACACTGTGTAGCGGTCTTGGTTACCCAGGGCGTTACAGAAAAAAATCTCTAGTCCTTGGTTGGAACACAGGGATAAAGGTCACTTAGTCATGCTATCGGGCTCGAGCCTGTAGGTCTTTCGAATACGGGAGATTGTCTCAAGGGAAACAACATGTTATGAGCCATGAGGTTTGGCCCTGCTAAGCTAAGGGGCCAAAATAAATAGTGCAAGAGGATGGGTGCACAAGGCCCTCACATAGTGAGGTGTGACATGCCCGCACGAGGTTGACATGCTCATGGGACGAGATGCACTCACATGCGTAAGAGTTGCCAAAGGCACCCGAGGCATACGCCTACCTACGTGCAAAGGGCACTTGAGCCATGTATGTTAAGGGCACCTGAGTCATATGCCTCGCCTGCACGCATCTCGCGAGGCATAACCCACCTCGCCCGCGCGCGTCTCGCGACCCAGCTACGCGCCAGTGCCTCGCACAGTGAGACACACCTCGCCTCGCCCTCGCGCATCTCGCAAGGTACGACCACGTGAAGGAGCCTCGCACAGCGAGGCGTAACCCACCTTGCCTGCGCGCATCTCGCGACCCAGCTGCACGCTAGGGCCTTGCATAGTGAGACACACCTCGCCTCACCCGCGCGTGTCTCGCGAGGTACGGCCATGTCAAGGAGCCTCGTGCCACCACCATCTCGCAACCCTCATGCAACCCCATCATGCCTAGGCAACAAGGGTCTCACCTTGTGAGACCCATCCCCGAGCCTCGTGAATGCCTAAGTCACGCATGGGTACTCACTTAGGCACCAAGGGTTTCGCCTTGTGAGACCCATCCCCGAGCCTCGTGAATGCCCAGGCCACGCATGGGTACTCACTTAGGCACCAAGGGTCTTGCCTTATGAGACCCATCCCCGAGCCTCGTGAATGCCCAAGTCATGCATGGATACTTGCCTAGGCACCAAGGGTCTCGCGTTGTGAGACCCATCCTCAAGCCTCATACATGCCTATTTCAAGGCCTCATACTTGGAAATAGGACCTGGAGAAAAGGAGTATGGTTCAACACTTACCAAAATATAAAGAAAACTAGGGAAGATACTTAGGTAAGGGGGACCACTAGGCATGAAATACATGTACGAGCACGGGATGTACAACCCTGAAAAGAGCAAATGCATGACTCTAACATCTGTGCTTGACAGGTAGTGGTGGTATGAACCCGTACGAAGAGTGGAGGCACTACCTGAGGACCCCTGACCATGTACTAGAGTCGACACCACAACGTCCTGCACCACTACCCTGACAGTGTACCTATGTACGATTATGTCCCCTAGGACCACCTTGGATCACATGCCATTAGATCTCATCTATAAATAGACCTTCACCCCTCCAGCAAAGGGGTTGGAAAATTCATTGTACACTCAAGCTATTAAGTAATATACAAAGGCTCACTCCATTGTTGATCTATGTTTATATTTTTACAAGTTCATTCTAAGTTCTGATCTAAATATCTCCATACTTACCTTTGAGTTTTCCGATCAAATTTTGTTGACGGGATTTCACCATCAACAAATGATACTTCATTTCATGAGCTTTACCCTCTCATGATTTCTAGTGCTTGTAGAATAGTTGTATCTCCATTGCTTTCGCAATGAGATGCTAGCTGTTTATTCAAGTCTGAAAACCTTTCCAGAATGTCAAGGAACTTAACTAAATCAAATATCCTAATTAACTGCTCGTAGCTATTATATATCAGCTTTTGTGGTGAAACATATAAATTTGAAATGTCTAACACATTTCTAGATTAATGTTTTTCCTCCACAATTTTGGAATCAGATTGTGATATCAATCTTTGAAGATTTAATATCAGATCATCCATTGAGATTTTAGGTCTCTGCCTAAATGCACATACATATAATCTTTATTATATTTAAGATACTCAAAACTAAGTCCTTATAATAATTCAATGACTCAATCCATAATGGATTGATAACTACTAACTATTCCCACCGTTTAACAAATGTTAATTCATAAATATAACATTCGATATACTAAATAGTCTATCACTGAGTTGTAGGAATGTTGTCTCATGTCCTCAAAGAATAAATGGACATTTATTATTTGGATAATATGTAGGATCTTGGAATTTAAATCTAGATGCATGCTTCCTATTATTTTTCCAAATACATAATTGAAACATAGAATAACATGACATACATATGAACATCAGATTCGTAAATTAACATAAACACAAAGATGTAGAAACTTACGAATACGCAGCGGAACTGGAACAACTCCTTCCTTCAATCTCTCTAACCCTTGAATCCTTTTTGTAGCAGAGTATTATCAAGAGATTGAACTAGATCAGCAACACAATCTTCCTCACCAAGCCTTTGATCAACCTAGAACTAGTGTGGGTTGGTTCTCAACACATGAGATAGAGATCTAGATGAGAAGAAGAGATAGTGGCTAAGAAAGGATTAGAGTGTCTAGGTTTTCACTTACCTAATGAATCAACTGAGACTGACCTATGAAAATCCTAGATATCACATTCCTTATATAGATAACTTAATGGGCTTTGTTGACCCTTGATTTGGTCAACGACATGGAGTCAAGTAAAATGATAAAAACAAGATGAAGATTTGGTCAACCACATGGAGTCAAGTAAAATGATAAAAACAAGATGAATTCAAGCCAAAAAGATAAATGACACAAAGAATTTGAAGTGTTTTGGCCCCAAGTAATGGTAATGATCTACGTCCACTTAGTGTTCTTATTAATGTAGAATTCCAAAAACCTGCGATCAATGAACTAGGGTTCATGAGTTTCACAAGCTTGGAGATGAATACAAGTTTAGTGGATAAAAACACTATAATTCTCTCTCAGTCTCTCCAGATCCAAAGTCTCCGAGTCCAAAAAAGTCCCCTCTCTTGAGCCCTTTGAGTCTTATTTATAGGCTCAAGGAGTTCCTCATGGGTCGATGGGCCTTAATTACATTTAATACAAGTGTATCCAAATAATAATGGAAATCACAATTATTGCATAAATGCAAGATTACATATATGTAGAAGATATTTGAAATACTGCGACTAGACTGGTCGCCAATAAAATATGCTTTCTACTGAGTGAATTCTCCTCAGGTCGACGGTCGAACAGAACGTACTCACTTAAATAGTCATGTGTATCCCACGTGCATATTAATTTTGTCACGTCATGTGGTAAGTCTTTTTTGGGTAAACATTTGCCCCCAAGTTTATTTTACTACGACCAGCATAATATAAAGTTACTCAACCAACTTTTCATCTGACTTGTCACATCTGTTAGCACCTTTTCGAAAAAAGTAAGCAATCATGACCGTTACAATTTCCCAAAAATATTTCGACGACTAACACAATTTCCCACGCATCAAAAGCTTACCCCCATCATTACCTCTTTAACTGCACCATGATCAATATAAATAAATCAATTTTCCCACTTTTTACCTTTTACCAGATCCTTCTCTCTCAAGAACTCAAAAGAACTCTCAAGAGAAACCCTAAACACTTCGGTGATCCGAGACATGTTCGATCAACCCCAAGCAATGACACTTGTGACTCCTTTGCAATCTGCAACCCAAGTAAGTTTTTGAACCCCTTGTCTCCGTTATACAATCTAAAATGAATATCATGAGTTTTTTGGTGTGAGTTTTGAAAGTTCTTGAGAATTTTTTTTGGGTAATCATGTTCGTAGGCAGAAACATGATAGGATAGGAGCTTTAAGTAGTAAAAAAATACTTGGTGATGCTTAGAAATTAATGTGGGAAACAGGAATTGTAACGCCCTGGATAGCCAAGACCGCTACACTGTGTGTTTATAAAGGTGTGAGACTTGCTAATCAAGCCATTTAATCAAAGCGTGTCATTAGTTAAAGTTCTCTAGGGCTAAAAGACATTTTGGCCACAAAAGATGCATTTTATAAAATATAAACAATTTACAGAAGGGATCCCCAGAACTCAACAATGCTTAAAAGTTGGTTTACAAAATTCAACAGTTAAGAGTAAACATTAGCCATACTAAGGCAAAACACAAGGTTCTGGTCCTCTCGTCCCTGTACTCTCCTCAACCGTGGCGGTTGAGCGGTCTGACATGTACATTCACCCTGCAGAGCTCTCCAATCAAGGTTGATCGATCTTGCTCTTGCCTTTACCTACACCACGCATCACCTGTGAGCCAAGGCCCAGCAAGAAAACAACATACACAGCATAAACAATATTATCAAACAGATATCCCAATAAGCATGTTCAGATATTCAATCCACAACATATAAGCACACTTTAAGGTACAGGTAACCTCATCTATACTCAGATTATTCAACCATCTCATTAATCACATTCATAGCCAAGTACAATAATCAATTAACACAAATACTAGGGTTGACACCTTAGGTCGCACCCTCTGTTTAACCCACTGACTCCGCCCCGCTTAAACCGAGCTCAGTGCATAATAAGCTGTCCTTGGATACCAGTGTCCGAGCCGTGCCAATTGCACAAGTTAACCGTGGCACGCTTAGGCCGTTGGTTTACAATTTACATGGCATAATACCATTATTTCAATCATATATATCAGGGAGCCCTTAGTCCCATTCAAATATTCAACCAGGTGTAGTTTTCTTACCTTTAGCTTCTAGATGAATTAGCTATGGGCGATACTCCTTGAGCGCGATCCGATCCCCGAGCCCTAGCTTAGCACCTAGTCACAACCATGATGAAAGATACCATTAACAATCTTAAATGAGTTTCCAAACCAAATTCTAGTCCCCGGATCATTGAACTTCACCAAATATGGTAAAAGATTCAATCCCGAGCACCCTAGGTTAAATTCCCAAGCCTAAAATCTCAAAATCCCAAAATCCCCTTAAGCGCCCCGGCATAGGCCACCCATGCCGTGGCATGGCCCCCAAACAGAACCATCTAAGGCACAAAAACAGGTAAGGGCCGCGGCAATGCTTGGACCATGTCGCGGCCCGCCCTCCTTACTCAGCATGCAACATCCTCGAAGGGCCGCGGCTCACCAAGAACCATGCCGCGGCCTGACCCTTCGAACCCAGAAAAATCCACCATTTTCAATCTCTAAACCTCACCTTAAGCCATCCCAAAGCCCCCAACTCAAAAAAAATTAATAATAACAACATTAGAGTGATTTAAACAATACAATCCAACCAAAAATCCAGCCTAACACTCACCAAAATCCCAATTCCAATTTCTGAGATTTCAAACCCACAAAACTCAAAACCAGCCATGAAAACTCTCAAATTCAACCATCAAACTTTAAATTAAACCTTACCTCAGCTATAGAATCATTTCTCCAAGGATCCCCTGGCCTATCTTCAAAGTTTCAAGCCTCAATTTCCACCTTAAATGCCAAAACCACATATATTTAAAACTCAGCCATTTCTCTAAATTCCTAACCTCATAAACAAAAATTCAAAGCTTACCTTGGCTCTATCTCAGACGTTGATCAGTTCCTGAGCTAATCCTCCAGATTATTCCCTCCAATTCTCAAAGATACAGCTTAATTCCAACAGTTCCCCCTCAAGTTCAGTGTTTTCCTTCCTTAGGAGAGAGGTGAGAGAGAAGACTGAGGAAGAGTCGGTCTAATTTCTGTCTAGTGTTTTCTAAGTCCTCCAAGTATATCCATAGGTTATTAGACTAATCCCAAAGCTTGGGGTACCAGAAACATCCCCGAGGGCAAAACGGTAAAATCCCCCAATAATCCCGCCTAGACATCCTAACCTCAAATATATCTCCAATTATTTATTTTCATCACCCGATAGTCTAAATCACTACTCGATACCTAAAATACTCCTTCACTTATCCAAAGTCAATTATAATGCCCCATTGTGACTTTTCCTGCTATCTAGCCCTAGGATCGCCTCGAGTCGCCGGCTGCAGAATTATCCACATAATAATGTGGTTCTCGCATATATCTCAAACATATATATCACATCATCAAATAATATCATCAATTATCATAAGCACACTATTAATCATATATTTACGCATTTAAATCAATAACATTCATTCTAATCCCAATTATGCCCTCCCGGCACACTAATCAAGGCCCTTAAGCCTTATTAGCAAATTTGGGTCGTTACAGGAATACTGTGTTTGGGCCTGAAATCGAAGTGAAAATTCAATTTTTATGCTTTCGGAAAAAACTGGGCTTTTCCTACCTGTTTTTGGAGTCGAAAAGTTTCTCTGAAAAAACTTTTCACTTCCACTTTTTAATCTGTTTTTCCAAACTACTCGCATGTTTGGAGTGTTTATATTAGGATGTTGCTTGTCGTATAAAAGATTAACTTTTATACACAAGCAACATTATCCTTATATTTCTTCTTCTATCTATTGGTCGTAGATTTTCACTTCCCCTTTACTCTTCTCAGATATTCATGCACGATCCTTGGGGAGGTGAGAGGCCAATAGACGACGACCTTCTTGCGTTGTTGTTTGAGGACCAAGAACAACCATCACTTTTATTCTCTGAGTTCCCATCTTCACAGCAAAACCCTCCAACCAGCCCTCCGATCAGTCAACTTAACATGGGTTGTATGAAATACACTACTCGTGAAAAGAAGAAAACAACCAATCCACCTTCTAACCAACCTTCCTCTCACATTGAGGACCCTTCACCTAATCCTCAACCCATAAACTTTGTACTGCCTGAAATTCAACCCAAAGCCAGGCCTCGCGGTGGCCCTCGAGCCAAAGACGAAGTCGAATGGTATCTTGCGCCTCCTAGTGTCATATCTACTAGGATGGTGACGAAATATCTCAAGAAGTATGACCTTCCTAGGATCACATTAGTTCAGCCTACACCCGACCAGAGGGCAAACTTGCTTGGAGGCGCCTTCAGCGCCTGGTCGAGGTTTCACATTGAGGTAGGGGCAATCCTGCCCTTGCATGACTACTTTTGAGGGGTGGCCAACTACTTCGCGGTCGTCTCTTTCCAAATAACACCCATTGGATATAGAGTTTTATGAACACTTTATATCCTCTAAAACCATAAAAAAAAATGGCCTGTGTCAGCACCCCACGAGATCAACTACCTTTTTTATCTCAGATCTAAGCCCAACTAGAATAATACGGGGTTCTTCCACTTCTGCCACCAGGAAATGACTCGTGTATTCCTGAGTGACGTTACCCATAAATCCAACATGGGAAAATACTTCCAAGAGTACTTCCTCACGATAGACCTGGTCGCTGACCATCTGGCCTTCGCGCGAAGAGGTAAATTTCTCAAGCCCTGGTCGTGTATTTTCTTATCGGTTTTTCCTTCATTGTCCTTAGAACATTGGCGTTGTATCTAGGCCCATGGTACCGAACAGACCTTACTCTAGAGATGGAGATCAGGGCTGCAACACTGGCTAGCATGACGAACATCGAAAAGAGTGTCAAGGAGCTGGTTATTAAAAGTAACCTTAGGTTGGTAGGCCTTTTGGCACCTCACCAGGAAGTGAGGGAGACCACCACGGGGAGTGCCTCTAGAGAGGGTACCAGACCAGAAATCCCCGAGCACCAGCAAGATGTGTCACAATTTCAAAGGTGATGACCAACGGGAGTGACAATCCGAGAACCACCCAGCAACACTCGGGTTGCTGCTGCCCCTGCCCAACATGGGATGGGGAAACAAAAATTGCCGGAATACACCGACACCATATCTGAATCCTCTGACGAGAACGGTATAGATCTCTTGCTTTTAGATACATTGCCTATCCCTTATCATCTATTCGATAGGGATGCCAATTTTAATTTTACAACCAGAAATTTTAATTCAAACTTCTTCGAGGCAAAGAGTGAGTGTAGTTGTAGTTCCATAGATAATATATCGACCAGTAAGAATAGCTCAGGTATACTACTTAGAATTTCCCTTTATATTATTTTATTTCTTTTTTAACTTCCTTGTTTGATCGTTTGTTTTTGTTTTGTAGTCATGCCTTCCGAAGAAGCCTTCGACATCTACACCAACATCGACGTCGAAGCTCCTGCGAGCAAGAGGAAAGGAAGCAGATGACACCCTGGGGAGAGCAGTAGCGATCTCTCCAAGAAAAGGGCTCGAACAGAGGACCCTCCAGCACCAACACCTTCCAAGGACACGACCCCTCCTCTAGCTCCTTGCAACACAACTCCTCCTGAGCAAACAAGAGAAACTCAGGTCGAGGCTCTCGTGAACACTGCCTATAGCTCGGCTCATGAAAAGCTGTAGAAACTGTCAAAACACCGTCGTAGCCAAGAAGCTTTCAACAGCATCCCCACTATGAAGATCAACCATATTCTCAGACGCTCACTGAATGAAATACTCAGTGTAAGTTACAACCTTTGATGTGTTTTAGCTGACTAACTCGCCCTTTCACTAATACTAACAGCGTTACTTTCTCTCTGATTGTAGGGTATTCTGACCATGAGTACTTGTTGGCATTGCTCTGAGGAGACTGATGCCAAGCATGCTGAGGAGATCTAAACATGCAAGGAGAGGGCTAAAGCATGCGAAGAGAAGGTCAAAGCATGTGAAGAGAAGGTCGCCTGTCTGAGCGAAGAGCAGAAAAAGAGCCAAGAAGCGGTGGCCAGAATTACTGCTGCCAAGAACCAGTTCAAGGAAGCTTCAGAGATTAACTTCAAAGAAGCGTCCAAACTTCAGGATGAGCTGGTGGCCAGCCGACAGGAAGCCATCGAGCTGGAGGGGCGAGTAAAGCTGCTTGAGGAAACAAATGCTCGGAACCTGGAGAAGTTCAAAGGAGCAACCTTCAATTGATTCTACCTATTCTGGAAGAACAATACAGAGGCAAACTTTGACTACCTTCCTGAGCATCCAAGGCAACTCAAGTTGGCAAGGTGCGCTGCTCACCTAGAAGAGGAGAAAGCCCGAGATTCTCCTGAAATCTCCTTGGCAATAGGCATCGAGGGCGTCGAAGAGGAGGCGGAGACCACTGTCAACCAGCAATCCCAGCTAGATCCTCCTCCAACTGCTTAATGATTTAACATATATATTTTTTCTATTGTAACCAGAACATACGAACCATGGTTCATAATGTTGAGATAATTTTGCTGCCTAAAGCAGTTTTCCTTTTAATTTTTAATTACATACGAGCACTTTTATTGTCAACAACTCGATAAAGGAAGTCAGCTTTGGGAAAAAAGAATTCCTTTGCCGGGCGCTAGTCAAAGTAGTAAAAAAGGGAAAGTAGAGAGCAGGAGCAGTGTTGGGCTTTGTGGTCGTTAACGGGAACAAATGAAGAAGAGCACCCCCGATCTCCCACCTGGAACTTATGAATTGCTCGTGGTGTAAAAAATTTCATTGTGATATTATAATATTTGATATTATTATAACATCTGCTCGTATGACCGAACTTAGCATAGCACTTTATTTTGATCTTACAAAATCCAATTTTTCTGTAAAAATACTCTAAGTGTTGTAGTATGCTTTCCCTTATTTTGCTCGTGTGTTTACATATGCCTGTTGATATGCTTTGCTTACTTGGTATCTTATATGCCCCCTAAGTGATTGAGGAGCTTAAGGTGCTTGTCACTTGCCATGACAATATAGCAAAACAACATACGTAATGAGCAAATACTTGTAATAAATACAATAATTGGCAAGAATAACTGGCTGTGCACATTTCCTTTTATTTCTCGTAATAAATGGACAAAATTGTGTCTATACGAGTGATCAAAAATTGGTCTTACACTTGTGAGCGACCAGTCATATAATTGACCAACCCTTATTCATAAACTTGTAAAAAGTGAAATTAATACAAGCCAGTTCTTTAAAAAGAAGTGTTTATTGATAATACTTGTGCAGGTGTTCTCCATTCCAATAGCGAGGAATGAGATCTCCATTTAAGGGAGCAAGTTTATATGTGCCTGGTTGAAGAACTTCTTCAATCTGATACGGACCCTCCCAGTTTGGTCCGAGCACTCCGGCAGCTTGATTGCGACTGTTGAGAAAAACTCTAAGTACCAAATCTTCCACATTAACCTTTCTTTCACGTACTTTAGAGTTAAAATACAGAGCAACCTTTTGCTAGTAAGCTGCTACTCAAAGTTGAGCTTGCTCATGCCTTTCATCGACCAAGTCCAAAGACTCCATCAATAATTGATCATTAGTGCTTTGATCGTATGTCAGCCTTCTGTGTGATGGTGGGTTGAGCTCAAAAGGCAACATGGCCTCATGCCCGTAGGCCAAAGAAAATGGAGTATGGCCTGTTGCTATTCGATGGGTTGTTCTATACGACGAAAGGACTTCTGGTAGTTATTCTAGCCATGCCCCCTTTGCTTCTTCAAGCCTTTTCTTCAGGGTGTCCTTTAGGGTCTTGTTGATAGCTTCAATTTATCCGTTCTCTTGCGGATGAACTACCGATGAAAAACTCTTTATAATACCGTGATGCTCGCAAAAATTAGTGAAAAGATCACTGTCAAATTGTGTGCCATTATCAGAGACACTTTTCCTTGGAAATCCATATCGACACACGATGTTCTTGACAATAAAGTCTAATACCTTCTTGGTGGTTATAGTTGCAAGTGGCTCAGCCTCGAATCACTTTGTAAATTAGTCAACAACAACTACTGCTTATATGACATTCCCTTTTCCTGCAGGTAAGGACCCAATCAAATCAATCTCCCATATTGCGAATGGTCATGAGCTTTGCATCTGTTTGAGCTCATTTGGGGCTGCTCGAGGTATCTTGGAGAATATTTGACACTTGTCCCATTTCCGAACAAATCCATAAAGTATTCATTCATGGTAGGCCAGAAATACCATTGCCTTAAGATTTTCTTCGACAAACTTTGCCTCCAGCGTGATCTCCACAGAAACTTTCATGGACTTCTTGAATCAGTTCCTAGGCATTTTCCTTAGAAACACATCTTAATAGAGGCATCAAGTACCCTCTTCTATATAAAATTCCGTCAACCAGAATGAATCGAGCGAACTGCCTCTGGAGAGTCCTTGCTTTGTTTCTTTCTGCTGGCAGCAATCCTTGCTCAATATATTTAATGATATGCGTCATCCATGTGTCTGTCGCTTGAATCACCAGTGAAGACTCTTCTGCTCAAATTCTCGGTGCTAACAAATGATCAACTGGTACTATGTTCAAGGTGTCAGCATCCTCTGCGCTTGCTAATTTGGCCAAGGCATCAACATTTGAGTTCTGATCGCAAGGTACTTGCTGGAGGGTATACTTTTCAAACTGTGCCAGTAAGTCCTTTGCTTTGTTCAAATAAGCAACCATCTTGAGGCCCCGAGCCTGATACTCTCCTATAATTTGATTGACCACTAGATGGGAATCGCTATAAATTTCTAGTGACTTTATATCCATGTCCTTGGCTAGTCTTTAACCTGCGAGCAGTGCTTCGTATTCGACTTCATTATTGGACGTTGTAAAGTTGAATCTGATTGCATAATGGAACCGATGTCCTTCTGGTGTAATCAAGATCAGTCCTGCTCTAGCATTATGCTCGTTGGAAGAGCCATGTACAAACAATTTCCACGAAGGAGCTTGACCTTGACTTTCAGCTCCTTCCATTGGCTCGCTAATTGGGATCCCAGTGAATTCTGTGACAAAGTCTGCTAGAGCTTGTCCTTTCACAGTAGCTCATGGAGAATAAGAAATGTCAAACTGCCCTAGTTCGATTGCCCATTTTAATAACCAACCAGCGACTTCTGGTTTCTGCAAGACTTGCCATAATGGTTGGTCGGTGAGCACCACGATGGGGTGATCTTGAAAGTAAGGTCACAGCTTCCTTGAGGCCAGAATCAAGCAATAAGCTAGCTTTTCAATGGGTGGATACCGCAACTTTGCTCCCACCAATCTCTTGCTCACATAATATATTGCTTTCTGAATGTTGTCTTCTTCTCTGATTAAAACAGCACTAGCAGCATATTCAGTGACTGCCAAATAGATGAACAAAGTTTCCTTTTCGACTGGCTTGGACAAGATTGGCAGTTGCGACATGTGGGTCTTTAGCGTCTGAAAAGTCTATTCACACTGTTCTATCCATTCGAACTTTTTGTTGCCTCTGAGTAGATTAAAAAATGGAACACACCTGTCCGTTGACTTGGATATGAATCTACTCAGTGCGGCGATCCTCCCAGTCAGGCTTTGAACATCTTTAATCTTGGCAGGTGACTGCATCTCGATCAGGGCCTTGATCTTTTTGGAATTAGCTTCGATTCCTCGCAAGTTTACTATGAATCCCAAAAATTTCCCTGATCCAACACCAAAGGAACACTTGAGAGGGTTCAACTTCATCTGATATTTGTTTAAGATGTTGAAGCATCCTCGCAGGTCCTCGATGTGCTCTTCAGCCTTCTTCGACTTAATCAGCATGTCATCGACATATACTTCCATGCTAACATCGATCAGTTCTTTGAACATATGGTTGACGAGTTGTTGGTAAGTCGCACCAACATTTTTCTAACCGAAAGGCATTACTTTGTAATAGTAAAGCCCTGTATTTGTTCGAAAGCTAGTGTGATCCTCATCAGGTGGATGCATACTGATTTGATTGTACCCAGAGTATGCGTCCATGAATGATAAAATCTCATGCCTTGATGTAGCATTGACCAGCTGGTCGATCCTCGAGAGTTGGAAACAATCCTTCGGGCAGGTTTTATTAAGGTCTATGAAATCCACGCACGTCCTCCACTTGCCATTCGGCTTGGGAACTAGTACATGAGTAGAGACCCAAGATGGATAAAATGCCACCCTGATGAATCCGTTCTCCTTCAGCTTCTCGACTTCATCTTTTAACGCCTTCAATCTGTCTTTGTCGAGTAGCCTTCTTTTTTGTTGCACTGGTGGAAATTTTTTGTCTATATTCAAGACATGGCTGATAACTGCTGGATCAATCCCAACCATATCTTTATGTGACTAGGCAAACACATCCTAGTCTCTTTAAAAAATTCCACCTATTTTTTCTTTGTTGTTGTCTCTAAGTTCTTACCGACTTTCACAACCCTGGTCGGATCTGCCTCTTCTAGTTGGACCTCCTCGAGGTCTTCCACGGGTCCCACATTTTCTTCAAAATCCCCAAAGCGAGGATCTAAGTCTTTATCCTCACTTTGGGAAACACCCTATTTGGTGACTTGTTCACCTGATTGGGCTTGTACTTCATTTTCCAACAACAACCTTTTCTCAACTTTTTCCCCTGATTCGCCTATTTTTGCCTTGGTAATCGAGGAATTATAACATTCTTGCGCTTTTCGTTGGTTTCCCAACACGCATCCCACTCCTGCGTCGGTTGGAAATTTCATGGCCAAGTGCCAGACTGAGGTCACAGCTCACAGGTCGACTAGAATAGGCCTTCCAACCATAGCATTATATGCAGAAGGACAATCAACTACTATAAAAGTAGTGTGTAATGTCTTGTTCGCAGGTGCAGTTCCTACTGTGACTGGACACCTGATCGACCTAGATGGGGTGAGCCTTTCACCGGAAAAACCATAAATTGTTTGGTTGCATGGTTCCAAATCTTGCACTGACAATTTCATCCTTTCCAGTGAAGATTTATACAGAATGTTGACTGAGCTTCTTGTATCTACGAACATCCGCTTAACCATCATATTTGCAATCTGAACGTCCACAAACAGAGGATCTGAATGGGGAAACTGAACATGCTGAGTGTCAAGCTCAGAGAAAGTTATCGATTCTTCCTCTGTTTGAGATTTTTTGAGAGTTTGCTCCTTTATGTTTAACATTTCAATCTCCTGGTCGTGACGTAAGGTTCGAGCGTATCTTTCCCTTTCCTTCCCACTATCACCTGCTATGTGTGGTCCTCCGCAGATGGTCAGCAATGTACTAGCAATGGGAGCTGGCTATAAAGGAGGCGAGCGTTGGTGTACAGGCGCCTGCTCGTTGCCTCCTTGAACTTCTCGCTGAGAACCTCCAGCTGCTCGCACATACCTCCTTAAGTTTCCTTGTCTAATAAGGAACTCAATCTCATCCTTAAGCTGGTTGCACTCATTGGTGTAATGGCCATAGTCGTTATGAAAATAACAAAACTTAGTAGTATCTTGTTTAGAGATATCTTCCCTGATTGGGGCTGGGCACTTAAAGGGAACTGTAGTGAGATTGGCCTAATATACCTCCGCTCGGCTATCGACCAGAGCTATATCATTAGCGAACCTCGGCTCGTATCTGTTACTTTTTGGGTGCTTGTTCTCAGACGTTGGTGGCTTGTGTTTTGCCCTATTTCCTCTGTTTTTCCCATTATATTTGTCGTTGCCATTGGGTTTCCCAAACCCATTGGCAGCTTTGGTGGGATCTTCTTTCGGGCCCTGGTCTTCTGTGGGAGACTTCCCTTCGTTGGAAATGACTTCCTCGAGCTTGATGTACCTGCCTGCTCAGTCTAGAAATTCTTGAGTGCTCTTGACTCCATTCTTCCACAAACTATTCCAAAGGGATGAATGGTGCCGTACTCCAGCGGTAAGAGCCATCATCTTTCCTTCATCGCTAACCGTCTTAGCCCCAGCAATAGCTCACATGAATCGTTGAACATACCCCTTCAGGGTTGTTCCCTCCTTCTGGCGTATCTCGACCAGCCGATTGGCTTCGGTCGGATGTAATCGACTAGGATAAAACTGTCCGTAAAACTCCTTCACAAACATTTCCCAAAACACTATGCTGGCCGAAATGAATTTGAAAAACCACTCCTGAACAGTCTCGGACAAGGTGGCTGGAAAGATTCTGCACCGAGTGTCGTCTGACACCTTTTGGACGTCCACCAGTATCTCGAATTTGTTCACGTGAGATACATGTTCTTCCAATCCATTGAAGTTGGGCAAGACCGGCATCTTAAATTTGCTTGGAGTCTTGGCCATCATGATTCTTTGCACAAACGGAGTGCCCTTTCTCCGGTCAAATTCAATATGGAATGTTTAGTTTCCCACTGGTTGCTAGACGACCTCATTTGGACAGCCTCATTTAAAGCATCAAGTTGGGCATGTACAACATCTGGTACTATTGGAGCGACTGGTGCTGGAGGGGCATACTTGTCGTATCTTTCTCCTTTGTCATTGAGAACCTCCCTCAGATCTTCCTCCCTACGCCTTTGCTTGCTTGTGCCCAGTCGATCAAAGACGTTGGGCTGTCTAGACTGCCCCCCCCCCCCCAACATTCTGGCTCATTGGTCGGTTCTCTCTTGGTAGAGGGTTCTGTTATCCACCCCTCTCTTCTAGCTGCCGACCAGCATTTCCTCTACCAGAATTCGCCTCATTGTAGTCATGCCCATCTCTAAATTGTGACCGATTATGGTGCGACCTGCTGTTCGCACTATTTCCCCCTCCCCTTGCTGGCATGTCTCGACTGACAGGTGGGGGCCTACATTGGTTGGTAGATCCCTGGGCATTATTATGTCGTGGGGGACCCCTGACCACAAAGCCTGATTCAACCTGCCTTCTACTTGAAGAAGGACGTTGTCCCCTATTCATTGGGTTTGGTTCCTCAGCAGTCTGGCGTCTAGGGCAACGGGGATGTTGCCCAGCCCTATTCTGCCTTTGTTGCTGGGGATTGGCTCGACCAGCGTGAGAAGGTGGTTGCTGTAACACCCTACTACCTTAGAGCCGTTACCAAGTGAGTTTAAAAAAAATGTGCGATCACCCGCTAATCGAGGCTTTTAAAGCAAAAGTGTAATTAAGTCACAAACAAAGTAGAAATTTTAGAAATAACCCTATTTCATTGAAAATCATAAAAGTTTAACACCTGGGATCCCAAAATACAGTTTAGAAATATTTATAGCATATAAATACAACCAAGTCGGCTAAACGAAAAAATCTAGGATTTATTACAACCATCTCCCAAAATCCACTGGCTATGGCAGCCAGGCAGGCCAAACATGTACACCCCGCCTCATGCTTGCTACACTCATGGTTGGTTGGCTGTCTCCTTGCTCTTACCTGCACCATAGAGCGTCCGTGAGCCGAAGCCCAGCAAGAAAACCCACAAACATCTAACATATGCAAAACATACACCAAGCATATAAACAGGCCATCAATAAGCTAAACACATACGGCCAAGCCGTCCAAGGCGCTTTACCAGGCCCTGGGTTCGCGATCTACACTGTGAGGATATCCTAGGTACCTTTAGGGACTCGCCCTGGAAACTTGCACTCCACGTGCTCAATGCTGCTCCCGGCCCCTTGCCATACTCGGCCTCGCACTCAACGTGCCTAATGCCATTCCCGACCCTTTGCCGTTCCCGGCCCCTGCCGACCTCGGTCTGCGCCGTTCCCGGCTCTTGCCAAACATTTACACAATAACATTCATAGCATAATAAACAAATACTAAACACTAACAAATTCAATCAAGGGCTACGCCCTACAATTCAAACATATTGGGGCTCAGCCCTGCATACAAGCTCAATGGGAACAAGGGTTCTCTTACCTGCGTCCCGAGCTCTCCGAGCACCGAAATCCCGAGCACAATCCTCTAACTTGAGCCTCGTCGAAACACTAGTCACAACACATTACCAATACCCATCCATCAAGTTCTAGTCCATAAAGTAACTTTGAATCATAACTCTAATCTCCGGAACCTTGGATTCTATCAATCCGGGTGATAAAATCCATCCCAAGCCTTAACCTTTGAGTTCCCAAGCCTAAACACACATTAATACACAAACTAGCACTAAGAGCCGCGACCCTACCCACAAGTTCCGCGGCTAGCCTCGAAACAGAGGCTAGCACTTCACTAAAGCACACACGGGCCATGGCGCACATGGCCAAGCGTCGCAGCGCGCATCACACCTCACGGCCTCACATGGCCGCGCGCGCACACGGGCCGCGGAATTCTCCTCCTAGGGCCGTGAACCTCACCTCCAAACCCAGAATTCCTCATCTTTTCTTGCATTTTCTTCAGACCAACTCATCCAATAATCAAGCTAACAATTCCAGATAATCAACACAAAGATTCTAGCCCAGTTTCAACATCAAAACTTGCTCCAAAAACTCAACTAAAACACGTAAGAACAGATCAAATTCTACTCACATGCATACCCTAAGAACATAGCTGAAATTCAAGCATAATTCCCATAGTTAGAGCTTACCCCTGCTGAGTTATGCTTCTGAACTGATTTCTCCAAATGCCCAGGTTTAGCTCCTTAACTCTAACAGCCCAAAATCCTCAATTCTTGACTAGTTCCACCAAAGCTTCTTGACTGGTTTTTCACTAACTTGCCTCCTTGAGTTTCCTTAGAGAAGAAAAGGTGAGAGAGTGTATAGAGTTAACTTAAGCTGAGAATAAGAGAAGAATGTCGGTTTCTACAAGTCTCTAAATGATTCTTTCTATTTTTTTGTTTTTTTTTAACTCAATCTATGTGGTTACCTCAAGGCTCGGGGTACCAAAACGTCCCCGAGGGCAAAATGGTAAATTTCCCCAACTTTCCCTCCTAGACATTCTAACCTCAAATATATCTCCAAATATTTATTTCCATAACTCGATAACCCCATAATACATCTAATACCCAAAGTACCCCTCGACTCGTCCTGAGTCGGATTCTTAACCCCGTTGTGACTTTCTGGCTAACCGCTCCCCAGGACTGCCTAGGATCGCACTATGCAGAAATACATATCACATGCATATCACACTTATCACATTTACGCCCTCAGCGGGCTAAAATCACAAACATACCCCTAACATCCAAACGAGGCCCACATGCATATTTAATTCAGCTAAACATGCATCTTTATCACGTATTCACATATGAACATATTAAATGATTTATTGCCCTCCAGGCACACTAATCAAGGCCCTAAGCCCTATTAGCAAATTTGGGTCGTTACAACTATCCCCTCCTTATAGATATTTCTTCCTCGAAATTAACAGAACAACTCGGGATACCACTCCCTCATCTCTGACTCAAGTTCCCACGTCGCCTCCTCAACCTTGCTGTTCCTCCACAACACTTTCACCAAGGCGATGGTCTTGCTGAACCAGCTTCTCCTCATAAGAAAAATCCTTATCAAGCTCAAGATTCTCATAGCTTAGAACGTGCATCGAATCAGACACATATTTCTGGAGCATGGACACATGGAAAACATTATGAACCCCTGATAAAGCTGGAGGCATCGCTAGTCTGTAAGCTACCTCTCCAACCCGTTCCAGAACCTCGAAGGGGCCAACAAACCTAGGGCTCAACTTACCCCGAACATCGAACCATTTCACTCCCTTCAAAGGTAAAACTCTAAGAAACACATGGTCACCAACCTGAAATTCCACGCCCCTGCGTTTCAGGTCTGAATAACTCTTCTGACGGCTCTGGGAGGCGAGCATTCGTGCTCTAATCTTCTCAATTGCCTCATTGGTCCTCTGAACCATCTCTGGTCCCAGATATCTCCTCTCACCTGTCTCATCCCAATGAATAGGCGACCTACACTTCCTTCCATGTAGCATTTCATACGGAGCCACTCCGATGGTTGCCTGATAGCTGTTGTTATACGAGAACTCAATCAAAGGGAGATATTTACTCCACGATCCCCCAAAATCTAGCACACAGGCTCGCAACATGTCCTCCAATATCTGAATCGTCCTCTCAGACTGTCCATCTGTCTGAGGATGATAAGTGGTACTAAACCGTAACTGCATGCCCATAGCCTTCCGCAGACTCTCCCAGAACTTGGAATTAAATGTGGGGTCTCTGTCAGATACTATCGACCTCGGAGCCCCTTGAAGTCGAACAATCTTCTTCACATACAGCTCAACATACTGCTCCATAGTGTAAGTTGTCCTAACAGGCAAAAAGTGGGCGGACTTGGTATACCTATCCATAATTACCCACACCAAGTCATGCTGTCCCACGGTCCTCGGCAGCCCAACCACAAAATCCATGGTGATATCTTCCCACTTCCATTCTGGGATTCCCAGAGGCTGCAGCAACCCCGCTGACCTCTGATATTCTGCCTTGACCTACTGACAAGTTAAGTACTTGGCCACATAATCCACCACATCCCTCCTCATGCCCGACCACCAATACAAAGCTCTCAAATCCTGGTACATCTTCGTCGTACCCGGATGTAAGGAATAGGGAGTGATATGCGATTCATCTAAGATCTCCCACCGAATATCAGAATCCATCGGAACGCAGATCCGACCCTTGCACTTTCGTAATCCCATCTCTGAAATAGAAAAGTCCTTAGTCGCTCCGACCAGGACATCCTCTCTGCGACCACTCAACTGAGGATCTCCCTTTTGTGCCTCCCTGATCCTCTCATGGAGTGTAGACTGAAGAGTGATGTTGGTCAACTATCCAACCACCAACTCAATACCTGCTCTGGTCATCTCCTCAGCTAGCTTATCAGATATCTGCCTCGAGCTAAACAACTGTCCTGGGCCTTTCCGACTCAATGCATCAGCCACCACATTAGCCTTCCCAGGATGGTATAGGATATTGCAATCATAATCCTTAACCAATTCCAGCCACCGCCTCTGGTGCATATTCAGGTCCTTTTGCATAAATAAATACTTTAGACTCTTATGGTCAGTGTATATCTCGCACTTCTCACCATAGAGATAATGTCTCCAAATCTTAAGTGCAAACACCACCGCTGCCAACTCCAAGTCATGCGTGGGGTATCTCTGCTCATACTCCTTTAGCTGTCTCGAGGCATAGGCTATCACCTTACCAACTTGCATCAGCACACACCCCAAACCTTGTCTGGATGCATCGCAATAAACCACAAACTTTTCATTGTCTGTCGGCAAACTTAGCACTAGCGCGGTAATCAATCGCCGCTTCAACTCCTTGAAACTGTTCTCACATCTGTCCGTCCAGACATACCTTGTCTTCTTCTTTGTTAGTTCTGTCAATGGCGTAGCTATTCTGGAGAACCCTTCTACGAACTGCCGATAGTACCCCGCTAAGCCTAAGAAACTTCTCACTTCAGGAACATTGTTCGGTCAAGGCCAATCTCTGACCGCCTCAATCTTACTTGGGTCAACCAGAATCCCCTCCTTACTGACAATATGGCCCAGAAATGTAACTTGTGGTAACCAGAACTCACACTTAATGAACTTAGCGTATAACTTATGCTCCCTTAACCGTTGTAGAACCAACCGCAGATGCTGCTCGTGCTCTGTCTCTGACTGAGAATATACCAAGATGTCGTTGATGAACACAATCACAAACTTATCCAAATAATCCTTGAACCGCTGTAGAACAACCCGCAAATGCTGCTCGTGCTCTGTCTCTGACTGAGAATATACCAAGATGTCGTTGATGAACACAATCACAAACTTATCCAAATAATCCTTGAAAACCATATTCATCATATCCATAAAGGTTGTTGGGGCATTGGTTAATCCAAAGGACATAACCAGGAATTCATAATGTCCATACCTCGTTCGGAAAGCGGTCTTTGGTATGTTCTCCTCTTTAATCCTTAACTAATGGTAACCTGATCGGAGGTCTATCTTGGAAAACATTGTTCTTCCCTGTAGCTAATCAAATAAATCATCGATCCTAGGCAGTGGATACTTGTTCTTAATGGTTAACTTGTTTAGCTCCCTGTAATCGATACACATCCTAACGGATCCATCCTTCTTCTTAACAAACAACACTGGAGCACCCCATGGCGAGAAACTCAGTCTGATGAACCCCAAATCAAGTAACTCCTGCAACTGAATCTTCAACTCCTTTAACTCTGCTGGAGCCATTCTATAAGGTGTCCTAGATACTGGCTCCGCTCCTGGTACCAATTCTATAACAAAGTCAATCTCCCGCTGCGGCAGCAACCCTGTCAAATCTGCCGGAAACAAATCCGGAAACTCACACACCAATCTAGTTTCACCCGGTCCAACCGACGCAACCCTAGCGGTATCCACAATGCTTGCTAGAAATCCCATGCAACCTTCCTGCATTAGGTCTCTAGCCTTCAATACTGAAATCATTGGTACCCGCGGTCCACTAACTGTTCCCACAAATACAAAGGGCACCTCCCCTTCCGGTTCAAAAGTCACCATTTTGCGCTTGCAGTCAATTGTTGCCCCATATTCGATAACCAATCCATCCCTAGAATCATATCAAAGTCATCCAACTCTAACTCAATCAAATCCACCTATAGTTCCCTACCATCTATCTCTAATGGCAATGCTCTAATCCATTTCCTAGAGACTACCAGTTCTCCCGTTGGCAACAAAGTCTGAAATCCCCTAGCATACACACCACTAGGTCTACAGAGCTGATCTATCACTCTAGAAGACACAAATGAATGGGTAGACCCTGAATCAAACAATGCAGTATACAAAGAACCAACACTAGAGATCTGACCTGTCACAATTGAGGGGCTAGCCTCCGCCTCAGTCTGTGTCAAAGTAAATTCCCTGGTAGGAGCAAGACTGTCACTCTGCTTCTACTCCTCTTTCTTGACTTGAGGGCAATCCATCTTCAGATGACTGGCACTCCCATAAACAAAGCAGGCCCTGATCCTGCACTCACCCTGGTGTCATCGCCTGCACCGCGGACACACTGGAAAGCTCCTCCAGTTGACACTTCCACCCTGACGGCCTGTAGAAGCACCCCGTGCCCTCCTATCTGAACCAGGAGGAACAAAGGAATCTGGGGCCTTCCTCTTCTATTCACTAGAACCACCACCCTGACTGGATCCAACGAAAGGAGGCACTGTCCTCCTAGCGAAAGGAGGCACTGTCCTCCTAGCATCGCGTCTAACAGCGCTCTTTCTCCTTATCTGATCTTCGGCCCTCTCAGCTGTAAGGGCATTGTCCACTACCTGGGCATAAGTAGTAGTCTCTGGATCCAAAGTAATATTCACATTGTGGGCAATCATAATGTTCAACCCCCGCACAAACCTATCCCTTCTTGTCGTATCCGTCGACACTAAGTCTAGCGCAAACTTCGCCAATCTGTCAAACTTTAAAGCATGCTCTGTCACTATCGATCGGTTCTGAGTCAGGTTGATGAACTCATCAACCTTCGCAGCTCGAACTGCCACACTATAATACTTCTCATTAAATAAGTTTCTGAACTCTTCCCAGGTCATAACTGATACATCCCTTCTTTGAACTACCACGTCCCACCAGATGCGGGCATCCTCCCTAAACATGTAGCTAGCACAAGCTACCCTCTCGTTTCCCTGAACCCTCATAAAATCCAGAATTGAGGAGATCATATTCATCCACTGCTCTGCCCGCAGTGGGTCTGGTCCACCCTCGAAGGTGGGAGGATGCTGCTTTCTAAACCTCTCATACAAAGGTTCCCACTTATTCTCCATAGCAGACTGATCTGGCACTGGCGCTGCAACCTGCTGCACCAGCAGCCCGGTAACCTGAGGTGAGGCATGCTGCCTCAACTGTCGAAGCTCCTCCTCTATTCTCTGCAGTCTTGCTTCCATCTCGGCAAACATCTCTTGCCAATTATGTGGGGCAGGTGGAGGGTCCAGACCCTGGTTGTCATCTTCGGCCCTACTGCCGTGGAGTCTAGATGATTGTCAAGGATCTCAACAAATATGCCTGCAACCAACGACGCCGCTCATCAGGCATGATAACAACATCTAAAACCACCTCCCAGACACATTATCCATCCACAACAGTAACTCATATAGCATACAGATAGCATATAACACACAACGGGCCATGTCCTGGCATCATGCATATGTTAACTCATTCATCATGCTCTGTATAAGATAAGCAGGCAAACAGGAAATTCAAGAATGTATTCAAGCATATTAGTCAATCATACCAACAAACCGTGAGTCGAGCTTGTCACTGGCAGCGAGCGTACATGTTCGGTCAATCTCCAGAACCAATAACCTTGGCTCGCTCTGATACCAAGTTGTAACGCCCTACTACCTTAGAGCCGTTACCAAGTGAGTTTAAAAAAATGTGCGATCACCCGCTAATCGAGGTTTTTAAAGCAAAAGTGTAATTAAGTCATAAACAAAGTAGAAATTTTAGAAACAACCCTATTTCATTGAAAATCATAAAAGTTTAACACCTGGGATCCCAAAATACAGTTTAGAAATATTTATAGCATATAAATACAACCAAGTCGGCTAAACGACAAAATCTAGGATTTATTACAACCATCTCCCAAAATCCACTGGCTGTGGCAGCCAGGCAGGCCAAACATGTACACCCTGCCTCATGCTTGCTACACTCATGGTTGGTTGGCTTTCTCCTTGCTCTTACCTGCACCACAGAGCATCCGTGAGCCGAAGCCCAACAAGAAAACCCACAAACAGATAACATATGCAAAACATACACCAAGCATATAAACAGGCCATCAATAGGCTAAACACATACGGCCAAGCCGTCCTAGGCGCTTTACCAGGCCCTGGGTTCGCAATCTACACTGTGAGGATATCCTGGGTATCCTTTAGCGACTCGCCCTGGCAACTTGCACTCCATGTGCTTAATGCTGCTCCCGGCCCCTTGTCGTACTCGGCCTCGCACTCAACGTGCCCACGCCGTTCCCGGCTCTTGCCGAACATTTACACAATAAAATTCATAGCATAATAAAAAAATACTAAACACTAACAAATTCAATCAAAGGGCTACGCCCTGCAGTTCAAACATATTGGGGCTCAGCCCTGCATACAAGCTCTATGTGAACAAGGGTTCTCTTACCTGCGTCCCGAGCTCTCCGAGCACCGAAATCCCGAGCACAGTCCTCTAACATAAGCCTCGCCGAAACCCTAGTCACAACACATTAACAATACCCATCCATCAAGTCCTAGTCCATAAAGTAACTTTGAATCATAACTCTAATCTCCAGAACCTTGGATTCTATCAATCCGGGTGATAAAATACATCCCAAGCATTAACCTTTGAGTTCCCAAGCCTAAACACACATTAATACACAAACTGGCACTAAGAGCCGCGACCCTACCCACAAGCACCGCGGCTAGCCTCGAAACAGAGGCTAGCACCTCACTTAAGCACACACGGGCCGCGGCGCACATGGCCAAGCGCCGCGGCGTGCATCACACTTCACGGCCTCCCATGGCCGCGCGCACACACGGGCCGCAACCCTCACCTCCAAACCCAGAATTCCTCATCTTTTCCTGCATTTTCTTCAAACCAACTCATCCAATAATCAAGCTAACAATTCCAGATAATCAACACAAAGATTCTAGCCCAGTTTCAACATCAAAACCTCCTCCAAAAACTCAACTAAAACACCTAAGAACAGATCAAATTCTACTCACATGCATACCCTAAGAACATAGCTGAAATTCAAGCATAATTCCCATAGTTAGAGCTTACCCTTGCTGAGTTATGCTTTTGAACTGATTTCTCCAAATGCCCAGGTTTAGCTCCTTAACTCTAACAGCCCAAAATCCTCAATTCTTGACTAGTTCCACCAAAGCTTCTTGACTGGTTTTTCACTAACTTGCCTCCTTGAGTTTCCTTAGAGAAGAAAAGGTGAGAGAGTGTATAGAGTTAACTTAAGCTGAGAATAAGAGAAGAATGTCGGTTTCTACAAGTCTCTAAATGATTCTTTCTATTTTTTTGTTTTTTTTTAACTCAATCTATGTGGTTACCTCAAGGCTCGGGGTACCAAAACGTCCCCGAGGGCAAAATGGTAAATTTCCCCAACTTTCCCTCCTAGACATTCTAACCTCAAATATATCTCCAAATATTTATTTCCATAACTCGATAACCCCATAATACATCTAATACCCAAAGTACCCCTCGACTCGTCCTGAGTCGGATTCTTAACCCCGTTGTGACTTTCTGGCTAACCGCTCCCCAGGACTGCCTAGGATCGCACTATGCAGAAATACATATCACATGCATATCACACTTATCACATTTACGCCCTCAGCGGGCTAAAATCACAAACATACCCCTAACATCCAAACGAGGCCCACATGCATATTTAATTCAGCTAAACATGCATCTTTATCACGTATTCACATATGAACATATTAAATGATTTATTGCCCTCCAGGCACACTAATCAAGGCCCTAAGCCTTATTAGCAAATTTGGGTCGTTACAGGAATACTGTGTTTGGGCCTGAAATCGAAGTGAAAATTCAATTTTTATGCTTTCGGAAAAAACTGGGCTTTTCCTACCTGTTTTTGGAGTCGAAAAGTTTCTCTGAAAAAACTTTTCACTTCCACTTTTTAATCTGTTTTTCCAAACTACTCGCATGTTTGGAGTGTTTATATTAGGATGTTGCTTGTCGTATAAAAGATTAACTTTTATACACAAGCAACATTATCCTTATATTTCTTCTTCTATCTATTGGTCGTAGATTTTCACTTCCCCTTTACTCTTCTCAGATATTCATGCACGATCCTTGGGGAGGTGAGAGGCCAATAGACGACGACCTTCTTGCGTTGTTGTTTGAGGACCAAGAACAACCATCACTTTTATTCTCTGAGTTCCCATCTTCACAGCAAAACCCTCCAACCAGCCCTCCGATCAGTCAACTTAACATGGGTTGTATGAAATACACTACTCGTGAAAAGAAGAAAACAACCAATCCACCTTCTAACCAACCTTCCTCTCACATTGAGGACCCTTCACCTAATCCTCAACCCATAAACTTTGTACTGCCTGAAATTCAACCCAAAGCCAGGCCTCGCGGTGGCCCTCGAGCCAAAGACGAAGTCGAATGGTATCTTGCGCCTCCTAGTGTCATATCTACTAGGATGGTGACGAAATATCTCAAGAAGTATGACCTTCCTAGGATCACATTAGTTCAGCCTACACCCGACCAGAGGGCAAACTTGCTTGGAGGCGCCTTCAGCGCCTGGTCGAGGTTTCACATTGAGGTAGGGGCAATCCTGCCCTTGCATGACTACTTTTGAGGGGTGGCCAACTACTTCGCGGTCGTCTCTTTCCAAATAACACCCATTGGATATAGAGTGTTATGAACACTTTATATCCTCTAAAACCATAAAAAAAAATGGCCTGTGTCAGCACCCCACGAGATCAACTACCTTTTTTATCTCAGATCTAAGCCCAACTAGAATAATACGGGGTTCTTCCACTTCTGCCACCAGGAAATGACTCGTGTATTCCTGAGTGACGTTACCCATAAATCCAACATGGGAAAATACTTCCAAGAGTACTTCCTCACGATAGACCTGGTCGCTGACCATCTGGCCTTCGCGCGAAGAGGTAAATTTCTCAAGCCCTGGTCGTGTATTTTCTTATCGGTTTTTCCTTCATTGTCCTTAGAACATTGGCGTTGTATCTAGGCCCATGGTACCGAACAGACCTTACTCTAGAGATGGAGATCAGGGCTGCAACACTGGCTAGCATGACGAACATCGAAAAGAGTGTCAAGGAGCTGGTTATTAAAAGTAACCTTAGGTTGGTAGGCCTTTTGGCACCTCACCAGGAAGTGAGGGAGACCACCACGGGGAGTGCCTCTAGAGAGGGTACCAGACCAGAAATCCCCGAGCACCAGCAAGATGTGTCACAATTTCAAAGGTGATGACCAACGGGAGTGACAATCCGAGAACCACCCAGCAACACTCGGGTTGCTGCTGCCCCTGCCCAACATGGGATGGGGAAACAAAAATTGCCGGAATACACCGACACCATATCTGAATCCTCTGACGAGAACGGTATAGATCTCTTGCTTTTAGATACATTGCCTATCCCTTATCATCTATTCGATAGGGATGCCAATTTTAATTTTACAACCAGAAATTTTAATTCAAACTTCTTCGAGGCAAAGAGTGAGTGTAGTTGTAGTTCCATAGATAATATATCGACCAGTAAGAATAGCTCAGGTATACTACTTAGAATTTCCCTTTATATTATTTTATTTCTTTTTTAACTTCCTTGTTTGATCGTTTGTTTTTGTTTTGTAGTCATGCCTTCCGAAGAAGCCTTCGACATCTACACCAACATCGACGTCGAAGCTCCTGCGAGCAAGAGGAAAGGAAGCAGATGACACCCTGGGGAGAGCAGTAGCGATCTCTCCAAGAAAAGGGCTCGAACAGAGGACCCTCCAGCACCAACACCTTCCAAGGACACGACCCCTCCTCTAGCTCCTTGCAACACAACTCCTCCTGAGCAAACAAGAGAAACTCAGGTCGAGGCTCTCGTGAACACTGCCTATAGCTCGGCTCATGAAAAGCTGTAGAAACTGTCAAAACACCGTCGTAGCCAAGAAGCTTTCAACAGCATCCCCACTATGAAGATCAACCATATTCTCAGACGCTCACTGAATGAAATACTCAGTGTAAGTTACAACCTTTGATGTGTTTTAGCTGACTAACTCGCCCTTTCACTAATACTAACAGCGTTACTTTCTCTCTGATTGTAGGGTATTCTGACCATGAGTACTTGTTGGCATTGCTCTGAGGAGACTGATGCCAAGCATGCTGAGGAGATCTAAACATGCAAGGAGAGGGCTAAAGCATGCGAAGAGAAGGTCAAAGCATGTGAAGAGAAGGTCGCCTGTCTGAGCGAAGAGCAGAAAAAGAGCCAAGAAGCGGTGGCCAGAATTACTGCTGCCAAGAACCAGTTCAAGGAAGCTTCAGAGATTAACTTCAAAGAAGCGTCCAAACTTCAGGATGAGCTGGTGGCCAGCCGACAGGAAGCCATCGAGCTGGAGGGGCGAGTAAAGCTGCTTGAGGAAACAAATGCTCGGAACCTGGAGAAGTTCAAAGGAGCAACCTTCAATTGATTCTACCTATTCTGGAAGAACAATACAGAGGCAAACTTTGACTACCTTCCTGAGCATCCAAGGCAACTCAAGTTGGCAAGGTGCGCTGCTCACCTAGAAGAGGAGAAAGCCCGAGATTCTCCTGAAATCTCCTTGGCAATAGGCATCGAGGGCGTCGAAGAGGAGGCGGAGACCACTGTCAACCAGCAATCCCAGCTAGATCCTCCTCCAACTGCTTAATGATTTAACATATATATTTTTTCTATTGTAACCAGAACATACGAACCATGGTTCATAATGTTGAGATAATTTTGCTGCCTAAAGCAGTTTTCCTTTTAATTTTTAATTACATACGAGCACTTTTATTGTCAACAACTCGATAAAGGAAGTCAGCTTTGGGAAAAAAGAATTCCTTTGCCGGGCGCTAGTCAAAGTAGTAAAAAAGGGAAAGTAGAGAGCAGGAGCAGTGTTGGGCTTTGTGGTCGTTAACGGGAACAAATGAAGAAGAGCACCCCCGATCTCCCACCTGGAACTTATGAATTGCTCGTGGTGTAAAAAATTTCATTGTGATATTATAATATTTGATATTATTATAACATCTGCTCGTATGACCGAACTTAGCATAGCACTTTATTTTGATCTTACAAAATCCAATTTTTCTGTAAAAATACTCTAAGTGTTGTAGTATGCTTTCCCTTATTTTGCTCGTGTGTTTACATATGCCTGTTGATATGCTTTGCTTACTTGGTATCTTATATGCCCCCTAAGTGATTGAGGAGCTTAAGGTGCTTGTCACTTGCCATGACAATATAGCAAAACAACATACGTAATGAGCAAATACTTGTAATAAATACAATAATTGGCAAGAATAACTGGCTGTGCACATTTCCTTTTATTTCTCGTAATAAATGGACAAAATTGTGTCTATACGAGTGATCAAAAATTGGTCTTACACTTGTGAGCGACCAGTCATATAATTGACCAACCCTTATTCATAAACTTGTAAAAAGTGAAATTAATACAAGCCAGTTCTTTAAAAAGAAGTGTTTATTGATAATACTTGTGCAGGTGTTCTCCATTCCAATAGCGAGGAATGAGATCTCCATTTAAGGGAGCAAGTTTATATGTGCCTGGTTGAAGAACTTCTTCAATCTGATACGGACCCTCCCAGTTTGGTCCGAGCACTCCGGCAGCTTGATTGCGACTGTTGAGAAAAACTCTAAGTACCAAATCTTCCACATTAACCTTTCTTTCACGTACTTTAGAGTTAAAATACAGAGCAACCTTTTGCTAGTAAGCTGCTACTCAAAGTTGAGCTTGCTCATGCCTTTCATCGACCAAGTCCAAAGACTCCATCAATAATTGATCATTAGTGCTTTGATCGTATGTCAGCCTTCTGTGTGATGGTGGGTTGAGCTCAAAAGGCAACATGGCCTCATGCCCGTAGGCCAAAGAAAATGGAGTATGGCCTGTTGCTATTCGATGGGTTGTTCTATACGACGAAAGGACTTCTGGTAGTTATTCTAGCCATGCCCCCTTTGCTTCTTCAAGCCTTTTCTTCAGGGTGTCCTTTAGGGTCTTGTTGATAGCTTCAATTTATCCGTTCTCTTGCGGATGAACTACCGATGAAAAACTCTTTATAATACCGTGATGCTCGCAAAAATTAGTGAAAAGATCACTGTCAAATTGTGTGCCATTATCAGAGACACTTTTCCTTGGAAATCCATATCGACACACGATGTTCTTGACAATAAAGTCTAATACCTTCTTGGTGGTTATAGTTGCAAGTGGCTCAGCCTCGAATCACTTTGTAAATTAGTCAACAACAACTACTGCTTATATGACATTCCCTTTTCCTGCAGGTAAGGACCCAATCAAATCAATCTCCCATATTGCGAATGGTCATGAGCTTTGCATCTGTTTGAGCTCATTTGGGGCTGCTCGAGGTATCTTGGAGAATATTTGACACTTGTCCCATTTCCGAACAAATCCATAAAGTATTCATTCATGGTAGGCCAGAAATACCATTGCCTTAAGATTTTCTTCGACAAACTTTGCCTCCAGCGTGATCTCCACAGAAACTTTCATGGACTTCTTGAATCAGTTCCTAGGCATTTTCCTTAGAAACACATCTTAATAGAGGCATCAAGTACCCTCTTCTATATAAAATTCCGTCAACCAGAATGAATCGAGCGAACTGCCTCTGGAGAGTCCTTGCTTTGTTTCTTTCTGCTGGCAGCAATCCTTGCTCAATATATTTAATGATATGCGTCATCCATGTGTCTGTCGCTTGAATCACCAGTGAAGACTCTTCTGCTCAAATTCTCGGTGCTAACAAATGATCAACTGGTACTATGTTCAAGGTGTCAGCATCCTCTGCGCTTGCTAATTTGGCCAAGGCATCAACATTTGAGTTCTGATCGCAAGGTACTTGCTGGAGGGTATACTTTTCAAACTGTGCCAGTAAGTCCTTTGCTTTGTTCAAATAAGCAACCATCTTGAGGCCCCGAGCCTGATACTCTCCTATAATTTGATTCACCACTAGATGGGAATCGCTATAAATTTCTAGTGACTTTATATCCATGTCCTTGGCTAGTCTTTAACCTGCGAGCAGTGCTTCGTATTCGACTTCATTATTGGACGTTGTAAAGTTGAATCTGATTGCATAATGGAACCGATGTCCTTCTGGTGTAATCAAGATCAGTCCTGCTCTAGCATTATGCTCGTTGGAAGAGCCATGTACAAACAATTTCCACGAAGGAGCTTGACCTTGACTTTCAGCTCCTTCCATTGGCTCGCTAATTGGGATCCCAGTGAATTCTGTGACAAAGTCTGCTAGAGCTTGTCCTTTCACAGTAGCTCATGGAGAATAAGAAATGTCAAACTGCCCTAGTTCGATTGCCCATTTTAATAACCAACCAGCGACTTCTGGTTTCTGCAAGACTTGCCATAATGGTTGGTCGGTGAGCACCACGATGGGGTGATCTTGAAAGTAAGGTCACAGCTTCCTTGAGGCCAGAATCAAGCAATAAGCTAGCTTTTCAATGGGTGGATACCGCAACTTTGCTCCCACCAATCTCTTGCTCACATAATATATTGCTTTCTGAATGTTGTCTTCTTCTCTGATTAAAACAGCACTAGCAGCATATTCAGTGACTGCCAAATAGATGAACAAAGTTTCCTTTTCGACTGGCTTGGACAAGATTGGCAGTTGCGACATGTGGGTCTTTAGCGTCTGAAAAGTCTATTCACACTGTTCTATCCATTCGAACTTTTTGTTGCCTCTGAGTAGATTAAAAAATGGAACACACCTGTCCGTTGACTTGGATATGAATCTACTCAGTGCGGCGATCCTCCCAGTCAGGCTTTGAACATCTTTAATCTTGGCAGGTGACTGCATCTCGATCAGGGCCTTGATCTTTTTGGAATTAGCTTCGATTCCTCGCAAGTTTACTATGAATCCCAAAAATTTCCCTGATCCAACACCAAAGGAACACTTGAGAGGGTTCAACTTCATCTGATATTTGTTTAAGATGTTGAAGCATCCTCGCAGGTCCTCGATGTGCTCTTCAGCCTTCTTCGACTTAATCAGCATGTCATCGACATATACTTCCATGCTAACATCGATCAGTTCTTTGAACATATGGTTGACGAGTTGTTGGTAAGTCGCACCAACATTTTTCTAACCGAAAGGCATTACTTTGTAATAGTAAAGCCCTGTATTTGTTCGAAAGCTAGTGTGATCCTCATCAGGTGGATGCATACTGATTTGATTGTACCCAGAGTATGCGTCCATGAATGATAAAATCTCATGCCTTGATGTAGCATTGACCAGCTGGTCGATCCTCGAGAGTTGGAAACAATCCTTCGGGCAGGTTTTATTAAGGTCTATGAAATCCACGCACGTCCTCCACTTGCCATTCGGCTTGGGAACTAGTACATGAGTAGAGACCCAAGATGGATAAAATGCCACCCTGATGAATCCGTTCTCCTTCAGCTTCTCGACTTCATCTTTTAACGCCTTCAATCTGTCTTTGTCGAGTAGCCTTCTTTTTTGTTGCACTGGTGGAAATTTTTTGTCTATATTCAAGACATGGCTGATAACTGCTGGATCAATCCCAACCATATCTTTATGTGACTAGGCAAACACATCCTAGTCTCTTTAAAAAATTCCACCTATTTTTTCTTTGTTGTTGTCTCTAAGTTCTTACCGACTTTCACAACCCTGGTCGGATCTGCCTCTTCTAGTTGGACCTCCTCGAGGTCTTCCACGGGTCCCACATTTTCTTCAAAATCCCCAAAGCGAGGATCTAAGTCTTTATCCTCACTTTGGGAAACACCCTATTTGGTGACTTGTTCACCTGATTGGGCTTGTACTTCATTTTCCAACAACAACCTTTTCTCAACTTTTTCCCCTGATTCGCCTATTTTTGCCTTGGTAATCGAGGAATTATAACATTCTTGCGCTTTTCGTTGGTTTCCCAACACGCATCCCACTCCTGCGTCGGTTGGAAATTTCATGGCCAAGTGCCAGACTGAGGTCACAGCTCACAGGTCGACTAGAATAGGCCTTCCAACCATAGCATTATATGCAGAAGGACAATCAACTACTATAAAAGTAGTGTGTAATGTCTTGTTCGCAGGTGCAGTTCCTACTGTGACTGGACACCTGATCGACCTAGATGGGGTGAGCCTTTCACCGGAAAAACCATAAATTGTTTGGTTGCATGGTTCCAAATCTTGCACTGACAATTTCATCCTTTCCAGTGAAGATTTATACAGAATGTTGACTGAGCTTCTTGTATCTACGAACATCCGCTTAACCATCATATTTGCAATCTGAACGTCCACAAACAGAGGATCTGAATGGGGAAACTGAACATGCTGAGTGTCAAGCTCAGAGAAAGTTATCGATTCTTCCTCTGTTTGAGATTTTTTGAGAGTTTGCTCCTTTATGTTTAACATTTCAATCTCCTGGTCGTGACGTAAGGTTCGAGCGTATCTTTCCCTTTCCTTCCCACTATCACCTGCTATGTGTGGTCCTCCGCAGATGGTCAGCAATGTACTAGCAATGGGAGCTGGCTATAAAGGAGGCGAGCGTTGGTGTACAGGCGCCTGCTCGTTGCCTCCTTGAACTTCTCGCTGAGAACCTCCAGCTGCTCGCACATACCTCCTTAAGTTTCCTTGTCTAATAAGGAACTCAATCTCATCCTTAAGCTGGTTGCACTCATTGGTGTAATGGCCATAGTCGTTATGAAAATAACAAAACTTAGTAGTATCTTGTTTAGAGATATCTTCCCTGATTGGGGCTGGGCACTTAAAGGGAACTGTAGTGAGATTGGCCTAATATACCTCCGCTCGGCTATCGACCAGAGCTATATCATTAGCGAACCTCGGCTCGTATCTGTTACTTTTTGGGTGCTTGTTCTCAGACGTTGGTGGCTTGTGTTTTGCCCTATTTCCTCTGTTTTTCCCATTATATTTGTCGTTGCCATTGGGTTTCCCAAACCCATTGGCAGCTTTGGTGGGATCTTCTTTCGGGCCCTGGTCTTCTGTGGGAGACTTCCCTTCGTTGGAAATGACTTCCTCGAGCTTGATGTACCTGCCTGCTCAGTCTAGAAATTCTTGAGTGCTCTTGACTCCATTCTTCCACAAACTATTCCAAAGGGATGAATGGTGCCGTACTCCAGCGGTAAGAGCCATCATCTTTCCTTCATCGCTAACCGTCTTAGCCCCAGCAATAGCTCACATGAATCGTTGAACATACCCCTTCAGGGTTGTTCCCTCCTTCTGGCGTATCTCGACCAGCCGATTGGCTTCGGTCGGATGTAATCGACTAGGATAAAACTGTCCGTAAAACTCCTTCACAAACATTTCCCAAAACACTATGCTGGCCGAAATGAATTTGAAAAACCACTCCTGAACAGTCTCGGACAAGGTGGCTGGAAAGATTCTGCACCGAGTGTCGTCTGACACCTTTTGGACGTCCACCAGTATCTCGAATTTGTTCACGTGAGATACATGTTCTTCCAATCCATTGAAGTTGGGCAAGACCGGCATCTTAAATTTGCTTGGAGTCTTGGCCATCATGATTCTTTGCACAAACGGAGTGCCCTTTCTCCGGTCAAATTCAATATGGAATGTTTAGTTTCCCACTGGTTGCTAGACGACCTCATTTGGACAGCCTCATTTAAAGCATCAAGTTGGGCATGTACAACATCTGGTACTATTGGAGCGACTGGTGCTGGAGGGGCATACTTGTCGTATCTTTCTCCTTTGTCATTGAGAACCTCCCTCAGATCTTCCTCCCTACGCCTTTGCTTGCTTGTGCCCAGTCGATCAAAGACGTTGGGCTGTCTAGACTGCCCCCCCCCCCCCCCCCCCCAACATTCTGGCTCATTGGTCGGTTCTCTCTTGGTAGAGGGTTCTGTTATCCACCCCTCTCTTCTAGCTGCCGACCAGCATTTCCTCTACCAGAATTCGCCTCATTGTAGTCATGCCCATCTCTAAATTGTGACCGATTATGGTGCGACCTGCTGTTCGCACTATTTCCCCCTCCCCTTGCTGGCATG
Source organism: Humulus lupulus (assembly GCF_963169125.1). Taxonomy (NCBI): domain Eukaryota; kingdom Viridiplantae; phylum Streptophyta; class Magnoliopsida; order Rosales; family Cannabaceae; genus Humulus; species Humulus lupulus. The sequence goes on along the minus strand of NC_084796.1, from coordinate 168,909,147 downwards.
TCTCGACTGACAGGTGGGGGCCTACATTGGTCGGTAGATCCCTGGGCATTATTATGTCGTGGGGGACCCCTGACCACAAAGCCTGATTCAACCTGCCTTCTACTTGAAGAAGGACGTTGTCCCCTATTCATTGGGTTTGGTTCCTCAGCAGTCTGGCGTCTAGGGCAACGGGGATGTTGCCCAGCCCTATTCTGCCTTTGTTGCTGGGGATTGGCTCGACCAGCGTGAGAAGGTGGTTGCTGTAACACCCTACTACCTTAGAGCCGTTACCAAGTGAGTTTAAAAAAAATGTGCGATCACCCGCTAATCGAGGCTTTTAAAGCAAAAGTGTAATTAAGTCACAAACAAAGTAGAAATTTTAGAAATAACCCTATTTCATTGAAAATCATAAAAGTTTAACACCTGGGATCCCAAAATACAGTTTAGAAATATTTATAGCATATAAATACAACCAAGTCGGCTAAACGAAAAAATCTAGGATTTATTACAACCATCTCCCAAAATCCACTGGCTATGGCAGCCAGGCAGGCCAAACATGTACACCCCGCCTCATGCTTGCTACACTCATGGTTGGTTGGCTGTCTCCTTGCTCTTACCTGCACCATAGAGCGTCCGTGAGCCGAAGCCCAGCAAGAAAACCCACAAACATCTAACATATGCAAAACATACACCAAGCATATAAACAGGCCATCAATAAGCTAAACACATACGGCCAAGCCGTCCAAGGCGCTTTACCAGGCCCTGGGTTCGCGATCTACACTGTGAGGATATCCTAGGTACCTTTAGGGACTCGCCCTGGAAACTTGCACTCCACGTGCTCAATGCTGCTCCCGGCCCCTTGCCATACTCGGCCTCGCACTCAACGTGCCTAATGCCATTCCCGACCCTTTGCCGTTCCCGGCCCCTGCCGACCTCGGTCTGCGCCGTTCCCGGCTCTTGCCGAACATTTACACAATAACATTCATAGCATAATAAACAAATACTAAACACTAACAAATTCAATCAAGGGCTACGCCCTACAATTCAAACATATTGGGGCTCAGCCCTGCATACAAGCTCAATGGGAACAAGGGTTCTCTTACCTGCGTCCCGAGCTCTCCGAGCACCGAAATCCCGAGCACAATCCTCTAACTTGAGCCTCGTCGAAACACTAGTCACAACACATTACCAATACCCATCCATCAAGTTCTAGTCCATAAAGTAACTTTGAATCATAACTCTAATCTCCGGAACCTTGGATTCTATCAATCCGGGTGATAAAATCCATCCCAAGCCTTAACCTTTGAGTTCCCAAGCCTAAACACACATTAATACACAAACTAGCACTAAGAGCCGCGACCCTACCCACAAGTTCCGCGGCTAGCCTCGAAACAGAGGCTAGCACTTCACTAAAGCACACACGGGCCATGGCGCACATGGCCAAGCGTCGCAGCGCGCATCACACCTCACGGCCTCACATGGCCGCGCGCGCACACGGGCCGCGGAATTCTCCTCCTAGGGCCGTGAACCTCACCTCCAAACCCAGAATTCCTCATCTTTTCTTGCATTTTCTTCAGACCAACTCATCCAATAATCAAGCTAACAATTCCAGATAATCAACACAAAGATTCTAGCCCAGTTTCAACATCAAAACTTGCTCCAAAAACTCAACTAAAACACGTAAGAACAGATCAAATTCTACTCACATGCATACCCTAAGAACATAGCTGAAATTCAAGCATAATTCCCATAGTTAGAGCTTACCCCTGCTGAGTTATGCTTCTGAACTGATTTCTCCAAATGCCCAGGTTTAGCTCCTTAACTCTAACAGCCCAAAATCCTCAATTCTTGACTAGTTCCACCAAAGCTTCTTGACTGGTTTTTCACTAACTTGCCTCCTTGAGTTTCCTTAGAGAAGAAAAGGTGAGAGAGTGTATAGAGTTAACTTAAGCTGAGAATAAGAGAAGAATGTCGGTTTCTACAAGTCTCTAAATGATTCTTTTTTTTTTTTAACTTAATCTATGTGGTTACCTCAAGGCTCGAGGTAACAAAACATCCTCGAGGGCAAAATGGTAAATTTCCCCAACTTTCCCTCCTAGACATTCTAACCTCAAATATATCTCCAAATATTTATTTCCATAACTCGATAACCCCATAATACATCTAATACCCAAAGTACCCCTCGACTCGCCCTGAGTCGGATTCTTAACCGTGTTGTGACTTTCTGGCTAATTGCTCCCCAGGACTGTCTCGGATCGCGCTATGTAGAAATACATATCACATGCATATCGTACTTATCACATTTACGCCCTCAGCATGCTAAAATCACAAACATACCCCTAACATCCAAACGGGGCCCACATGTATATTTAATTCAGCTAAACATGCATCTTTATCACGTATTAACATAAATTCACATATGAACATATTAAATCATTTATTGCCCTCCAGGCACGCTAATCAAGTTCCTAAGCCCTATTAGCAAATTTGGGTCATTACAGTTGCTTCTTAGGATCCTGGAACGGCCTATTCTGTTGAGCAGCAGGGTGTTGCTCAAACCTCTGAGGGTTTTCCGGTTAAGGAAGATTGTGGTAATGCTGGGGATGATCTGATTGTGTATTTTGTTGGGGATGCATACTAGGTGGCTGATCCAATTGGGAGGCTGGTGTAGGCTATCCTCGGGCTAACTGAATGGCTGCCTCTAGGGCGGCAGTGGCATCACTCTACCGGCGGTCCATGTCAACTTGCCTCTCATTCAACTCTTGGCACTGCCTATCAATCTCCCTTTGCTGCAACATCATTGTTTCAGCTAAATTTTCCTGATTAACCCTTAGATTGGCTAATTCATCTTGCAACACACTCAGAGTTGTTCTCAATGTTTCAGACTCCATCTCTTCCTCTTCCAACTCCACCTGTGGCTCATCTTCAGCCACACCTTGTGGAGGTTGGATTGGCACAACTCCAACAAAGGTTTGCCCAGTCTTCTTAGCTGTTTTCGCCATTTGATCTTCTTGAAGGTCTTGAGTTCAGCTCTCAATGAAAGCACCAAAATATTGACCCTTGATTTGGTCAACGACACAGAGTCAAGTAAAACGATAAAAACAAGATGAATTTAAGCCAAAAAGATAAATGACACAAATAATTTAGAGTGATTCGGCCCCGAGTAATGGTAATGACATATGTCCACTTAGTGTTCTTATTAATGTAGAATTCCAAAAACCCGCGATCAATGAACTAGGGTTCACGAGTTTCACAAGCTTGGAGATGAATACAAGTTTAGTGGATAAAAACACTATAATTCACTCCTAGTCTCTCCAAATCCAAAGTCTTCGAGTCCAAAAAAAGTCCCCTCTCTTGAGCCCTTTGAGTCTTATTTATAGGCTCAAGGAGTTCCTCATGGGCCGTTGGCCTTAATTACATTTAATACAAGCGTATCCAAATAATATGGAAATTGCAATTATTAAATAAATGCAAGATTACATATCTGTAGAAGATATCTGAAATACTGTGACCAGACTGGTCGCCCATAAAATACGCCTTCTGCTAAGTGAATTCTCCTCTGGTCAACGGTCGAATAGAACGTACTCACTTAAACAGTCATGGGTAACTCACGTGCAAATTAATTTTGCCACGTCATCAGGTAAGTCTTTTTTGGGTAAACAGGCTTCATTTAAATTTAAATTTAAATTTGAATTAATTAAAATAATAAACAAAAAGATAAAAGCCTTGGGCTCCCACAAATGGACTTGGGCCCAATACTTTTGTTTTGAATTTAAATCCCAATTGGACCTAAATTCAAAACATTTTATTCATTTAGATTTTAATTAATTAATTAATTAAATCCTTATTCAAATTAACTAATTATAATTTAAAACTTGATTTAATCTTATTTATTTATATTGACACCAATTTATCAACATTAATAAATTTACCCAAAGATTCTCTTTTATTCTCTAAATCTCACATCTTTGTAAATTTTCTAAAATTGACCTAGTCAACTTTAAAAAATTATAATTGATAATTAAATCAATTAATTGAGACATTCTAGATGATTTACTCAAAGGTGATGCAGGGCCCATAGATCCATGAAATCAATCTCCAATAAGTTACCGTGAATTTATTTACGAATAATTTCACTACCTTATTAATTCCTCGTGACTCCACTATAGACTCGGAATTGAACTCTTGAATTCATAGAACGTATTTTCCAAACCATAAATACGTTATCCATTGTCATAACCATTACAGTTAGTCAATCCTCTATCGATGACTTACTAACGAGCTGGGTGAAAATTACCGTTTTACCCCTCATCAGTATTTTATCCTTAACTCCCACTATGTTCCTTATAAATGATATTTCCGTGAACTTAATCACAGAAATGAGATCTCAATCATTTAACCTTTTGAATAAAGAAATTAAGGAAATCATCTTTTTTCTTCTCATACAAAAGTTATAGATTTCATATCTATGAATAATACTCCCACTCAATTACACTACTAAATCACCAAGATGTAAGTATGGGCTTGACCGTAGGGTAAGCTGGTAACGAACAAGTCAAAAGATTTAAATAATATAATTAGCAGAATATTATCACTCAGAATTAAGAATGACTTAACCTATGGTCAACATTGTGACATTGATTAAATTCGATAACAACGATACTTTTTTATCAATCAATATTCAATATTGGTCCTAGTCCGATGTAACCAAATACATCCGATCATATCTACTTGGTCAATGCCTTGGACAAGACATCACATCTCTAATGTGTAAGTATATCATATCGTAGATTTCCTAATCAGTGAAAATCCAATGCACTGATCTAATCTTAGGACTCGTTCTTTTGAATATATAATTACAATTATAATCCATAGTGACCTAGTCACTATAATTGTAACTATCCATATGTTCAGGATTTTATGAATGTTTGTATTAATTGAATAAACAATGCGATTGAATAAACAAAATGATTTCTACTTCTTTAATTGATAATAATAATGTGTTACATAAGAAATGTGGTTTTATTAAGGGCAAAAAACCCAACATAATACATCCTCCTTACCGGGAAGGCAAAAAGCCTTTCTTGGATTTTTGGAAACTAAAGTATTTAAGCTTCTTAATACAAGTTGCTTGAGATAGAGCCTAAAAATTGTTCTTTCAATCTCTATAGAATTGAATGTACAGAACATTCTTGGGTTTTCTAACTCCAATATTTAGAAATGTTAAGCTAACCATTTCTTTTATATTGACGATTTCTCTACATAAGTCTCAATGATTAGAACGTTGTCAATATTTAGAATAAGAATCACAACAAAATCTTTCTAGTCGAGATCTTCAAATGATTTTGTCATGTCAGCCATTTCAGTAAAGACTACTTAGATATTCATTTAAATTAATCTCGTAATCCATGCATAAAGTAGTGGATAAGGGTATGTAAACAAATTCAAGTTTGGTTACAATAGAAGACATTTATTCAAGTAATAAATTCTTCTTTCTGTTCATAACCTTAGGCTATTAACCTAACTTTGAAAAGTCTATACTTTCCTCTGTTCTCCTCTTCATATTGAATATCCTGTTTGAAATTGAAGTTCAATGAACTTTAGTTGGATGTTCAAGAATCTAGATGTCATAGAATTCCAAATTCCATTTCTTGATTCATAGTGTTTCAACCATTGTTTTCTGTAAAAACTTTTTCATTTCATAGCTTAGCATTCTAGTTGTATGTGAGTTGGGTTTGAATTCCAAGTTCACATGCAAACTACTTGAATTCCAAATTCGAGTTTAGACTTCCTTTTGATTAGATCAAACAAGTCTCTAAGTGACTTTACTTTGAATGTTGCATGAAAATTTCTAGAAATTTTCTTTGCATTTGATCAAAGTTTAAACATATCTAAAATAGATGTCAATCAATATTGACTTACTATTTATTATTTCTTTTAACTTTGAACATTAAAAGGTTCAACATACATCTCTATGTATTAGCAAAACTATTATGTGATTTTTGAGCCTTTATTAGAGAAAGGTCTTTTGGTTAACTTTAATTAATAGACTATATAAACAGGGAGAGAACCATTGAATGGTTGCAATAAAAGTTTGTCTTTTATTTGTTATATATATCTAATTAATTACAAGCCAATCTCAAAAATAAATTCAAATTTATGTTTCACTTAATTGTGGTTGGAATAAGATGTCTTATTAAATCTATGATTTGCACAGTAATGAATAATTCATAATTTTCATTTAAACTCAATGATGAAATAGTAGAATTAAGTATATTTCAAAAAATAACAACATAATTTATTATTCAAAAGAAATATTAAACTTGTTCATTCATCAAATAAGGAATCTAAAAACATAGTTTCTAGAAAGAACTCTAGAACTACTTTAAAGAAAAAGAACTTAATACAAAGTTTAAAATGAAAAACTAATTTCCATGTCAGTTATCTCTTAGTCTACCGATCTGTAATCATTTTCTTGTTTTCTTTCGTGCAATGCCCTACTTCCTTAGAGCCGTTACTAAGTGAGTTTAAAACGTGCTATTAGCTTGCTAATCGAGGTTTTAGATTAAAAGTGTGACTAAACAGAGATAAAACATGTTCCAAAGACATTAAATACAAAACATTTTGTAATTCATTAAAATCTCGGAAAGTTTTACAGTTGGGATTCCAAAATTCTGTTTAGAAAATATACTACAGATCAAAGTGTACACGTGGTTGACTTAGGCAACAAAACAACTATTACAGTACATTTCATTTTCCCAAAATAACCCTGGCTGTGTCAGCCAGGTAGGCCGAACATGTACTCGTCGCTCCACGCTCTCCATACTCATGGTTGGTCGACCTTTCCCTTGCCCTTTCCTGCACCATAGAGCACCCGTGAGCCGAAGCCCAACAATAAAACTCAACACAAAACAAATAACATATGCATATCTATCAACAACATATAACAAAACAGCCAACAGGTTAAACACATAGTGGCCATGCCGTCCCAAGCGCTTTACCAGGCCCTGGGTTTGCAGTCTTCACCGAGAGGATGACTCCAGCATCCAAGGAGGGTCTCGCCCTAACGGCTTGCACTCCGCGTGCTCAACGCCATTCCCGACCCCTTGCCGTACTCAGCTTTGCACTCCGCGTGCTCAACGCCGTTCTCGGCCCCTTGCCGTACTCGGCTTCCTGCCGTTCTCTGCCTTCGCCGTTTCGGGCCTTCGCCGTTCATTCATAAATATGCACTACATAGCATAATATCAACAAATATTGAAACATATACTAAACATAAACAATATGGCTAAGCCCTGCAATTCAATCAATAGGGCCATGCCTTGCAATACAAGCAATAGGGACACGCCCTGCTCTACGGGTACAATAGTTTTCTAACCTGTATCCCAAGCTATCTGAGCACTGCAATCCCGAGCAAAGTCCTCTAACACGAGCCTTGCTGAAACCTAGTCACAACATAATTACAATAGCTGTTTATCAAGTTCTGATCCAATAAATAGCTTCGAGACATAAATCTAGCCTCCGGGACCTTGATTTCTACCAAACTGGGTAGTAGAGACCTTCCCGAGTCTTAACGTTCAAGTTCCCAAGCTAAAACCCTCAAAATTCCAAAATCATGCATTTGGGTCGCGGCCCAGCCCCCCTTAAGGGCTGTGGCGCGCCCCAAATCAGAGGCAAAATGCCTCTCTGTTGAGAGACGCGGGTCGCGACGCCCAAACTTGTGCCGCGGCGCCTGGGTAATTTTTCCTAAAGTCCCCTTGCCTATAAACTCAAGCGGGCCGTGACGCGAGCCCGAAACCCAGAAATTACCTCCATTTTTTTACCTCAAAATCCCTTGCGAATCAACCCAAACTTATCCTAAAGCCAGAATTCAGTCCCAAATCACTTATACCAAACTTATAGCAGCACATAAACTTAAAGAAACTAAACAAAAATCCTTCTACAATCCAAGTTCAATTATCTAGGTTCCAAACCCTCAAACTCCAAAAAAATAGAGGAATTCAACATAAATCTAGTTTTAATTCTTACCTCAAACGTGGAGAACAACCTCTAGCTCTCTTGGCGTCAATCCCTAGCTTGATTTCTCCAACTTTGATCCACAAACTCAGAAGTCCTTCCTTGGTTTCGAACTTCCTTTAGAGCTTTCAAGAGACCCAAGCACAATGCTAAAGTAAGAAGAAAACATGGGACACCCTCTTCAGCCAAAGTCTATCTATTATTAATGCCAATTACCACTTTGCCCCTCCTTCTAATTAAACTCCTACACTAACCTCAAGGGCAATTTCGTCATTTGCCTTATCTCGCCAATTCCTCGAGTGTACCTACAAATCCCCATTAAATCCTGACATGTCCAAATCATAACCAAACTAATACCCGTTACTCAATAAATCCCGAGCACATATTACATTCCCAAAATACCCCTAGGCTCCTCTCGAGCCGCGTATTTGACCCCGTTGTGACTTTCTAGCTAATCTGCTCCCTAGGACCGTCTCGGATCGTGCATCACAAATATATCACCACTCACACGTGGTATCAATCACAATATACACAAATATTTCATTTATGCCCTCAATTAGCCAAAATTACAAATATGCCCCTAATAACCAAATGGGACCCACATGCATATTTAATTCACCTAAACATGCATTTCTAATCACATAATCATCAAATTCACATATTAATGTAATTAAATCAATTATTTCCATCCGAGCAAGGTAATCAAGACCCGAAGCCTTATTAGCAAATGTGGGACGCTACATTTCACATTTTTTTCTTTTCTTGAATGATGCGTTTCTGAAAACAAGACAAAAATATGGTGGCATAAAATTTGAATCAACTATTCAAATATATTAAAAAGAGATGAGCAAATCATATTTACCATTTCTTCTTGCAAACTTCTTAAGTGATCAAAATAATATCTTTTGATCATTTCTCATATCTCGTATGTAGATCTGAGGTTCACATATCTCAATTTAAGATTGTCTGGCATAGTCTTTAGTATGCAATGACGAGCCAAATAATCAGTTCTCATCCAATTCACATATTTTTTATGACTATCATAATAAGATAAAGTTGATGGCTCATCTGTAGGCACATCAATGATTGCATCATACACTTTTAGTTCATCTAGAATTATGTGTATGTTTCTGTACCAAACATCTAGACTGTTGAAGTCTAAATGAAAAGTACTTAGGAAGCCATCACGATGATTATCTGGTTCTTTCTCATTTTGAAGTTTTTGATCAGGATTAAGAGGATTAACCATTGTTGCTGGAAATAAATAAATAAAATATAATGAATTAAAACATATAATAAATATCATATTGTATTTTGAAAAGTAAATATGATGCATGAATGCAACAAATAAAAACACATAAAAAAATACTAATCAACGATAAATTAATTTGAAAAGTTAATGAACCGCCTTAGGGTAGGTCAGACTAACTCCAAATTAATTTTGAGACAAATCTCAATTTCATAAGTAAAAACTTAAAAACGCCTTTTTCTCTTTTGACTTATGAACTACAGCTAGTTTTGTCAAGATGCACTACTCGTGCTCGAAAGCCTAGATATACATTTGGAGTGTAACCCATTATTTTCAATCAATGACTTAACTCAAGAGTGTGCCTTAGGGTCAGTCAAACTTGAAATATATCACTAATTATATTCTCCTAAGAGAAGTCAACCTTGCGCTAAAATAAACATATTCGAAAGCCTTTTCTTAGGGAGGCAATAAACGGAGGCGACATGAGGCCCTTCCTTTGGATCTCTGTCTTCAATCAATTATGGAGACCATGGGACTTATTGTCATAACTCCCTCTCCCACTCACTATTTTGGAAAAATGTGTTTTTCACAAAATCAATATTTTTTTAATTTAGTTGTAAAAATAAATTTAATTATTTTTACTAAATGATATTCTATTAATTACTAATCTAATTAAGCAAAACCAAAAACAAAAATTGTGCCCTTAATTCTAATTTTTCTTTAACTAAGAGAATATCTTTTTTATTTTTATAAAACATTTTCATTAAAACAATAAATTAAACAACTTTAATTATGATTTACCATCTTAACTATTTAAGACTAAATTTATTATTATATGAATTATCAAATATAAGCATATAACAATATATAAGACATTCCTAATAGCATGTTTCTACACGAATGTAATGCATGCTGATTGCATACTGTGTGGGTATATGAATGGAATGTTATAATGCATGACAAAATATTAAACATTTTAATCACATTCAAAGATTTATAATAAGTAAATAAAAGCGGGTATGGTAACTTTCGGGTATTTTTAGAAAAAATTACAACACTTGCAAAAATATACATGAAAAATGTAACCTATACTAACTAAGGCTTGATAAAGAACACTTTGATCTTGAACCTTGAGATGTAGTCTTGTTGAGACAATTCCACCATTTTTTCTTATCCATTTTGAATTATACAACTTTTTAATTATTTTAATAATCTTTTAAAATAATTAAACTTTGGATTTTAACACTCAAACATTTCTAAGGCCCAATTTGAATTTGGGTAATTTAATTCAAAAATAAAATTTAACCATTTAATTTTAATAAATTAAAATTCAAGATAATTTTAATTTTGGATATTTTAATCAAAACAATTTTAATTATGGAAGATAACAATTAAAACATTTTTAATTAAGGTAAATAATCACCATTATTTCAATTATAGAAATTACCAAATTAAAACTATTTTAATTAAATTTATGATTTTTAATTAAATGAATAATTAAAATTATATTTATGGTAACAACACCCTAGGTGTGTACCAAGGGGTAGCGACTGGAGGAGGCTCAGCTGGGAGCTGGCGTGGAGGCGCAGCAGGTGCGCATGGCTGTAGGCTGGAGGGCGTAGGGGCGCGACTGCAGCTAGCAGGTGCACGCAGGGGCAAGAGTAAGGTGCGCAGGGGTGCGACCTCGGCAGCAGCTCGGGGTCGGGGTCAGGCTCGGGCCACAACAGAATTTTTAACCCATAATTTTTATAGAAAAAATTACTATACCCCAAATTAGCTTAAACATTTCATCTAGAAATTTTATAAACAATTCCTAAACCCAAAAACACCATAATAAACAACCCTTAAGAATCTATCTTCATGAAAATAAACATCCATCCATCCATTCAAACATATATCACATATAATATAAAAATACATATAACCCCACACAACAATTAATAATATTTATAGATTAATGACCAGCTCTGGTACCAATTGTTGAAAAACCATTAAGAGCACACAGCAAAAACTCATGCCTGATGGACCCATTTTTTTTAGTTATGAAAATAACAAAACTATAACAATAAAAAAATTTCATTAATCATATAGAAAATTTATGTGACCAAGAAAATAATCCATAAATATTATCATACAATACTATTAATCATGCAACAAATATGTATATAAATGTGGATGCTAACACCAGTAAAGAACCCACCTCTCATACCTCAGGTCCCTGGAAGGTCCAAAGCAACCATGTTTGAGGTCCATTTGAACCCTCAAACATATGCTCAAATCAACTTTGCTCCAAATGAACACTTCACCTTGGACTCCCACGGACATCACAGACCTCTTGCGGGACTCGTTGCCTTGCACCTCACGGGCGCATACGGCACCTCGCGAATGCACATAGCGCCTCACGCCCATGTAGCCTCACAGGTGCATTTGGGTCTCGCGCATCCCTGATATCCCGCAACTGTCTCGTGAGGCCATTGTCTTGCCACACCTCGGCGCACCTGGCAAGGGCCTCGCCTCGCCTTGGCGCGTCCATCATCTGCGAGGACCCTCCTGCGAGGCCTTCACGCGAGGCCATCAGCAGGGCCTCGCCTCACCTTGGCACATCCGTCACCTGCGAGGCCTCTCCCATGAGGCCATCACACGAGGCCATCCGCAGGGCCTCGCCTCGCCTCGGCGCACCCATCATCCGTGAGGCCATCTCGCGAGGCCATTCGCAGGGCCTTGCCTCGACTCAGCGCACTCGTCATCCGCGAGACCCCTCCCGCGAGGCCATCTCACGAGGCCACCCGCAGGGCCTCGCCTCACCTCAGCGCGCCCACCAACCGCAGGGCCTCGCCTCAGCTGCATCCATGCTCCAGCATAGGCCCCGCTAATGAGGCCCTTCTTTACTCTCTAAGGAAGGTGTCACCAGCGGGGTATAACACCCCCCTGCTTAAGCATACTCAAAGCTGCAAGTACACTTATATTTCACAAAATGAAAAGGGGTTGGAGCAAGGGCATATCTTGAATACACGAGAGAGACCTTCAAATACAAAGCACGTGTATGGGAATGGGTTGTACGACCAGGAGGAGCACAGGGGCGTGATTCTGGGGTCCGTACTAGACAGGTATTGGTGGTACAAGTTAGTACCAATGGCAAAGGCACTACCTGTACTTCGTCGACCATGTGTCAGGGTCGACACCACAACCACCTGCACCACTACATCTGGTGCCACTTCTCCTGACACTCGCACTGGGTGAGTAGTGGAGGCACAATCAAGTACTAAAGTGGAGGTGCTCCCACCAACCCTGATCATGTACTGGAGCCAACACCACTACACCTGATGCCACTCTCCTGACATCATACTTGCGTACTATCTGGTCCCCTGGACCACATTGTATCAGGGGCCATTAGATCCCACTATAAAATGAATTCCACTTCCACTTGGAAGGGGGTTGGAAAAAACACTGTAGCACTACACCATAAGAAATACAAATTCAGTTCACCATTTTTCTTCTGCAAGTGTTCTTTGAGTTTCCAATTAGATCTTTAAAGTTTTTCTTTTGATAATCTCTACATTTATATTTTTCTAACTTAAATTGGTTGACGAGTTCTCACCGTCAACAGTTTGGCGCCGTCTGTGGGAAGGATACATTGCAAGTCACTGTTCTTTCATCGATTCCGATAAGAAAAAATGCCACGACGTTCGGAATGGTTAAGAGAGCAGCGCGAGGTGGAAGTCCACCTTGACGGAGATTAGCTAAAAGCCTCCATGAGGGATCCTGCTCCACCTGCAAACATGGAGGCCCCAAGGGAGCCAGAGGCGCCCAGAGACGAAAGGGAGGCCTCGTCCCCGGCAGTCCCACTTGAGGAGGATCGCCTAAGGTTGGCGATTGCCCCGGCAAGGGGTGCCGATGAGTTCCTGCCTCCAAAGCTGCCGCAGGTGCCAAACCCTGGTCGGCAGGTTCTAGGCCCATCGAAGCGTCGGGCTGACAAACACCCTCGGGTCCACTCCGTCAGCTCAAGCTCGAAGTCTCAATTCTACGAAGACGAGATACGAGAACTTCACCGCAAGAATCAGAGGCTAGAAAGCACCCTGGAAAACATGCAAGAGGTGCTAAATGGGCTGTTGCAAGGGAGATCAAACGTGACACTCCCTAAGCGGAAAGAGGGAGACCAGAGGGGGGTAGAAACCACTGTCCCAGTAGATGACGGAAAGACGTGACTCTCCACTAGTTACACCCCCTAAATGAAGCAGCGCGAATATCCCGGACCACCGAAACAACCCCAGAAGCCAGAGCCGAAGACCAATGCTGCCCCTCGTAACGATGACGAGGTCACCTCAAAGAGAGCACCCTCAGATTTATGAGAAGAGCTCAACAAAAAGAGGGAGGGTAAAAGGACCACACCCCCTATGGCGCCCCAAGAAGGCAAAGGAAAGGGGGATCCTAACCCATCCGCTTTGAGAGACTCCCTAAGCAAGAGGAGGCAGGACCTGGACACAGAAATGAGGAGCCTGTGAAGCAAAATCATCACCGCCTTCGGAGGTCAAGCCTTTGAGGAAGAGTTCGATCATGAGTCACCCTTCATCAAGGAGATCCAAGCCATCCGGCTCCCAGCCAACTTTAAGGAGCCCCATATGACCCCCTACGAAGGAAGCACAGATCCAAAATACCATCTGGATACATTTAACGACCTGATGAAACTGAAGGGAATTAGTAGCGGGGCCAGATGTCACTGCTTCACTGTCACATTGAAAGGACCTGCGTACAAATGGTTCAAAAGACTTAGACCGGGGTCCATCAGATCCTGGCAACAGTTTTCCGATGAATTCCTCCCGCAGCACCACGTCGTGTGGGACTACACGATGCCAGGCACCAGCCTCACCAATGTGAAGCAAGGAGAAAATGAGAGTCTAAATAGCTACATTCACAGGTTCAATATGGAGGCAGCTAAAGTAGGGAGCCTGACCCGCCGAGAGCTGAAAATGGCCATCACAGCTGGAGTGCGCCTAGGAAGCAAATTATTGGATAACATGCTCAAGAGGGAGGCCACGGACTTGGATGATTTCTACGAGCGGGCACAAAAGTATATTCGCGTGGAAGATGGTCACAAGAGCCTCAAGGCCGGAAAAGACCAAAATTCACCGAAGCCTAAAATCCGGGAGAACCAAGGCAATGCCAAGAAAAAGAGGGTCTATGAGGGGGCAAGGGATGATCGACCCCAGAAGCATCAGCGCTCTGACGAGCGTAGACAAGGCCCCTACACCTATTATACTGACCTCACCCATGCGAGAGAGCATATTTTCGTTACGAACGAAAATCAGGTCCCTTTCAGAAGGCCCCCGCCAATGAAAAAAGACCAGTCTCAAAGAGACCCCAGCAAGTATTGCCAGTATCACAAAGATATAGGCCACACAACTGCGGAATGCAACCATTTGAAGGTGGAAATTGAGGAACTCATCCGCAGGGGGCATTTGGGCAGAAATGTGAGCAAGGAGAACCATAGGCTAGAAGAAGGAGCATCCTCGCCGTGGGCGCGAGAAGTAGCCCCAGAAGTGCAAGGAGAGGTCAAGACCATCTTTGGAGGACCAGGATTCGGGGGCGAATCAAGGAAGGGATGAGATAGATATGCCAGGGAGGCCAAGCGAAGTCCACCACCGTGCATCCTGAGTCTGGAGCAGCGTCCCCTGAAGAGTTTCAAGGGTGAAAATGACTCAATAACTTTCACCGAAGAAGAGGCTCAAAGTGTACACTTCCCCCACAATGACCCCCTAGTGTTGACTGTCCAACTTGCTAACATGAGGGTGCATCGGGTCTTGGTGGATAACGGAAGCTCTGTGGACATCTTGTATCGCCCAGCGCTGGAGAAGATGGGACTAAGCCTCCGTCACCTAAAGCCTCACACTACGTCTTTGTATGGATTTACGGGAGATTCGATACAGCCCCTGGGGGCAATCAAGTTAGCCCTTACTATGGGAGAGCAGCCCAGAAAAATTACCATAATGGCAAACTTCGTTGTGGTAGATTGCGCCTCAGCCTTCAACGCAGTAGTAGGGAGACCTTCCCTAAGAGAATTGAAGGCGATAACTTCTATATACCATTTAGCTATGAAATTCCCAACTCCCGGGGGAATAGCATGCATGAAAGGAGAGCAGAAGGAAGCGAGGGAATGCTATAACACATCCCTCCGCACAGCCACAAAGCCAACAGCACCTATGGCAATGGTTGTGCATGAAGGTGAGAACCCAAGCGAGTTGGACCCACGAGTCATAGAAGAGCCCAAAGCTGAACCGGTAGAGGAATTGGAGGAAATAACGGTCATGAATGAGCCGTTGAGGAAGTTGAACGTAGGAAAAAACCTTGCCGATGACATGAAGGAGAAACTAGTAGAGTTTTAAAAGCCAACCTCGATGTATTCGCCTGGAGTCACGAGGATATGGTAGGGATAGACCCAGTGGTCATGTGCCACAACCTGAACATCGACCCGAAAGAAAGGCAGGTGAGGTAGAAAAGGAGAGCACTAGACCCAGAGAGATACGCGACCCTGAAAGAGGAGGTTGACAAGCTGAAGGCGAACAAGTTCATTCGAGAGGCATTTTACCCACTATGGGTGTCAAACCCAGTGTTGGTCCCAAAGCCCAACGGAAAATGGAGGACTTGTGTGGATTTTACCAGCCTCAACAAGGCCTGCCCTAAGGACAACTTCCCACTTCCTAGGATAGACCATTTGGTAGATGCCACAGCGGGACATGAGCTACTTAGCTTCCTGGACGCATATTTAGGGTATAACCAAATACCCATGAACCCTGCTGACAAGGAGCACACTTCGTTCATAATGGACAAGGGGTTGTACTGCTACAAAGTGATGCCCTTTGGTTTAAAAAATGCAGGTGCTGCTTACCAGAGGTTGGTGAACAAAATGTTCGCAAATCAAATAGGAAGGAACATGGAAGTGAACCTTCAGAGTTTCTTCAGGAAAATTCCTGGGTTTCATGGTGAATTCCTGAGGTATTGAGGCTAATCCTGAAAAAATCAAGGCCTTGTTGGAAATGAGCCCACCACGGAGCAAAAAAGAGGTGCAGTGCCTGACGGGGAGAGTGGCAGCCCTCAATAGATTCATCTCCAAGTCGACTGACAAATGCCTCCCTTTTTTCAACATCCTAAAAGGGAACAAAAAGTTCGCTTGGGATGACGAATGCCAGGATGCCTTCACCAAGCTGAAGGAGCACCTTGGAAGGCCACCCCTTTTGGCTAAGCCAGAAAAAGGGGAGAAGATGTACCTGTATCTAGCTGTATCTGAGCATGCCATAAGTGCCACCTTGGTCAAGGGGGAAAAGAAGCACCAGCACCCTGTCTACTGTATGAGTAAGCGATTGGTAGACGCGAAAACCCGGTACCCGGAAATAGAGAAGTTAGCATATGCCCTGGTAGTGGCTTCTCAAAAATCGAGGCCCTATTTTCATGCTCATGCGATGAGGTGCTCACCAACACCCCCCTGCGTCAAGTCTTGCACAAGCCAGAAACTTCAGGAAGATTGTTAAAGTGGTCGATTGAATTAAGTCAGTTCGACATCACTTACACCCCAAGGACCGCCATCAATGAGCAGGTACTTGTAGACTTTATAGTCGAGTTCACATACCAACCCCAAGAGGAGGGGGAAATAGAGGAGAAGGAACCGGCACTTGAAGAGGAGAAGCACCCCGAAGAATGGAGCCTCCATGTAGATGGGGCGTCTAACGAAGGGGGAGCCGGTGTTGGCATAGTGATGACGAGACCTGAAGGGCACAAGATGTATTGTGCCTTGAGATGTGGATTCGAGGCTTCCAATAATGAGGCAGAATATGAGGCATTGTTGGCTGGCCTGCGGCTAGCTAAGGAATTAAAGGTATCCCACTTGCATGTCTTTAGTGACTCACAGTTGGTAGTGTTTCAGGTGAAGGGCGAATACCAAGCTAGAGGTCCAAAAATGGCTGCATACCTCACCAAGGTGAAGGAGTATTTGGACCAGTTCGAAAAATACACGATAGAACAGATCCCCAGGGAGCAAAACACGAACGTCGATGCACTCGCGAAACTCGCCTCCACACAAGACGAATATACGCTTGAGTCTATACCAGTCGAATATCTCCCCAAGCCAAGCATAGGCGAAGAGAGGATCAAAACGGTCAAGAGCTCCGAGGAGCCATGGTTTGCCCCCATTATGAGGTACTTGAATGACGGGACCTCACCCTTGGACAAGAAGGAGGCCCACAGACTGGCTTACAGAGCCGCCCAGTACACCCTAGTAGACAAAATCTTTTATAAGAGAGGCTTCTCTACCCCACTTCTGTGGTGCGTTGATAAGGGAGAAGCGTCAAATTTTTTACAGGAGATACACGAAGGGGAATGTGGGAACCATGCTGGGGGGCAGTCCACGGTAAAAAAGGCCGTCTGCCAGGGGTATTATTGGCCTACCATGGAGAAGGACGCGAGTGACTTCGTGAGAAAGTGTGACAAGTGCCAGAGACATGCGACTTACCCACGACTGTCACCAAATGAGCTGGTGTGCCTGACCAGCCTGTGGCCCTTTGCTGTGTGGGGGGTTGACTTGATAGGGGCACTGCCAATCGGAAGAGGAGGAGCTAAGTATGCAGTGGTAGCGGTCAACTATTTCACTAAGTGGGTGGAAGTGGAGCCTTTAGTCAACATAACAGCTAAGCAGATCACCACCTTCGTCAACAAATATATTGTTTGCAGATTCGGAGTACCTTACAAGATCATCTCCGACAATGGAACACAATTTGAAGGAGGAGTGTTCGAGTACTACTGCAAGGCAAAAGGAATCAGGAGGAGTTTCTTCGCAGTAGTACACCCCTAAGCCAATGGGCAAGTAGAGGCCATCAACAAGATCCTGAAAAGGAACTTGAAAACTAAGTTGGAAAAGTTGAAAGGGGCCTGGTTCGAAGAACTCCCAAATGTGCTCCAGGCCTACAGGACCACCCCTCGTTCCACCACTAGGGAAACACCTTTCGCCTTAGCCTACGGCTGCGAGGCTGTCCTTCTGGTAGAAATGAAGGTTAACTCCTTCCGCACGCAAACATACGATGACCAGGCTAACACCACAGCGTTGGTCGAGAACTTTGACCTGCCGGAAGCCAAGAGAGAAAGGGAACAATTAAGGCTGGCCACATATCAGCAGTGGGTAGTGAGGTATTATAATTCAAGGGTGCGGGAGATAAAGTTCAGGGTAGGAGACTTAATATTGAGAAAAGTACTCCCCAACATGCGAGACCTGGGGTAGGGGTACTGGGAGTGAACTGGGAAGAACCCTACTAGGTCGCCAAGTGCATACCACCAAACACCTATAAGCTGGCGCGCATGGACGACACCGTCATCCCTCGAGCATGGAATGCAGAGTACCTCAAGAAGTACTACTAGTGAGACTTCCACATCCAATGCAAGCAGTATCCGTGCTTAGTTTGTTACGTGTTATGTTAGCTCAGTAGACAAGAATCAAGGAGGGTGCCAAGATAACCTCCCAAGACGATGTAAACTTTTTATATATATATATATACATATCGTTGTAACCTGCCTACTATGAATGAAACTGTTCACATCTTCGCATGTTATTTTTCTCCTTTATGTGAGCATCAACCAAAGTGCCTGCCAAAATAAAATTCACCAGACACTTGGGGGGGGGGGGGGGGGGGGATAGTGGCCCGTGAAGGCAAAGCATACAGCAAACAAGAGGACCCTAAAAAGGACCCTCTATCAGGAGGATCCTAAAAAGGACCCTTTAACAGGAGGATCCTAAAAATGACCCTCTATCAGGAGGATCCTAAAAGTGACCCTCTAACAGGAGGATCCTAAAAAGGACCCTTTTTCAGGAGGATCCTAAAAAGGACCCTCTAACAGGAGGATCCTAAAAAGGACTCATCGTATCAGGAGGATCCTAAAAAGGACCCTCTATCAGGAGGATCCTAAAAAGGACCCTCTAACAGGAGGATCCTAAAAAGGATTCATCGTATCAGGAAGATCCTAAAAAGGACCCTCTATCAGGAGGATCCTAAAAAGGACCCTCTATCAGGGGGAAACCGAAAGGACCCCTTTTATCAGGGCCTTAAACGAATTCTAAAAAAAAAAAAAATGCATGGTGAACCCTAACAAACAGGGAGGAGACCTTGCAAGGCATCTCCTGAAGTTCACAAGGATTAGCTACCCTTATGAACATCAAGGAGGCCAAAAGGTCCAATAATCCTAGAGCGGCCACCAAGTCGTCTAGCCAAAAAGGGTCCTAAAAGAGGCCCTTGCAAAAATAGTACTATGAATAATGACGAGAAGAACGCTTCTCGCAAAAAATAATAAGCGCGCGTAAAAATATATAAAATGATAGCTAGAACCCAAGGGGTCAATATATCCTTATAAAAATAATCAAGAGGTACCAAAAAAGGACCCATTGAACCCTTTCACGTGGGCTCCAAAGGACCTCTAGCCTGATAAATAAAAGAGGGGAACCTACCAAACCCCATCATACGGGCTCAAAAAGACCTCAAACACAGAGGAATAAGAGATGAATAATCGCATATGTATATATTAAAAAAGAGTCTTGGTAACATGGCAAGATTTAAAAAAAAAAATTATTACAAGCACAACAAGGCTCAAATGAGCATACACCCACAGCGGGCTAACTGACAGAAATTATGAAATGACGACCTCAAGGCCTCCTGCCACGGACGTTCCACCCAGCCGCCTGGGCAACGACGTGCTCGCCAAAGGAAGAAAAATCAAAGTTTGGATCCTGCCTCCATACACCATAAAGGCCACGCTCTATGGACCTATACTCAATAGCTGTCGTGTCCACCTCTAAGGAAGCGACCTTCTCCTGCGACACAACCACAACAGCCTTAGCACCCTCAAGTTCGGCCTCTAAGGAAGCAACCCTCTCCTGCGACGCAGCCGTGGTAGCCTTGGCACCCTGGAGTTCGGCCTCTAGGCTGATAACCCTTTCCTGCAACATCGTGACCTGGGAAACTTCCCTCTTCTTCCTTTTTGATGAGGCAAAAATTTTCGCCAAGGCCTTTTTTAGCCTAAACCTGGTCTCAGCAAGCTTCTTCTCGAGCTCCTGGACCCGAGACGCAAGACGGTCCCTCTCGGTATTCGACGCGGAAAGGTTGTGAGCCGAGTCGGAAAACCGCTGAGCCACGGTATAGGCCTGCACAAGAAAGATAACAACAACAATGATAAGTAACAAAGAAAAAAGGGGAATAAAAAAAAAAGGCCGACACAAGATGCATGAACTCACCCAAGCAGTAGTGCGCGTAAGAGTCTCCCTAAGATCCGACATGGCAAAACTCCCAAGACCACTCCAATCAGCTTCGGGGAGGTCTGAGGCGATCTGGACATACCGCCGCCCGTAAGAGGCCGCCATGCGACCCACCCAGGGTGCCCCTTCCAAGCCAAGGGTACCTGGCTGGGTAAGGACAGACGACTCGCTCGCCGAAACAGGAGGGGGCGGAGGAAAATTGGAAAAATGAGCCCCTGGTAGATCAGGAGGGCGTGTAGGAAGATCGAGAAAGTAAGCCCCCGATGGACCGGGGTCGAGGGGAGTCTGAGGAAAAGCATCAAAGTCCGCGGGGTCGGGGCAAACAAAATGCCCCGGCATGGCCTGTTGACCTTGGGATTGGGAAGCCATGTCAGGGTCGAAAGGGACAAAGGGAGGACATCCCCCGGGGGACGAGGATAGCTGGTAAGGTTGCCCGTGTCCAAGGGAGACTCCCTCCGGCACACCCTCAGCCTCACCTTCACCCGAACGAGGCTCAGCCGAGGCAGCCTTCATCTTCTTTGACCAAGGAATAGTCCACATCTACCTGGGATCTGAAACCTGGGGACAGCTTGTGAAGGTTAAGATTTTCCAGAGTGAATAGGTATGCAGCCTTTCTCACGGCGGGGTCAACACTGATAAGATCGTTCACGGTGTTCACCTCCGACCCAACAACTACAGGTATGGCAAACTGCTCTGCACAATCCACACCATTGTCAACACAAACATAAGTTATAAAAAATAATTTTAAAAAAATAAAAGAGAAGAAAAGGTGGCTCAAGGTACTTACTGGGAGCAGAATGGAAGTGCTCACGAACAGAAAGAGGGCCTTTCACAAAGAAAATCTCCTGCTTCCAGGACCCCAGGTTGAACACTGCGCCATCTATCAAAGGGAGTTCATTATTGGCTTTTTGCAGGAAATAAAAGCCCTTGGATTTGGGAGAGGACATGAGATTGTACAGGAAGTGCACCTCTTGGGCTGTAGGAGCACGTTTGGCAAGTTCCATAAATGCGAAAAAGAGGCAGCTCAAGGTCAGCCAACTGTTGGGTGCCAGCTGAAGTGGGGCGAGGTAAAAATAGTTGAGAACCACAACGAAGAACGGGTGTAATGGGATGGTACCACCCGCCTTCAGGATATGCTCGCTAAGGGCCACGAAGCCAGGATTAGGGCAGTCAGCTCGACACTTGTCCGATGGGGTAATGTGTACTCCGGGGGAACACGGTAGTGCTCTACAATTTCCATCAATTTATTTTCAAACACGTGGGACACTAGGGTGGATGCCAATAGGGGGGCATCGTCCTGGTCATTAACGGACACCTGTCATCGTCCTCTCTTCGGGATATCTGGAAAACCAAAAGAAAAAGGTGAGGAGGAGACATAACACTTGACCCTCCATTTTCTCTTCCTAGCAAGAGTCTTCCACCGGGGCACCAGCTGCGGAAGCACTAAGCTAGGGAAGATAAAAAATAAGGGCTGAAGAGAAGCAGGAGCGGCCCCATGACAGTCATCAGGCAAGGATGGACTAGAAGACTCAGGCGGAAGATGTCCCTCCATAAACTCCAACTCCCCCTACAAATCTAAAAGGGTCACCCTAAGGCTCGCTACATGGTCACTAAGGTCAGGAGGGAAAGGTGCTCCGTCTCCTCTCAACACCGAGTCAATTTCACTCTCTACCACCCAAATTTTACGCCTAAGTTCAGCCATGTACTTAAGATGACGAATACGGGCCTGCCTTAAGGTGTCATGGTCATGGTAAGGATTTTCCTCATGGGACTCTGAGTCTGAAGACAAGTCAACAAACTCAACCCCCGGAGGAATGCCGAACGGACCTTCACTTGCCATGAGACCTCGTCCCGAAAGCAAAAAGGGTTCACGTATAAATGAGAGGATTGCTACAAAACACAAAGGAATGGGCTCAAAACCTCTAGGCACAAACACTCTAAATGACCCACTACGGGGTGTGAATAATGGGGCATGCATCAAGGCTAACCCACGACGAGCTTAGGCCAAAGTACCCCATCCCGAGTGGTGCTAATGTGGACACAATAAACATAAGGGAGAAAGAAAGTATACCTGAAGCAAGTAAAATGGGGCGTTGACGTGGTCAAAAGGAGGTCGAGGGCCAAAAGCGCCGTCACGGTCAAATAGAGGCAAGTGGTCGAAAGTACGTGTCTGCAAAAATAAACTGAAAAGATGTGTTAGCCTTCAAATATATGAAGGGATATAAACATACCAAAAATTAGCTCAAATATATATAAAAAAAAAAGGAGGAAACTATAGCAAAAGTGAGGTAGTGGGGGATTGAACCCCTTACCTCTTGAAAGGAGCAAGGATCTAAATGCCACTAAGCTAAGGAGATGAAGTGTAAATAATAGGCTCAGCATGAGGGCCTATTTATAAGAATCAAAGAGAAGAGTCTTCCAGAGCACCTAAAGGTCCTCTCATAGACTGGGGGGCAAGTGTGGATGCTCAAAATTCAGCACCGGTAAAGAACCCACCTCTCATGCCTCAGGTCCCTGTAAGGTCCAAAGCAACCATGTTTGAGGTCCATTTGAACCCTCAAACAAATGCTCAAATTGACCTTGCTCCAAATGACCACTTCACCTCAGACTCCCACGGACATCCCAGATGTCTCACAGGACTTGTCGCCTTGCACTAGCCAAGGTGCCTCGCACCTCATGGGCGCATACGGCGCCTCGCGAATGCACATAGCGCCTCGCGCCCATGTAGCCTGGCAGGTGCGTGAGGGTCTCGCACACCCCTGATATCCCGCAACCATCTCGCGAGGCCATTGTCTCGCCACACCTCGCCACACCTAGCAAGGGCCTCGCCTCGCCTTGGCGCGCCCATCATCCGCAAGGACCCTCCTGCGAGGCCTTCACGCGAGGCCATCCACAGGGCCTCGCCTCGCCTTGGCGCATCCGTCACCCATGAGGCCTCTCCCGCGAGGCCATCCGCAGGGCCTCGGCTCGGCTCGGCGTACCCATCATCCATGAGGCCCCTCCCGCGAGGCCATCTCGCGAGGCCATCATCAGGGCCTCACCTCGGCTCAGTGCACTCGTCATCCGCGAGGCCCCTCCCGCGAGGCCATCTCGTGAGGCCATCCGCAGGGCCTCACCTCACCTCAGCGCGCCCACCATCCGCAGGGCCTCGCCTCAGCTGCGTCCATGCTCCAGCATCCACTATGATATGAGCATAGGCCCCGCTGATGAGGCCCTTCTTTACTCTCTAAGGAAGGTGTCACCAGCGGGGTATAACACCCCCCTACTTAAGCATACTCAAAGCTGCAAGTACACTTATATTTCACAAAATGAAAAGGGGTTGGAGCAAGGGCATATCTTGAATACACGAGAGAGACCTTCAAATACAAAGCACGTGTATGGGAATGGGTTGTACGACTAGGAGGAGCACAGGGGCGTGATTCTGGGGTCCGTACTAGACAGGTATTGGTGGTACAAGTTAGTACCAATGGCAAAGGCACTACCTGTACTTCGTCGACCATGTGTCAGGGTCGACACCACAGCCACCTGCACCACTACATCTGGTGCCACTTCTCCTGACACTCGTACTGGGCGAGTAGTGGAGGCACAATCAAGTACTAAAGTGGAGGTGCTCCCACCACCATTGATCATGTACTGGAGCCAACACCACTACACCTGATACCACTCTCCTAACACTGTACTTGCGTACTATCTAGTCCCCTGGACCACATTGTATCAGGGGCCATTAGAGCCCACTTTAAAAGGAATTCCACTTCCACTTGGAATGGGGTTGGAAAAAACACTGTAGCACTACACCATAAGAAATACAAATTCAGTTCACCATTTTTCTTTTGCAAGTGTTCTTTGAGTTTCCAATTAGATCTTTAAAGTTTTTCTTTTGATAATCTCTACATTTCTATTTTTCTAACTTAACTTGGTTGACGACTTCTCACCGTCAACAATAAATATACAAAATATAAACACAAAAAAATCAAGAACATAAACTTTTACCTCTTGAAGCTTATCAAGTGTCCTTGAGTCTTTTTGTATTACAAACGATCTTCCTATCCAAATCTTTGAGCACTCAAACCACAATCTTCCGAAGTGTTCTCTACACCTCAAGATGTGTGTGGGCACATAGAGAACATGGGCTTGTATTTTAGGAATCACAAGTATTTCTCAACACATAAGAACTTGGATTATGGTCTGAGAATGGCTAGACTAGAGAAGAAGAAGAAGAAGAAAGAGCTTTTGTCTAACAAAAACTCTGAGAACTATTATGAATTGTCTCTGTATTATTGTGTGTTTGTGTATCTGTGTATATTTCTCTTCTTCTTCTATATCATATATATAGAGATTTATATTACCTTATTATTTCTAATAATAATAGTAATA
Source organism: Humulus lupulus (assembly GCF_963169125.1). Taxonomy (NCBI): domain Eukaryota; kingdom Viridiplantae; phylum Streptophyta; class Magnoliopsida; order Rosales; family Cannabaceae; genus Humulus; species Humulus lupulus. The sequence goes on along the minus strand of NC_084796.1, from coordinate 168,884,248 downwards.
TAATAATAATGATGATAGGATTTGATTTAGGTAAATATCTAACTTACCAAATTTGAAAAAAACTATTTTCAAATTATTAAACAATTAAATAAATAAAATAATAACTACACTCATACAATATCAGTACAAGTAGTACACGCATGGCATAGTCCTTGGACTGTGTCAGACGTGTACTGTTATTCCCTTTTTAGGGATTTTGCATTTTTATTTTATTTAATTATTTAATTAAAATCAATCTCCCACAAAATAAGGTGTTAATCTTTTTAAGGAAAATATGAAAACAATGTTTCAAAATTTAAATTTTAAATTCAAAATTCAAAATTCAAATTGATGATCATCATTATCATCATCTTTTAAAATTAAATAAATCAAAAAATATTTTTAACTTTCGAATTTTATTTTCTCCCACTCAAATAAAATAATTAATTTCAAAATTTTATTTATTTATTTATATATATGAACTTCGAAATTTACATATTTAAATTAATAAATATATTTTCGAAATTTAATAATTAATTCTAAATTAATTATTGAACCTCAATTATCATATAATTGCATACTTGACCCGAAGAATAAAATTCTTCTTAAATTCTCAAATTACAGTTATACCCTTGTATCAACTCTTACCTTGATATGATGTTGATAGAGCCGCCCTGGAGACCTATGGACCAATAATATCAAGCTCCAATAAATATTACATTATTAATTAAAGCTCTTTGATTAAATAATCATATTTATTAATCTTCTGATTACTCCACAAAAAATATGAGATTGAACTCTTGATAATTATAGACATATATTTACTGAGTACTTTATTAAATAATAAAGTGTCCATTGATATAATCATCACATACAACATTAATCCTCTATTAATGGTTCATAATTAAAAGGGAATAAAATTACATTTTTACCATTTTAGCTATATATGGTTCCTAGAGTACCATTGACTTTACTAGTGAAGGTTGTGTCACAACAAGTTTGCGACGTGGGCGCTCATAACCTTTTTAGTTCCAAAAGTCAACCCAATAGGGAACCATTATTCAATCTATAAGAAGGTATAGGTTCCATATCTGTTAAACTACGTCCCCAACCATATACATCATTGAGTCCCCAAAATAATTGTTCTTAGCCTAATCATTCTGAGAAACCTTAACACATGAATCGAAGGATCAGATGACTATATAGGAGTTCATAGTAACCTCAAGATTAAGATTATCGTGTATATGATCATCATTTGAATAATACTATGAAACGGTGTTTAAATAGGTATTAACAAATCACATCTGGTCCAGTTCTACATACTCTTAGCATGCAAAGTAACTCCACTAAAGTGTCCTACTACACTAGTAACCCGGATCTAGGTCACTTGTATTCATAATACTAGTGGACCGTACTAGCAGTAATTAATCTAAAGATTCAGTAACTATATTTTATTGCAAACTATTTCAGTTTATTATCTAATCTCGATCCTCCCATACCAATATGAGATTAAGACCACATAGATAAACTTTGGAATTTTTTTGATATTCACTTAATATTATCATATAATATCGGACATAGTCTATATATATAATAATTCAATTCAATTATTTATTTCATTTAAAATATTTTTCAACTACAATTGCTTTAAGGGCACTATTCCCAACACGACCCTTTAGCACGATCCTGGTTCCGAGCCCCTAGTGATAACTTAGTCACAACCAGTAGAGAATCTCGTCAAAATGAGTGAATAAAGGCTTCAAGACTGAGTCCTAGCCTCCGGGATGTCAAATTCTACTAAATTGGGTAGTAGGATCGATCCTGAGCCTTTAGGTTTGAGTACCTGCCCTCAAAAACCCTCCAGGGGCTCAAAACCCTTTTAGCGCCACGACTCAAATGGACCGAAGGCACCTCATTCTCCTAGCATTCAAGAGAGTGTGGCTCCCCAAGAGCAGGGCTGCATCTCGACATGAAAACCCTATTTTTTCTCCGTTTTCCTAAAGCCAAATTCCTCCAAAAACCTATCCCAACATAGCTAAAACTCAACAGTAAAGTCCCCAATCAATTTAGTAGCCCAAAACCAACAAAACCCAAGAAAAAGCTTGGCCAAAACCCCATCAAATTCCCAACTTAGAACTGAGTGTTTAAAACTCTAAGAACTTAACTAAAAACTAGAAAACGTAGAGATTTAGGGCTAGAAATCATTACCTCTGTTGCCCCAATTGATGGTAAGTCTTTTCCCAAGCAATCCCGAGCCTAAACTAGCCTCTATTCTCCTTAAACTGCAAGAATTCCCAATGAATTTAGAGAAAAAGTGTGTAACAGAGAGAGAGAGAGAGAGAGAGAGAGAGAACATGTTTCCTCTATTTTTTTGGTGTTTTGTGAGGTTTACTTAGACTCTAAGTAACCTTAAGCAAATCCCGAGACTTAGGGTACCAAAAACGTCGCCGAGGGCAAAATGGTTAAAACTCATAGAATTCCCTCCTAATCTCACTAATAACAAATATATCCTCGAATATTCATTCCAATCACCCAATCAACCAGTAATGTACTAGATATCCAAAATACCCCTTGACTCGCCCCAAGTCGAGTATTAGGTCCCGTTGTGACTGTCCCGCTAACTTGCTCCCTAAGATCGTCTCGTGCCGAGTAACCCAAATATATCCACATAATAATGTGGTCTCACACATATCTCACATATATGCCAAATATACCCATATTGGGCCAAATTACCAAAATTTCTTTTCTAATAAGAAACGGGCCCACATGGATATTTAATACACCTAAACATGCATATCTAGTCATATTATCATATAACTCACATAATCACATAATTACACGCATATATATCATATTAACATATAATTTCTATAAATTACCATCCTGGCCCCCTAATCAAGGCCCTAAGCCTTAATAGGTAATTTGTGACGTTACACCTTAGTTCCCAGCTGGATCTTTAACACCGCTATTCCTTTTCCTTTTTCGCGGTTACTGTAATTAATATAGTGTACTCGGATTAAATTATGAAATACTCTTATAGCTAACATTCTATGATAGCTAAAAGCAATAAAGTTCTCTTAGAGACTCTATACTATAGCCTCTTATACACCTTATAGTGTATAAGACTAGATTTCGTTTAAGTTTTTACAGTATCAAGAGAAAATCGGCCTCACCGCAACACACTCTCTGTGTCGTGCATCTTAATATTATTTAACTAAAGAACCCTGTTATTGGATAACTCGTATTTTGGTTTTAGGAAAAAGGAGTTCTACTTAACTCATAACTTTAGAAAAATACCAACTTATCGTCCTCTTACGAAAGTTTACTGTTTTCTATCATTTACCAAAATATCACTTTTTGATCCTTTACAAATAATATCTTACAATGTTATCCCATTCTTTTAAAGGTTTTACAAAACTCAAAATCCCATTTTTATAATTTTTATCCATAACCTAGGATCTTTTTTTTTTTGTTATTTTTTAAAAGAAAGACAATTGGAACCTTAACTTATAAAATGGTAAAAATCAAATTTTAAATTAACTCAAGCTGATTTGGGGTAGGTTAAATCTTAAAATCCTTAGTTATCTTTGCAAATAATTATTTCTTTTCATTTCCAAAACTTTACTCCCACTATTTAAATTTAAAGTGGTAAGGTCTCATTTTAAACTTGTTGTCCTAAGTTGAGTTTTTGGCAAAAATCCTTAAACTATTGTTCATGTATTCAGTGTCATAAGGATGGGAACTAGGTGAAAGCCTTACGTCAAAACTTGTTTAGGTTAGGAGAACTAACCTCCTAAAAATCATTTTTCGTTAAGGTTTGAAACTACTACCTTTTAGTTTTTAGGGCAAATTTAGAAAAATCATTTATCTTAAACTGTAACACAGTTTTCTCTAAAAAAATTACGAGAGTCCTTATACACATCCTAAATAATTCCCTTCAAGTTTTCATAATTTTTGGGATGGAAACACCTATTCAAATATTTAAAGCAATCTACATAGTGCTTGCTGCCCAGAAGTTTTTCCCAAATTTTAAGGTAACTTTGAAAATTTATTTCTCTTACACTGTAGGCCAGTTCTATATGATTTTTTACAAGAATATTTATACATGTACAAATTAGTTTCCTTAAAAAATTCATAATTTTTGGAGTAAAAAAACTCATCAAAATGTTTAAAGCTATCTAGGCAGTGCTTGCTACCCATAAGTTTTATTTTCAAAATTTAGGGCAAACTTTGAAAAGTAATATCTCTGATACCATAACACATTTTCCTCTAAAATTTTATAGTGACCCTTATAAATGTTTAAAATAGCATCCTATCAAATTTAATAGCTTTTAGATTAGGAAAATATATTCAAAAGTCAAAACAATCTAGGTAGTGCATGCTGCCTAGAAATTTTCCAGATTTACATCAAAATGCCAAAAAGTGCATAACTTGGGTTTAAAAGTACCTTTTTATGATTTTCCAAAGCCTATCCTCAAATAATCACAAAGAAATATATAACTATACAAATTATTTTCACAAACAAAAGCAGTAGAGTGAGATTTGACCCATTGGAAACTAGACCACGAAATTTTGGTAGCATGCATTTTTATACAACTTAACAACGATAAGCATTTCTAGCATAACCCTAGCCACATGCATGCATGCAAAACATCAAATCACAAAATCTCAACCGTAAGCATAAAATAAACTCCAAAACCATTAAAATAAACCTATACAGTCAGATCTACCAACATAAATCTCAAAACTCAAGAACAACCATAAATTTGTACCTTTTGATAGTTCTAGCTTGTAGATGTGTTTTGCTTAGCTTCTCAAACTGCTCTACACTCTCAAACCAAGCCCCAAAGTCCCACATGAATATTTTTAAGAGATGGTTTGGGTAGAAAGATTTAGATGAGGGACAAAACATGCAAACTACCAAGATCTCTTACCTTGGTTTTACTTGATCACCAAAGTGTTAAATCCTTGAGATCCTACTCTTACAAGCTTCTCTTGAACCCTAGAACACAAGATAAATGCCATGCATGACTATTAGATCATATGCATGCATAATAAACCCTTAGGGTTTCAGGTTTGAAGAGGAAAAGAGAAGAAAAGATGAAGGGGATTTCAAAACTTACTCTACACCAATGTTCCCTTGAGCTTCTCCCTTCTTCAATGGGGAAATGAGTGTGCTTAGCTTAAGGAGAGAAATAATTGCAGCAATGGAGGATAGAGAGAGAGAGAGAGAGAGAGAGAGAGAGAGAGAGAGAGTGTTTCTTGAGAGAAAAGAAACTTTGTGAGAGAAATGATTGAGTTTTGGCTTGTGGAAAAAAGGTAAGAGGCTTTTTCCCATTCTTTAGCTTATGGGGTAAGTTACCTAGCTTATGAGAGCCCTAGGGTCTACCCCTAGCCTTGCTGGCCACCTCTCTCTCTCTCAGCCCTTGAAAATTACTTTTATGCCCTTGCTTATTTTGCCTCACATATAAGGAATCCAAGGGCCCTCCGAGAATTTTCTGCTCTAAATTTCCCTTAACTTTTAACCTATAGTTTTTAAATATCTCCAAGCTTAATTAATTAAATTAAATGTGACCCAAAAATAAAATTTCTCACATATCACATAATTTTGGTAATTTTATCAAATCGACCAAAATGCCCTTAGAGGCCCGAGCAAGAAATTCTCATTCCCAAGCCCGGTTGATTGGAATTCAAACCTCAATCAATTTTTTCTTAAACTTATATGCTCGACTATAAAGTTCCAGTTGCCAGACACAATTAATATTTTATGCCATAGTATTTCCTATTTTATTTAGTTCGAGAATTTTCTCCCATTAGGGATTATCCCTTGGTCCAAGACCAATCTTTTTTTCCCATAAAGCTAGATCCATTACCAGATCATTACAACGGCTATAAAAATTCACTAATCATCACAAATTCATACAATATCATTTATCAAAATAATATCCTGCATAATTCTTCAGCGACTCTAACCGACTACTAACGGGTGTTCAAAACACGGGATGTTACACTTACAACCTTAAATTTAATGTATTTCCTAAAAAAAACATGTTAAACACTCATATAAACAATATTCTTCATAAATTAACAAAACTTATAGAAAATAAACCTAAAAATACATCAAACTAATACAAATCCAAAGAAAATATGATGAAAAATAACTCTATTTCATAGAGTTAACACAGATAAATCAGCTTTGAACTCGATTACTGTCTACCGTGAAATTTTGGTGGTTACAAATCAAAAGTTCGAACATCATCTAAGCTAAAGACCGAGCTGTAAATATGGACTGGCCCTGCCTGACATGGCCTGTATTTTTAAAAGCTCGAAAATAAAGGTCGGGTCATGCCAGCCCGACATATTCATGTCATACTCAGACTCGTGCCGACCTATTTTCTTATACAAGTCAGATCCCACTTTTAAGCCCATAATTTGGCCCATTTTGTTATTGATAAAAGTATGTGAGATGAGGATTTGAACCCCCTCCCCCTACCTCTTCTTCAATAATTAATGGGCTAACCACTAAAATAAATATGTTTCTTTGTATGTTTTATAGTTTTAGTTATTTTATATATTTTTCAACAATATTTTGCACACAATTATATAAAAAAATAGTTAGAATTATTAGATTCAGATTACTTACTAATAAATAGTCAAATTATTTACTCACAAATCTTAAAATAAATTAATATAGTTTTAGTTTATATTTTCTAATAATTCTAATTATATAATTATAAATACTAAACGTTATATTAGACTTTTATTATCATTTTAATCTATATATAATTGAAAAATAAGTATTTATTATTATTACTAATGTCAAATTATCGAGCTTTTTAATGTGCCATGTTTTTTGGCTAGTCTGTTCGTGCTTACGTGCTATGCTTCCGGGCTTGTCGTTAAGCCCATATTTTTTGTTTCGTGCTGTGCCAATTCACAACATCGTGTAGTGCTTAGCCATAGGCCATATTTTTTTGTGTCGTGTCGTGTCGTGCCTCTCGGGCTCGTGCCATGTCAAAAAGCTCGGTCGAATTTACAGCTCTAGCTGAAAACACAAATTAGTATTTTTTCTATAATCACTTGTGTAGTAAGGTATGCAAATCAACTGGAATCCACACTTTCGTAGCTATTTATGATTTATTGCTATTACTACAAGAAAACAGTGCAAAAATAACGCCCCTTTAGCGACAGTTCATTTAGAACCGCTGTTAAATGATACTATAAACGGTGGTTTAAAATGAAACGTCGCTACTGTGTTCTTTAACGGTGGTGTCAAGTGAACTGTCATTACTATTATAAATTTAGAGTACTACAGACGGCGCTTTCGATTGAGCCACCATCTATAGAGGGTTTTAACGACGGTTTTGAGTGAACCGCTCTCTAAAGTTGGCTTTAACGACAATTCCAAGTGAACTACCATTAAAAGTGTTTTAACTATAGACGGCGGTTCGATTGAACCGTCGTCTATAGTGAGGTTAATGTCGGTTCCGAGTGAATCGCTGTCTATACTTGGCTTTAATGATGCTTCCAAATGAACTGTCGTTAAATGCATTTTAACTATAGATGGCGATTTTGAGTGAACCACTATTAATTTTTTTCTTCTGTTTAATAAAAGTCATAAAATTAAATAATTAAAAATTTATTCAATTTTAATATTTATATTTATGTGGTATGAACTTAATTTTGAAATAGAATATATTTACATTTCTAACAAATTGTTATATGTGTTTTAGGAATAAATTATATATTATAATAATTTTTTTACTGAAAAATTAGTATAACTTCATCAAGAATCCCAAAACCTTTGGGCTCCTTTGGTTTCTTTTTAAAGCATCTTTGCAATACATGCTCTAGTCTGGACTAATCAATTCGATGTTAGAATATTATTTGTTTGGTATATAAAATCAACTAATTGATTTAATATATTAAAGTCAATATTTAATTTATTGACAAAATATTCTAATTAATGGTCAACATTGTTTGTTACCCGATTTTTCATATCCCAACTGATTGAGGAAATATCTCAATCTGTGGCAGAGACTCTGATGGTAGGTCTCACTCTATAAATATAGAGTACCGGTCCCCAAGCTCGCTGCTCATTCTGACTTTCAATAACTCCATCTAAAAGAGTTAGTGAGAGCTTGGAAGTCCGTGTACTCGTTCTAACTTTTGTTCATTTTCTTTTGTAGATCTAAAGCTAAATCGAGGTTATCAATAGCAATGGCTGGAGGTATACAATATTCGATTCTTTTTGTATATGTTCATTCTATATATTAATTCCGCCTACATGTATATAGGATTGTTCATATGCATACATTTCATCTTAATCTAACATTTGGTATCAGTCGCCAGTCTACATCTCTGTCTTGCTAATTTTATCTGCATATATATTTATTTGATTTATATATGTCTTCATATTCATATATATATATACATATATCTACATTTTTTTTTGTTGGCCTACATTTAACAAAATTTCTTTTGGTAATTTTATTGTTTTTGTATTGTTTTGTGTTTACATATATGTTATATCTAACATATTTTGGCAATATAAACAAATTATACACATATATTTTTTTATGATTTATAGATGTGCCTATGTTCATCTATACACATATATTATATATCTGTGTATATAGTTTTATATATTGTTGGAGGGTCATATTCATAATTTTTTTTTTAATTTTTATTTTGATAGAGAGTTTTAATGTCTCATATTTTTTGATTTTTTGTTTCAAAACTAATTTTCCACATAAGTACCATTAGAAATCCTTCAGATTATTTTTTTCTAATGATCTATGTTTCCAAATCAAGTTTTGAGAATCCAAAATCAGTTTTGCAACCTTCATGTACCCGGTTATGGCCAAAAACAATTTTGATATTAAAGTTCGATTTTTTGTTGTTGTTTAATCAATCTAACGTCATGAATCTCTTTAGACATGAATTTCGAACCAATTTGGACAATAAATTTTATCTTGCCAATTTAATTAAAACATATAATTTTGGTAAATTATATATTTGGAAATTAATTAAAATGTGCACTTACTTGATTTTGGTGTATGGTATATTTCTTTTATTCATGCAATATTAAATAATTGTGCTATTTTAAGAATGTAATAAATTTTTACAATTAAGTTTGTGCAATTATTTTATTAATTCACGAAATCAGTAAATGATGTTATTGTCTTATTAAGCATGATTTTTTCTGCCATTAAGTATATATATGGAATTATTGTATTTTCGTACATATAATTAATTATACTAATTTGTATGATTATTTTGTTCTTATTCATGCAAAATTTATTTTGAGTATAATTATCTTTAATTTTATATGTATGCCTTTATAATTTTAAATACATTATATATATTCAATTATTGTGCTAGATATATTTAGATTATATTCAAAACATTAAGATAGGTTGAATAATATTTAGCACATTAATCTTCATAATTTATTCATAAAATATTCATAAAACATTTAGGGTGAATAAAATTATGAATAATTCATAAACAATTTTGTGGTTGACATAAGAACGCATGAAATTGAGACAAATGCTCAAATCTAGAACGGTTTTTAATGATCTTCGGACGACCACACTAGGAGTACTACTCTCTGTGATTGCCTATTATGTTATAACGAAATTGTTCTTAGGTCTTCCTAGAGCCTAAAACATAATGTCTAGTGAACCATATAATTTTACATAATTAGGGAGTAGCCACAGCATCTTTAATTATATAAAATTATATATTAATTTGAAAGGATCACATAATGGACAAAATTGTGATTGATTATATAAATATAACAATTTTACCCCACAGGGATTTTATTATATTTATATAATCAATTAGGATAATATATTAAATTAATTTTCTTAATTTACCCACAGGAGTTATGATAATTAATTTAATAGTTTTATCATAAAGTTTAATAAAGATAGAAGTATCAAACCTTACTTTATCCCAAATAATTCGTTTGAATAATCTATCATCCTTTACATCCAATTTTATTAAATTAAAAATTTAGCCCACAGGCAATTTTTGTTTAATAAAATTTCAATCTTCAGCATGTTATACATTGGTAAAACATGACTTCATTAAGCCTCAATCTTCTAAATCTAAGTTTGTAATCCTATTCATGCAGCTTCTTCATCATCCTCTAGTTTCGCTGAAATCCTTACCGAAATTCCTGAGCTTAGGGGTGATAATTTCAAAATCTAGAAGAAACGAGTTCTTCTTCATTTAGACTGCGCCGACATGGACTACGCAATAAGGAAGGACGAACCTGCTGCAATCATTGCGACTAGCACTGCTGCTCAGATCGCACTATATGAGAAATGGGAGCGGTCCAATCGCCTCAGCATCATGTTCATCATGTCCAAGATCCCTCTGGGAATGCGTGGATCGGTGGAGCAACCTGAGAAAGTCAAAGACTTGATCAAACTGATCGATGAGCAGTTCGACACTTCAGACAAACCACTTTACAACAACCTCATCCACCAGTTCTCATCCACAAAACTCACTGGTGTCAAAGGAGTTAGAGAACATATTTCAAAGATGAGGGACATTTCTGCTCAACTGAAGAAACTCGATGTAGTCATTCCTGAAACCTTCTTGGTCCACTACATCCTTAACCATCTTCCACCTCAATATGGGCCTTTCAAAATTTCCTACAACACACATAAGGACAAATGGAGTATCAATGAACTGATAACCATGTGTGCTCAAGAAGAAGCAAGGCTCCTGCAGGAACAAGGTGAAAGTGCTCACATGGCCACCCAAGGCAAGAAACGCAAACCATCCAAGAAGGACAAGGGGAAAAATAAAGTGCCTCCCCAAGGCGATATAAAGAAGGATTCCATCAAATGTTTCTTCTGCAAAAAGAAGGGACATGCGAAAAAGGAATGCGCCAAGTTCAAGAAATGGATGGACGACAAAGGTAATCCAATTTCATTCGTATGTTATGAATCTAATATGGCTAATGTTAATATTAACACATGGTGGATTGATTCTGGATCGACAATTCACATTTCAAATTCCTTGCAGGGTTTACAAAACCTAAGGAAACCAGTGGGAAGTGAGCAAAGCATCTTATCCGGAAACAAGATGGGCTCACATGTGGAGGCTATAGGAACGTGCCATTTAGTTTTAAGTAGCGGTTTTGTTTTAAAGTTAGAAAAGACATTTTATGTACCAAGTTTCTCTAGAAACATGATTTCCGTTTCAAGACTTGTACCTTTTGGTTTTTCCTTTACATTTTCAGACAAATCTTTTAATTTATATAATAAATCTGAATGTGTTGGAAATGGTATTTTTTCTGATGGTCTATACTGCCTTAATTTACAAAACAATACCGCTTATAATACTGTGCACGTTCACGCTGGCAATAAAAGATGTGTTATGAATGAGAATTCCTCTACATTATGGCACCGGAGATTGGGACATATCTCTATTGATAGAATTAGAAGGTTAGTAAATGATGGAGTACTCAATACCTTAGATTTTACTGATTTTGATACTTGTGTGGATTGCATTAAGGGAAAGCATATCTCCAAGTCTAAGAAAAGTGGTGTCCATAGGAGTTCCGACCTATTAGAAATCATACATACTGATATATGTAGTCCAGACATGGACTCATATGGTCAAAAATACTTCATCTCTTTCATAGATGATTACTCACGCTACATGTAAATCTACTTACTTCATAACAAAAGCGAAGCGTTAGATGTCTTTAAGATATTTAAAGCTGAAGTAGAGAAACAATGCAACAAGCAAATTAAGATAGTGAGATCAGATAGAGGTGGAGAATATTATGGTAGATATACTGAAGATGGACAAGCACCTGGTCATTTTGCAAAGTTTCTTCAAGAAAATGGGATTGTTGCCCAATATACCATGCCCGGTACACCCGAGCAAAATGGTGTTGCAGAAAGGAGAAACCGAACATTGATGGACATGGTGCGAAGTATGCTTAGCAGCAACCCTAAACTTCCTAAATCCTTGTGGACTGAAGCTCTAAAGACATCCGTGTACATATTAAATCGAGTTCCAACCAATGCAGTCTCCAAAACTCCTTTTGAATTATGGAAAGGTTGGAAATCGAGTTTGCAACATGTACGCATTTGGGGATGCCCATCTGAAGTTAGGGTATACAATCCACAAGAAAAGAAACTGGACCCAAGGACCATAAGTGGATACTTTATTGGTTACACTGAAAGGTCTAAAGGTTACAAGTTTTATTGTCCATCTCATAGCACTAGGATTGTGGAATCAAGGAATGAAAAATTTCTTGAAAATGCCTTGATTAGTGGGTCTAATTGACATCTGCATTGAATGACTCAAATGAGCATTAATGCCGGACCGGCCTTAAGTTCGATGAATATTAATAAGCGCTTGTCTAGCCCAAGGCTAGAAATCTAGAGCCAGAGCCAGAAAAGGCTAAGGTGACCCACAGGTCACATGGCTAGGAGGGTATGGGACCTCCAGAGCGTGGCTCATTAGTCACCTATCAAGAGAGTGGCTCATTAGTCACCTATCCAGAGCGTGGCTCATTAGTCACCAATCCAGAGCGTGGCTCATTAGTCACCAATCCAGAGCGTGGCTCATTAGTCACCTGTCCAAAGTGTGTGGCTCATCAGTCACCTGTCCAAGGTGTGACTCATTAGTCACCTGTTCATCTGATGACTAGAGACTTACCCAACAGTCACTCATCAGCTTAGAGCTGTAAGCTCTGTGTGATGTGATTACATCATATGAAATTGTTTACTTACAATATGTGTTTTCTTGCTGGGCTTTGGCTCATGGGTGCTATGTGGTGCAGGTAAAGGGAAATAAAAGCTCACCCAGCCTTGAGTGGAGAACTGAGGCGACGTTGTGTACATATGCGGCCGCTTGACCACCACGGCCAAGAAGTTCTCAGAGGAACTAGGGGGTTTACCCTAATTTTGCCGCTTAGGTCGGCCGGTTGTAAATTTTAAATAGTAATGGCCATTTTGAGATGTAAATAACTTGTAAATGTTCTGGTGGGCCCATGAACTGTTTTTAATAAAATATATCCTTTCATTTTTATTGATTTTCTCCTTAACCTAATAATGACACTAGAAGCACGTCTTTAACCAAAGGACTCAGGCAATGAGTCAAATTTCCGGTTCACCGATCACCGATCACCATCGCGTGTCCCGAGGCGTGACATCGCGTGCCTAGGAACTTCACCCAGCCGGGCCTCGCGTGCCCAGATACTTCGGCCAGCAAGGTCTCGCGTGCCTGGGAGCTTCGGCCAGCAAGGCCTCGTGCGCCTGAGATCCTCACGCGCTTGCCTCGAGCGCCCGCACATTAGGGCCTCGCACCGGCGCACGCCACGCGACACCACCAGGGGCACCCACGCATCATGGCCTCATGCACCCATCTGCTAGGACTTCGCATCTACATGGTCTCATGGCCCCCCAAGGTGCCTCACACATCATGGCCTCGCACACCCATGTGCTAGGGTCTCACACCACCATGGTCTCGCGGCCCCCCAAGGTGCCTCGCACCATCATGGCCTCGTGCACCTATGTGCTTGGGCCTCACACCACCATGGTCCTGCGGCTCCCCAAGGTGCCTCCCACCATCATGGCCTCGCACACCAATATGCTAGGGCCTCACACCATCATCGTCCTGCAGCCCCCCAAGGTGCCTCGCACCAACATAACCATCAGGTACAAAGTACTCGTACGTGTACGGGTGTAGGACGTACGACCATGAGGAGGACAGAAGCGTGACCCTGACATCTGTATCAAGCAGGTAGTGGAGGTACAGATTTGTACAGAGAGTAGAAGCACTATCTGCATGCCTCTGACCATGTACCAGACTGACACCATGATCTTCTGCTCCACCACGACCTGTGCCACTACCAAGACAATGTACCTATGTACAATCTTGTCCCTGGGACCACAATGTATGAGGAGCCATTAGAGTTCCAGTATAAATAGATCATTACCCCTCTAGAAAAGGGGTTGGAAAATTCATTGTAAGTTGAAGTTGTTAAGCAATATACCGTTTTTACTCCATTGTTGATCTGTGTTCATCCTTCCATAAGTCCATTCTAAGTTCTCATCTGAATATCACTTGACTTATCTTTGAGTTTTCCGATCTAATTTCGTTGACGAGATTTCATCGTCAACAGTTTGGCGCCGTCTGTGGGAAGAACAAACATCAAGCCAACGTTCTTTCATTACTTTTAACAAAGAAAGATGCTAAGGCGTTCAAAATGCCTACGACAACTACAAGATGATGAGGTTCGCCGGGACGGAGTAGAGAGGAGGACTTCCAAGGAAGACCCCCCACCGCATAAGCGTGGAGGTAGGCCGGAGGAACATCTTCCCCCAAGGGAGGAGAAGGAAGCATCGTCCTTGGCTATCCAACCCAATGAAGGCCATTTGAAGCCACCAGTGTATCCACTTCACCGACCCATGGTGGCACCACGCTCAGGCCACCAAGACCCAGGTCCATCGACGCATGGGCTAGGCAAGGGTTCCAGGGTGCATTCGGTAAGTTCCAGCTCAAGGACTCGTTTCTACAAGGATGAGATTCGAGAGTTACATAAAAAGACTCGGAGGCTGGAAACCACGATAGAAAGCATGCAAGAGATCTTAAACGACCTACTGCAAGGAAAGTCGAGCATACCCCTTCCTAAGCATAAAAAGAAGGAGCATGAAAAGGGGGAAAACACTGTCCCCATAGACGATGGGGGAACTCGACATTCCACTAGTAAAACTCCCCCGACAAAGTCCCATGGGGGACCTAGGCCGACGAGATGCCCCCAGGAGCAAAGACATAAGGAAGACGATGGTCGCGAGAACGAAGCAGAAGTCACCTCAAAAGAAGCGCCTCCCGTGGTTCCCCCGAGGAACACAACCAAAGCAAGGGTCCAATCTAAGGACCTGTGAGACACCTCAAGCAAAAAGAGGAGGGGACTAGACACCAAAATGCGAAGCCCTCGGGGTAAGATTACCACTACGCTTGGGGGCACACGGATGATGAAGAATTTGTCCGTGATTCGCCCTTCACAAGGGAGATCCAAGCTGAGAAAATGCCCACTGGCTTCAGAGAGCCTCGCATGACTCTGTACGAGGGTACTACAGACCCAAAATATCACTTAGACTCCTTCAATAACTTGATGAGGTTAAGAGGGGTCAAAAACAGGGCAAAGTGCCATTGCTTTGTCGTTATGCTTAAAGGAGTGGCATATAAGTGGTTCAATAGGTTAAGGCCAGGAACAATCAAATCATGGTAGCAATTCTCTGATGAATTTCTTCAGCAACACCATGCAGCCTATGATTACGTCATGCCAATTACCAGCCTTGCTAACATAAAACAAGGCGAGAATGAAAGTCTGAAGAACTATATCCATAGGTTCAATATGGAAGAAACGAAGGTGGGGAGCTTAACCAAAGCAGAGCTCAAGATGGCTATTATAGCCGGAGTACGACCAGGAAGCAGGTTATGGAGTAACATGCTCAAAACAGAAGTTTCGAATTTGGATGACTTTTTTTGAGAGAGCACAGAAGTACATACGTGTGGAAGAGGGCCATAAGAACTCGAATGTTGAAGAAAGCGAACCTTCCTCCAGCCACCCTACTACCAATATGTCTGAGGACTCCATATAGAAGGGGGCGTCGTGCTAGAGGGATCGCTGACCAAGTTTGAGATTGAACTAAGACCATCTAGCCATGAAAGTCCCGACCCGAGGGGAGACCACCTCAAAAATTGCAAAAAGGGTCTCAAAAGTAGACGCCTACAAAAAGGGTCTCAAAAGTAGAATGTGGATACTACGTGATGCTTTATATGAAATAACTCATGACAACCACAAATGATCAGAATGTGCTTCTTGAAAAGAATGTAAGTGATCTAATACATATTGTCGATATATTACGTAAATTATGTTTTGTATCATCTAACTATAAACTTTTTTATTTTTTTTATTTTGTGCCGTTTAATGGGAAAAAAGAGTATACAATGGATGAAATGAATGAGTTGCGTGAAGAATGGACCGAAGCCCTTTAGATCATATGCTATAGACTATATTTGAAATCCCTAGTGTTAATACTAATTTGTTTTCTATACATTTCTGGATTGCACTATATACTTTTCTAAGGAAAGTTTTGCATTGGAAATTAATTTTTTTCTTTCTAAAATAAGCATGTATTCATGGTTGTTCGTGCAAAACTGCCGTTAATACCTACTTTAAACGACGGTTCATACAAAATCGTCATCTAAAATAATAATAGACGACGGTTATGAACAACATATTCTGCCTCCACAACATGGAGAAGTGGGGACTAAAGGCGACAGGTTTTAAATGCCATCTAATGTATATTTTAACGGCGGTTGCCCAACGTCATTAACTGTATTATCGTTCAAAATTACTATACTCAGTGGCTTTTAACCATTGCTAAAAGTAGAATTATCGTCTATTGTATTTTTAAATGACAGTTCTAAACCGTCGTTAAAAATCTGTGAGAACCACCATCATAAATGACTATTAATGGCAGTTGTGAACCATCGTGAAAAGTTGACATTTTTGTCGACACTCATTAACAAGACACTTTTGAAGAGTCGCCTAAAGACCTTTAACGACGATTATGAAACGTCAATAAAAGTTTTTTTTGTAGTGTATAAATTTATCTAATTTTGAAATACAATGTATATAGATTGAAAAAAGAAAAATTGTCAATGAGGATGGAACGCATTACATAATGATTATATAACTCTTGTAACATGATGGTTGGAAACATTGTTTGTGTTTCTAATTCACATTATGGTTTGGAAATTGTTTAGTGTGGATGCCAAAAATCCACCAAATAAGAAAAACAAACAAAAGAAGTTTCTAGTCCCTTAAAGAAGTAAGCAGCTAAGGGGCACCAAAGGCGCCAAGTACGCGATGAAGGCAGAAGGTTATTACAGGCCATCAAAGTGTTAGACACTCGCAAGGCTCTAGGCCTCACGAGGTCATTCCAGGCCTCCAAGCTGCATCACCTTGTTAGACGCCTCTGTCATGCACACATGACCCTTATCCATGCCCCTCGAAGTTAAGGCCCTAGCCTCGCGAACACCACTCCAGCAGCACCCCGTTGCACCCCACACATGCCAACACCTCATGCGCCTAGCCTTACCCCGAGGTGTCCCACACCAAGGACCTCACGCCAAGGAAACATTTCGCACCTAGGATGTATTCCATGTCTCACCAAGGCATGCGCCTCACGCCCGCGTGCACCAGGGGCCTCGCGCCCCGCGCGCACATGGGCCTCGCGCCCCGCGCGCACCAGGGGCCTCGCGCCCCGCGCGCACCAGGGGCCTCGCGCCCGCGCGCACCAAGGGCCATGCGCCCTGCGTACACCAGGGGCCACGTTCCCCGCGCGCACCAGGGGCTCACGACCACCTGCCTAGTGGCCACGCCCTCAAGGGTCTCGCCCAAGGGCCACGAGTGCCTCGCCCTCGCTCACCAGCCACGTCAAAGGCCTCAAGAGACATAGCCTCCACTAAACACCCTTCGGCCATATATCAGGAGCCTCATAGTGTGGGGGCTGCAAAGTGATGGTTTCACAAGATGAGACCCTCATCTCATTTGTAGGCGTCATGCCTCATCACACACGCAGCATGCCCCGTTGAAGAGGCCTTATCTCTCTTCCTGAGGTAAGTGCCGCCAACGGGGAACCACTCTCCCTTTGAGTCACATGAGGTGAAGAGCAATAGGAGAGACCCAATAACTATTCGGTATAGAGCCAATAGTGGAATAGATGACTGAGTATATCATTCATGTCAACACACTAGCTTCCCTACACTTAGTAGGACGTGGAATAGCCTTGAGCAGATACATGCCTTGGAGAGGCGAGAATAACCATCGGGTACATAGTACCCGTACGTGTACGGGTGCATGACGTACAACCATGAGGAGGACAGAAGCATGACCCTGACACCTGTATCACACAGGTAGTGGAGGTACGGATTTGTACAGAGAGTGGAGGCACTATATGCATGCCTCTGACTATGTACCAGGCTGACACCATGATCTTCTGCTCCACCACTCTTCCCATACCACTACCACCTGTGCTATTACCCTGACAATGTACTTATGTACTATATTGTCCCAAGGGACCACCATGTATAAGGGGTCATTAGAGCCCAACTATAAAAGGAGCTTGACCCCTCAGAATGAGGGGTTGGAAAATTCATTGTATGCAGAGGCTATTGAGAAATATACCAAAGCTTGCTCCATTTTTGATCTGTGTTTACTTTTCCTTAAAGTTTATTCTAAGTTCTTATATAAATATCATCAAACTTACCTTTGAGTTTTCCGATCTATTTTCGTTGATGAAATTTCACCGTCAACAGTTTGGCGCCGTCTGTGGGAAGAACAAGCATCAAGCCAGCGTTCTTCCATCATTCCCAGCAGAGAAAGATGCTAAGACGTTCAAAACGCCTATGGCAAATACAAGATGATGAGGTTCTCCGGGATGAAGTAGAGCGGAGGGCTACCCAGAAAGACCCCCCTCCGCCTAAACATGGAGGCAGACCGGAGGAGTCTCCTCCCCCAAGGGAGGAGAAGGAAGCCTCATCTCCGACCATCAGGCCCGACGGAGGTCATTTGGAGCCGCCAGTGCATTCACTTCACCGGCCTCCGGTAGCACCACGCTCAGGCCACCAAGACCCAGGTCCATCAACACACGGGCCAAGCCAGAGTCCCAGGGTACGCTCTGTAAGTACAGGCTCAAGGACTCGCCTCTATAGGGATGAGATTGAAGAGTTACACAAAAAGACTCGAAAGCTGGAAACCCAGATAGAGAACATGCAAGAGGTTTTAAATGACCTACTGCGAGGAAAGTCAAGCACACCCCCTCCTATGCGTAAAGGGAAGGAGCATGAAAAATGGGAAAGCACTGTCCCCGTAGATGATGGGGGAACCCAACTTTCCACCAGTAAAACCCCCCATGCAAAGTGCCATGGGGGACCTAGGCCGACGAAATGTCCCCAGGAGCATAGGCAGAGAGAAGATGATGGTCGTAAGAACGAGGCCGAAGTCCCCTCAAAAGAGGCACCCCCTAGCCTAAGAAAAGAGCTCCATGGGAAGAGGTCAGAAGTAAGACATGCACCCCCCATGGTTCCCCCAAGGAACACGACCAAGGCAAGGGATCAGCCCAAGAACCCACAAGACTCCTTATGCAAAAAGAGGAGGGGACTAGACTCCAAAATGCGAAACCCTCAAGGCAAGATCACCATTGCGCTTGGGGGGCACATGGATGACGAAGAGTTCGACCGTGACTCACCCTTCACAAGGGAGATTTAGGCTGAGCAAGTGCCCACTGGCTTCAGAGAGCCTCGCATGACTCCGTACGAGGGTACGACAAACCCAAAATATCACATAGACTCCTTCAATAACTTGATGAGGGTAAGAGGGGTAAAAAACAGGGCAAAGTGTCATTGCTTTGTCGTTACGCTTAAAGGAGTGGCGTACAAGTGGTTCAAGAGGTTAGGGCCAAGAACAATCGAGTCATGGCAACAATTCTCTGATGAATTTCTTCAGTAGCACCATGCAGCCTGTGATTACGTCATGCCAATTGCCAGCCTTGCTAACATAAAACAAGGCGAGAATGAAAGTTTGAAGGACTACATCCATAGGTTCAGTATGGAGGCGACAAAGGTGGGAGATTTAACCAAAGCGGAGCTCAAGATGGCTATTACAGCCGGAGTTCGTCCAGGAAGCAAGTTATCGAGTAACATGCTCAAAAGAGAAGTTTCAGATTTGGACGACTTCTTCGAGAGAGCACGGAGGTACATACGTGTGGAAGAGGGCCATAAGAACTTCCATGTCGAAGAAAACGAACCTTCCTCCAATGGCCATACTACCAATACGTCTGGAGATTCCATATAGAAGGGGGGCATCGTGCTAGAGGGGTCGCTAACCATGTTTGAGATCGAACGAAGACCCTCTAACCATGAAAGTCCCCACCCGAAGGGAAATCACCTCAAAAGCAGACGCCTCCAAAAAGGGTCTCCAAAGTAGACGCCTCCAAAAAAAAGGGTCTCCAAAGTAGATGCCTCCAAAAAAGGGTCTCCGAAGTAGACACCTCCAAAAAGGGTCTCCAAAGTAGACGCCTCCAAAAAGGGTCTCCAAAGTAGACGCCTCCGAAAAGGGTCTCCAAAGTAGACGACTCCAAAAAAGGTCTCCGAAATAGATGCCTCCAAAAAAGGGTCTCCGAAGTAGACACCTCCAAAAGGGGTCTCAAAAGTAGACGCCTCCAAAAAAAGGGTCTCCAAAGTAAATGCCTCCAAAAAAGGGTCTACGAAGTAGACACCTCCAAAAAGGGTCTCCAAAGTAGACGCCTCCAAAAAAAGGGTCTCCAAAGTAGACGCTACCAAAAAGGGTCTCAAAGTAGACGCTTCCGAAAAGGGTCTCAAAGAAGACGCATGCAAAAAGGGTCTCAAAGAAGACGCTTGCAAAAATAGTACTATGCCTAATGACGAGAAGGACGCTTCTCGCAAGATATAATAAGCGCGCGCAAAGATATATAAAAGGATAACTAGAACCCAAGGGGTCAATATATCCTTATAGGTGCAACCAAGGTGCACCACAGAGAGACCTACCAAACCCCCTTTCGCGTGGGTTCCAAAGGACTTCAAACATGATAAAAAAAAAAAAGAGAAGAGAAGAAGAAGAAGAATAAGAGAATAATAAAAAGGAATGAAAGAGTCTACAAGAACGCCTAAAGGCCTACCTATAGACTGGGGGGCAAGTGTGGATGCCAAAAATCCACCAAATAAGAAAAACAAACAAAAGAAGTTTCTAGTCCCTTAAAGAAGTAAGCAGCTAAGGGGCACCAAAGGCGCCAAGTACGCGATGAAGGCAGAAGGTTATTACAGGCCATCAAAGTGTTAGACACTCGCAAGGCTCTAGGCCTCACGAGGTCATTCCAGGCCTCCAAGCTGCATCACCTTGTTAGATGCCTCTGTCATGCACACATGGCCTTTATCCATGCCCCTCGAAGTTAAGGCCCCAGCCTCGGGAACACCACTCCAGCAGCACCCCGTTGCACCCCGCACATGCCAACACCTCATGCGCCTAGCCTTACCCCGAGGTGTCCCACACCAAGGACCTCACGCCAAGGAAACATTTCGCACCTAGGATGTATTCCACGTCTCACCAAGGCATGCGCCTCACGCCCGCGCGCACTAGGGGCCTCGCGCCCGTGTGCACATGCGCCTCGCGCCCCGCGCGCACATGGGCCTCGCGCCCCGCGCGCACATGGGCCTCGCGCCCGCGCGCACATGGGCCTTGCACCACGCGCGCACCAGGGGCCTCGCGCCCGTGCGGACCAGGGGCCTCGCCCCCCGCGCGCACATGATCTTCGTGCCCCGAGCGCACAAGGGGCCTCGTGCCCGCGCGCACCAGGGGCCACGTGCCTCGCGCACACCAGGGGCCACGTGCCCCGCGTGCACCAGGGGCTCACGACCACATGCCTAGTGGCCACGCCCTCAAGGGTCTCGCCCAAGGGCCACGAGTGCCTCGCCTCGCTCACCGGCCACGTCAAAGGCCTTAAGAGACATAGCCTCCACTAAACACCCTTCGGCCATATATCAGGAGCCTCATAGTGTGGGGGCTGCAAAGTGATGGTTTCACAAGATGAGACCCTCGTCTCATTTGTAGGCGTCATGCCTCATCACACACGCAGCATGCCCCGTTGAAGAGGCCTTATCTCTCTTCCTGAGGTAAGTACCGCCAACGGGGCACCATTCTCCCTATGAGTCACATGAGTCGAAGAGCAATAGGAGAGACCCAATAACTATTAGGTATAGAGCCAATAGTGGAATAGATGACTGAGTATATCATTCATGTCAACACACTAGCTTCCCTACACTTAGTAGGACGTGGAATAGCCTTGAGCTGATACATGCCTTGGAGAGGCGAGAATAACCATCGGGTACATAGTACCCGTACGTGTACGGGTGCATGACGTACAACTATGAGGAGGACAGAAGCATGACCCTGACACCTGTATCACACAGGTAGTGGAGGTATGGATTTGTACAGAGAGTGGAGGCACTATATGCATGCCTCTGACTATGTACCAGGCTGACACCATGATCTTCTGCTCCACCACTCTTCCCATACCACTACCACCTGTGCTATTACCCTGACAGTGTACTTATGTACTATATTGTCCCAAGGGACCACCATGTATAAGGGGCCATTAGTGTTAGAGAATATATAATTATTGCTCAATGGAATTATGAAAAAACCAAATACAACTCTATGCAAAAATACAATGGACAAGATAATATTGATTAAATAAGTATTACAACTCAATTGCTCAAAATACAAGTAAATATAAAGATGTAGAAGAAGAAGATTACAAACTCAATACTATAACAATACAAGTAAATAAGAAGAACACAAGAATGAAAAACACAAACAAACTCTCACACAACCAAAGTGTAGAGTAGTGGGGATCACCAACTTGAACAAGGTTCAAGACCTTTGTCCAAAAGCTTATTTCCCCCTATTCTCTAAGCACTAAGGGATCTCTCTAGGAAATAGCTCTCTGGAATTATCAAGCCTTTTGGTGTATTTTTCAGCCAAGTGCTTTGTGGATGAAAAAATGGTGTGTCTTACAAGTGAGCATTAGGCTCCTATTTATAGAGTTTGAGATACCCCTTTGAATTTCAAATTCCACCAACCCCCATGGCTGTTACCAATGATAAATTGGGTGTTTTATGGAATTAAAATAGAGATTTGGGAGTTACTTGGCTGTTAGAAACGTTCAAAATTAGATAAAAACTGACTTAGTATGAATCTGTCAGCCACTAGCGCCGCGGCGCTAGTTTCAAGCGCCGCGGCCCTTGGTCAGTTTCAGCAACCAATTTTTTGAGTTTTTTCCAAAACGTTCCAATTTATTCCCACTTGATTTTGTAACTTCCATACATAATATGGGAGTTAAAATCACATCTCTATCAGCCATTTCTCATATGGCTTTATGAAATCCAATCTCAAATGTGTAACATATAATATACACATTATTGGGTAATATTTGGGAGTTACAAATTTGTAACTGATTTTGTAACTCCAAAATATGTCACATTTGGACACACAGATGTGTCCAATTTTGTGACTCTCAATAATATGTTACAAGGTGTGACAAATCACATTTTGTCACATTATTTAATCTAATATTATATTATATGAAATAATATAACAATTAGAGCCCAACTATAAAAGGAGCTTGACCCCTCAGAATGAGGGGTTGGAAAATTCATTGTATGTAGAGGCTATTGAGAAATATACCAAAGCTTGCTCCATTTTTTATCTGTGTTTACTTTTCCTTAAAGTTTATTCTAAGTTCTTATATAAATATCATCAAACTTACCTTTGAGTTTTCCGATCTAATTTCGTTGACGAAATTTCACCGTCAACATTTAGTTTTGTACTATCATAACATTTTTTTAGACTTGTTTAAGACTTTTTTTAATAAAAGTATTAAACTTTATGATTAAACTTTATTAACTAGAAATATATGTCATCAACAGAGGCAACAATTAAGAGGGAACATTGTCCTCTCTAATAATACGACTACAAAAATAGCAAGATGCTCGAGCAAGACAATGAGCAAATTTGTTGGAAAACCGTTTAACAAAACACAAAGAAACATCACATAAATTTGATTATAGAAATTTGCAATCATTGATAATCAAACCAAAAGTAGAAACCATTGTAATAGAGATTTGAATGGCCTTCACTACGGTCGAACAATATATTTCTATAGTAAATTGCGACGGAGAATGTTCTTTAGTCCAGCTTAAAAATTCCTTGACACCAAGAGTTTCTGCTACTTCAGGCCTAACTTTTTCCATCTTATTTAGTACCCTTGTTGTCGGTAGACTTCCCACATGATCTCGTGTGACCTAGCTGATCTTATACTTCTCTTCATCTTCAAACATAGTTGCATCAACATTTATCTTGTTCATATCAATCTGAGGCTTGGTGTTAGGTTGATTTTAGGTTAGTTTTAGAGAGTAATTTAATATGTTGCTTGAATGTTTTCATTTTAGGTTGTGCAAATTTACATTTTTTTTTAGGTTTCAATGGTCAAGTACATGATATGGAGTAAAATGAGAAAAAAACATGTTAAATAAGAGTGTGAAGCTTTAAAATATTATGGGTGGAAAATATTAAGTTAAAGATGCTTAACACATGTCGTTTATACTTGGTAATACAAGTCTGAAACTTCGAGTTGAATTTTGATCATTATCCCGTTACTTTATGGGAACTTTCATAGAAATAGAAGTTGTAGATCTCTTTCTCATAATTCTAAAACATATTGAATCATCACATTTGGAGTTCGGATAAAAAAGTTATGCATATTTTACTGAACAAGGTCGAATTAGGAAAAAAACAACCTTAAAACTTCGTAACCAAAAAAACTTAATGTAAGAGAAATCATGCGACATATTGCCAAGAAGGGTCGCAACATGTCACCACATGCCCAGTTTTGACAAATTTTGTAACAGAGCTTCGAATGGCCTTCACCACTGTCGAACAATCTACTAGCCATTTTACACTCATGCAATAAGCTCATTCTCTCATACTTTATTATCAAAAATGAAAATCTCTCAGCATAAATAATAAATAAATATTGGGATAAATGATCACCTTGCCTTATACCTCTTGAGGGAACAACTGGTGGCATGCTAATTATGTCCCAAAAAAACTTAATTTGTTTGATTGTTGAATCTTTACAATATTGTTTATGCTTATAGGCTACAATATTGACTCTCGATCCTTTGTGGCTAGTCATTTTTTCAATGAAGAAAAATTATTCGTAACTTGGTTGTTAGCATATTCTAATTACAACATGCATATAGAGAAACTATTGAAGGATATGCAAGAGTTCCATTTGAGTAGAAAATCTTAGATTATGTTTTCTTATTAAAAATGATGTTGATGTTGTTTGTCTGCTTTTATCTTTACATTCTTATACAATATAATGAGAATTTGAATCATATAAAACAAAAGAGCAGGGATATATATATATATATCAATTATATTTACTAACCTTGTGAGTTTCTCTTACTTGTTCAAGTCAACCCCTCCACCTTAAAAGGAGATGTAAGAAAAAAGAGGGACACATTAAGTATATTTGCTCATTTCTAAACAAGATATTCATCCACATAATCAATTACAAACTTCTAAAAAAGCCTAACTAAGCAATAACATTTACTATATGGATAAGGCTATGACAGATTTAATACTTTACCACTTTGTCATGACTTTCTCATCAGATTTAGATGTCCAATCTATCATCTTATGTGTAGCCTTTTCAAGAGGATCAAATGCTATTAGTATTCATTGAATTTTCAATCTTGGAGTTGTTGTCTTCAAGTAAGTGCATAATCTCCAAAAACAAAAACAATTGTGTTACCAAACCATTAAGGAGATCAAGAAAATATATTCCAAATTATTTATAAAGATAAAGTATGAACGACTCTCCACACTTGTTATTAACAGGGAAGCTTGTTGGGATTATGGCTTATGAACACAACTAGAATATTTTAGTCTAAGATAACCAATCACAAATTACCAATATACACAATGGAAGAATAAACACAAATTAGATCAAGGGGAAGAGAAGACTTTTCTTGATGCAAAAAACTCTAGTTACATAAAATCTTAAAGTTACGATTTTATGTGATCATATAATGAAGATGAACATGAAAGCTTGACACAATAGAATTGTTGTCCAAAAGGTTATATTCCTAGCCTCCCATAAGAGATTGCTTTAAGTTATTACAATGGTGAAATGAGTCTTGGGATTAAGAAGCATTGATCTTCAAACAAGTCAAGCTTTCTTGATGAAGATCTTGGAGAAAACTAGTAATCTTTATAAGTTAGAGAGATAATGGGTTTTAGAGAGACAGAGTGGAGAGTGATCAATTCACCAAAATCTCAAATGAACCCTTTAAATAGTGTACGAACCTGTTAGGGTTGGTGCCCTAAAAGCACGTGAAAAGATATTTTTATTGATTTAAATAAAAATACAATTTTATTATATTTGATTATCATAATTATTGATTGAATAATTTATACATAAATATCAGAAAATTTCATATTCATTTATGAGAATGATCTTGTATGTGTACGAGAGAATTAAGATCATATATAATTAATAAAATAGTCAATAACATATTAAAGTATGGAATCTTTAATCAATGGTTGTTAGTACGGTTTACTAAGCATATAGACAGGTGCAAGTAATTTAGATTCACACTATTGATGTGGATAAACATCTTAGTAAATGTATTATATCTTAGGAGGACAAAATTACATGTATTGATTATATCAATGGACTGCAAGAGATTACTCTGTAATATAATTCTATAATTCCTAAGAGTGCAATTCCATATTTATAATGGAGTAATGATGGAATTAATAAATAAGATTATTTAACTAAAAAATTTAATTAATAGTCTGGTTTATTGAAGCTTAGTATTATAGGTCCATGGTCCCTGAGTCGCATCTGTACTATACCGTCAAGGGTAAATGTGTCACAGGTAAGATTAATGGAGAAAATGACTAAATTGCAAATGAATTAATTTTCTAGGGCTAAGTGATAATTATGTACGGTTAATTAATTGTGAATTAATTAATTATTTGACCAATTAGTTTTTAATTGAAATTTTTTATATTAGTTGAAATTCATATTAATCAATTTATGGGTTAATATTATAGAGAGTTTAATATTATCTAAGTACAAGATAGTTATTCAAATCTAATAATATAAGATAAAATTAATTGTGAATTAATTGATATTTATTTTTGAAATAATATTTATATTATTTTAAATGAATAAATATATGTCTTAATTTTAATTAAATAAACAAATGAGAAAAATTTGGGACATTTATAGTGTCACACGACACTCATTGAGTGGCGCCACACATGTGCAACTTGTTAGGATTTATGCCCTAAAAGCATGTAAAGACATTTTATTGATTTAAATAAAAGTATAATTTTATTATATTTGAATGTTATAATTATTGTTTGAATAATTTATAGGAATATCAAGAAAATTCCATATCCATTTATGAGGATATGATCTTGTATTAGTACGAGGGAATTAAGATCATATACAATGAATAAAATAGCCAGTAACATATTAAAGTAAGAAATCTTTAATGAATGGTTACTAGTACGGTTTACTAAGCATACATGATGCAAGTAATCTAGATTTGGATTACTGATGTGGATAGACATCTTGGTAAATGTACTGTATATAATAGAGATTATATATGACAGGACCAATATGAATTAACTGTCTTTATAAACTTACCGTTTGCCATAAAGATTTAATTCTTATCATAATAGATGATCATTTGTAAATCAGTCTAAATCATGAGTAGTTATGAACTCCTGTTTGTGCTTATTGGATCTTTTGATTCACCCATTAAGGTTTCTTAGTATAATGAGGTGTTTCCCTAAATATTGGCATGATGACGTGGCATGTTAAAAAGGCACATTAGTAGCACGTGGCTGACTATTTATGAAGGACTGGTCGACCAACGACCAGATTATCAAGAAAAAATTAAGCTTCTCGATAGGTGTACGAATATGCTGAGTAGCAGGAAAATGAGGTATACAAAAGCATACGACCATACCTGCTCGTGGAACCGAGACAAATGCTGAGAAACGATTATAAGTTAGATTTTCCTGAGATATTTAACTATTTTATATGTATATATCATTATTTATGTTACTATTTTGTTATGCTTGTAACGCAAGTTAAGGACGACCCATAGACCTATATGTACATCCATGAGCCTATAAATAAGAATCATAGGATTTATTTATGACATACACAATATTTTGTATTCAGAGAGAATTAGTGAGTTTATACACCAGACTTGTATCAATCTTCAAGACTTGTGAAACTCAGTGAACTCTAGTTCGTTGATCACAGGTTTTGGGGCTTTACATCAATAAAACACTAAGTGGACGTAGGTTATTACCAATCTTTGGGGTCGAACCACTATAAAATTCCTCGTGTTGTTTACATTCTTACAGTTAGCTCTATTATTCTTATTGCTTTTCATGACTTCGTGTCGTTGAATAAATCGAGGGTCAACATTTTGGTGCTTTCATGGAGAGCTGAACTCAAGAATTCTAAGAAAACAATGGCTAAGAACTCCAGGAGAACGGCTCAAGCCAGACAAACATCGAAAAATGTGCCAAATCCACCTCCTCCCCAGGTGTCGTGGAGGAAGAGCCACAGGTGGAATTAGAAGAGGAGGAGATGGACGTTAGAGCCTTGCAAATAGCTCTGGGAGTGTTACAAGACAAGTTAGCTACTCTAAAGGCTAACCAAGAGAATGTGGCTGTAACTATGGTAATGAAGCAAATGGAGATCGACCGGCAATGTCGAGAATTGAATGAAAGGCAGGCAGACATGGATCGTCGACAAACAGACACGACAACGACTTTAGAGGCAGCTATTCAGTTGGCTTGAGGACAGCCACCTGCCCCACATGCACCAACCTCCCAGCCAGACCCACTATCGAATCCTCATCCTCCTCAAAACCCACGATCAGATCACCCCCAATGTCCTCCAAATCCACATGATCCAAGGAGTCTGCAGCGGCCGAAAAAACATTCGGTTGCTCAGTAGGAAAGGCAGCCTCAGAATCCTACTCGAAATAACAAGCCGCAACAACCCTCTCGTGTTGGTCGAGGTAATACACAACAACATAGATTATTTAGGACGAACAAAATCCCAGAAGCCCTAGACGTCAGGCGACAGATGAGCAAAACCTTCCTGGCAGGGGACAATGTGTTTCAAGAAGTAGAAGGCAGATAGACTTAGGCTTTGCGGTCCGGGACCCCCAACAATAGGGCAATGTCTGGGAACCCAATGACCAGCGCAAGCCTCCTCTTGTTTACTGAGACATGCTAGGGAGAAGAGAGGGTGACATTGCATATAGCAGGTTGCGTACTCACAGATTGAAGTTCAGAAACGAACATAATTATAATGAAGGGGACTCTGATTATAGTAGGAGAAACAATGGTTGACAATAGGAGGAGAGGAACGGGCAGCAAAACCCTCCTCCAATGGACAACCGACCAACAAGCCAGAATGCTGGGGGGTAGCCCTGACAACCCAACATCTTTGACCAACTAGGTGCAAGCGAGTAGAGGCGAAGGGATGAGTACCTTAGGGGCGTACTTAATGGCCTAAGGGAAAGGCATGATGAGCACGTCCCACCTACATCGATTGCTCCTGCCCCTGCTATACCAGACGTTGTTCGGGCTCCAATAGATGCCCTAAATCAGGCTGTGCAACAGCTGGTCGAGAATAAAATATCCCATATTGGGTATGACTGGAGAAAGGGCACCTCATTCATCAACAAAATTGTTGTGGCAAAAATCCCAAGCAAATTCAAAATGCTAGTGTTGCCAAACTTTACTGCAAGAGAAGACCCGGTATCTCACGTGAATAAGTTTAAGATACAAATGGACTTCCATAAAGTATCATAAGATACTCGATGTAGGGTCTTTCCTGCTACTTTATCTGATGCTACCCAGGAATGGTACTTCAAATTTCCACCTGCTAGCATAATTTCATGGGAGATGTTTGTAAAAGAGTTCTACGAACAATTTTATGATGGTCGGATACATCCAACATAGGCCAATCAGCTGGTCGATATCAGATAGAAGGAAGGAGAACCTCTCAAGGAGTACATACAAATGTTTATACGAGTAGCTGCTTTGGGCAAGACTGTTGGGGATGAGGGAAAGATGATGGCCATCACAGCTGAAATGCAATGCCAATCTTCCCTTTGGAGCAGCCTATGGAAAAATGGAGTCAAGAGTACTCAAGAATTTTTAGATCAAGCAGATAAATATATCAAGGTGGAGGAAGCTATCGCCAATGACGGAAAGTCTCTAAAGGCTAACCAAGGCAAGAATGAAGAGTTGACAAAAGTCGCCAGTGGGTCTGGCAAACTCAATGGCAATAACGACAAAGGTAATAATAAGAACAGAGGAAAAAGGGAAAATACTGAGCAAAAGACATCTGATAATAAGTGCCATAAGCAGAACAGATACGAGCCGATGTTCACTAACTACACGGCCCTAGTCGACAACAGAGGAGAAGTGTATCAGGCCAGCCACACCACAGTCCCTTTCAGGCAACCGGTCCTGATTAGAAAAGGCATATCCAAGTGGGACACAACCAAGTTCTATCATTTCCACAACGAATATGGCCATGATACCAACGAATGTAACTAGCTAAAAGATGAAATCGTGTTCCTTATACGACAAGGATATCTGAGACAATATGTACGAGTAGGGGGAAACTCCCAGCAAGGGGCTAACAGAGGCAACGATCATGCACCTGTATGCCAACGCTCGCCTCCTCTGTAGCCAGCCCAGGTCGGTGGTACTTTGCTAACTATCTGCGGGGGACCGCATATATCTGGTGACAATGGTAAGGCAAGGGAGAGATATGCAAGAACTCTACGTCACGAACATGATATAGAAATGCTAAATGTCAAGGAACGAACTCCAAAAAAAGCTCAAACAGAAGAAGATAGCATAACTTTCTCTGACTTGGATTCATAACATGTTCGATTCCATTACTTAGATCCCTTGGTCGTGGATATTCAAATCACCAACATGATGGTGAAATGAGTGTTGGTGGATACTGGAAGCTCGGTAAACATTCTATACAAGTCTTCACTGGAAAGAATGAAACTTTCAGTGCAAGATTTAGAACCATGCAACCAAACCATCTACGGTTTCTCTGGTGAAAGATTAGCACCAACAGGGTCGATCAGACTCCCAGTCATGGAAGGAATGACGCGCGCGAATAGGACAGTACTCACCAATGTTATAGTAGTCGGTTTTCCATCCACTTATAATGCTGTGATTGGAAGACCCATCCTGGTAGATCGTAGGAGCAATGACTTCAGTCTGGCATCTAGCCATGAAGTTTCCAACTGATGTAGGAGTTGGGTGTGTGTTGGGAAACCAGCGAGAGGCTAAAGAATGTTATAACTCCTCAATCACAAAAGCTAGAAAGTGCGGATCGGGGAGCATAGCAGAAAAGAGGTTGCTAGTGGTAAACAAGTCACAAGTCCAATCAGGTGAACAAGTCACCAATTAGGGCATTGCCCAAAGTGAAGATAAGGACTTACATCCTTACTTTGAGGATTTTGAGGAAAGTATTGGACCCATGGAGGACCTCGAGGAGGTCCAACTAGAAGAAAAATGTCCGACCAGAGTTATGAAAGTCAAGAAAAACATAGAGACAACAATCAAAGGAAAGCTGGTGATATTTTTTAGGAAGAACCAGGAGGTCTTTGCCTGGTCGCATAAAGACATGGTTGGAATTGACCTGGTGGTTATCAGCCATGTCCTGAACATAGACAAAAACCACCCACCAGTACAACAAAAAGAAGGCTGCTCAACAAAGACAGGTCTAAAGCCTTAAAAGAAGAAGTCAAGAAGCTAAAGGAAAATGGATTCATCAGGGTAGAATTTTATCCATCTTGGGTCTCTAATCCCATATTAGTCCCTAAAGCAAATGGTAAATGGAGGACGTGCGTGGATTTCACAGACCTTAATAACGCCTGCCTGAAAGATTGTTTCCCACTTCCAAGGATCAACTAGCTGGTCGATGCTACATCAGGGCATGAAATCTTATCATTAATGGATGCATTCTCCAAATACAATCAGATTAGTATGCATCCACTTGAAGAGGAACACACTAGGTTTCGAATAGATACAGAGCTTTATTGTTACAATGTAATGCCCTTCGGTTTGAAAAATGTTGGTGCGACTTACCAACGACTGGTAAACCACATGTTCAAAGACCAGATCAACAATAACATGGATGTTTACACTGATGATATACTAGTTAAGTCAAAAAGAGCTGGTGAACACATTAAGGACTTACAGGAATGCTTCAACATCTTGAATAAATATCAGATGAAGCTTAATCCTCTTAAGTGTTCATTTGGATTCGGATCAGGAAATTTTTCAGGATTCATAGTAAACTCGCGAGGAATTGAAGCCAATCCAAAAAAAATCGAGTGTTGATTGAGATGCAGTCACCAGCCAAAGTTAAAGATGTACAATGCCTGATAGGGAGAATTGTAACTCTGAGTTGATTTATATCTAAGTCTATAGACAAGTGCGTCCTATTTAATAATCTGCTCAGAGGAAACAAAAAGTTCGAATGGATGGAAGAGTGCGAACAGGCTTTTCAGGCACTTACAGACCATATGTCGTGACCACCCATTCCGTCCAAGTCGGTCGAAGGAGAAACTTTGTACATCTTTCTGGAAATAATAGAATATGCTGCCAGCGTTGACAACATTCAAAAGGCACTATATTATATAAGTAAAAGACTGGTGGGAGCCGAGTTACGTTATTCAGCTATTGAGAAATTAGCTTGTTTCTTGATACTGACATCAAGAAAATTGTGACCATACTTTCAAGCTCACCCCATAGTAGTATTTACCAACCAACCACTATGGCAAGTCTTGCAAAAACCAAAACCTACTGGTCCACTACTAAAATGGGCAGATGAGCTAGGGCAGTTCAAAATTTCTTATGCACCACGAGTAGCCATAAAGGGACAAGCCGCAGTAGACTTTGTAGCTGAATTCACAGGACTCCTAGCCAGTGAGCTGACTATAGAGCTTGAAGCTTAAGACCAAACTCCCACCTAGAGACTGTTCATGGATGGATCATCATAAGCATAACTCGAGGGCAGGATTGATTCTAATTACCCTCGAAGGGCATCAGTTTCACTGCGCAATACGGTTCAACCTTACTGCCTCCAACAATGAAGCTGAATACAAAGCGTTGCTCACAGGTTTGAGACAAGCCAAAGATGTAAATGTGAAGTCAATAGAGATATATAGTGACTCTTAGCTAGTTGTTAATCAAATCATCGGAGAATATCAGGCCAGTGGTCTTCAGATGGTTGTGTATCTAAACAAGGCAAAAGACTTGCTAGCACAATTCAAAAAGTATACTCTACAACACGTACCTCGCGACCATAACTCCAACGCCGATGCCTTAGCCAAACTAGCAATCGCCAAGGACACCAACACTTTGAGTATAGTATTGGTCGAATGTTTGTCAGCTCCCAGCATTCAAGTAGAAAAATCTTCCTTAGTAATAAAAGTATCCGACACGTGGAGGACTCCCATCATTCAATATCTCAAACATGGGTGGTTACCTGCAGACAGGAATGAGGCGAGAACACTAAAACGGAAATCAACTAATTTTATCTTGCTCGATGGAGTCAGGTATTGATGAGGATATTCTATGCCCTTGTTGAGGTGTATTTCTAAGGAAAAAGCTAAGGAAATGATGCAAGAAGCACATGAAAGGTTCTGTGGAGATCATGCTATGGATTAAAGTTTGTCAAAGAAGATTCTCCAACAAGGGTATTTATGGCCTACTATGATCGAGGATTCTATAGAATTTGTTACGAAGTGTGATAAATGCCAAAGATTCTCCAAAATACCTTGAGAAGCCCCGAATGAGCTTAAACAGATGCAAAGCCCTTGGGAATTTGTAGCATGGGGAGTAGATTTGATCATATATTTGCCCATAGGAAAAGGGAATGTCAAGTACACAGTAGTTGCTGTAGACTACTTCACGAAGGGGCAGAAGCTGAGCCGCTCACAACAATCACGACCAAGAAAGTGTTGGAATTTGTTGTCAAAATCATTGTATGACAATATGGATTTCCAAAAAAGATTGTATCAGATAATGGCACACAATTTGACAGCGACCTGTTTACCAATTTCTACGAATGACATGGTATAACAAAGAGTTTTTCATCAGTTGCCCATCCATAAGCCAACGGACAGGTAGAAGATGTAAACAAAACTCTGAAGGACACACTGAAGAAAAGGCTCAAAGAGGCAAAAGGAGTATGGCTAGAACAATTACCCAAAGTACTCTGGTCGTATAGAACAACACATCGAACAACAACGGGCCATACGCCATTTTCTTTAGCATATGGGTATGAGACCATGTTACCATTTGAGCTAGATCTACCCTCACATAGAAGAATAAGATATGACTAGAATACGAATAACCATTTATTAATGGAGTCTTTGGAATTAGTTAATGAAAGGTGCGAACAAGCCCAATTACGAGATTCAGCTTACCAGCAAAAGGTTGCTTGATATTTCGACTCTAAAGTACACAAAGAAAGTTTGACGTAGGAGACTTGGTACTTAGAAGGGTTTTTCTCAACACTTGCGATCGGGCTGCTAGAGTTCTTGGACCAAACTGGAAGGGTCCGTATCAAATTAGAAATTCTTCAACCAGGCACATAAAAACTTGCTCGTTTAAACGGAGATCTCGTTCCTTGCTATTGGAATGGAGAACACCTGTGCAAGCATTATCAATGAACATTTCTTTGTAAATATTTGGCTTGTATAAATTTTACATTTTACATGTTTTTGAACAAGGGTTGGCCAGTTAGATGGCTGGTCGTTTATAAGTATAAGATCAATTTTTTAGCACTCGTACAGAAACGAATTTTTGTCAATTTTTTACGAGAAATAAAATGAATTGTGTGCAGCCAGTTATTCTTGCCAATTATTGTATTCATTACAAGTATTTTATCATTGCATGTGTTGTTTTGCTATATTATCATTGATTGTTTATAAGTATGTGATCAGTAATGTTCGAACATGTATTGGTCAATGGCAAGTGACCGAGAACCTTAGACTCCTCGATCACTTGGGGGGCACATAAGATACTAAGCGGGAAAATCATATCATGAACATATGTAAGCACACGATAAAAATAAGGGAAAGCATACTATGACACTTAAAAGTATATTTTCAAATTTTTTGGCATATTCAAATTTTGTGAAATAATAAAGTGTTGTACTAGGTTCGGTTATATGAGTAGATATTATAATAGTGGATGTAATATCAAAACAAAATATCTTTACACCGTGAGAGATTGCTGCTTGGATGTAATTGAGAATATTAAAAGTAAATAAAACTGCTGTGGGCAGCAAATTGCCTTAACATTGCAAATAGTTTGTTCGGGTGTGCTAGTTACATAAAAAAGGTGATCATTGTGCAGGAGGGTCTTGATTTGGATGCTGGTCGACGACCACTCCAGTTTCCTCTTCTCCTCAATTAATGCACGTGGCTAAGGAAGTTTCGGTAGATGTTGGGGCATCGTTCTCCTCCTCCAGTCAAGCGGCGCAGTGAGCAAGCTCGGTTTCCCTTATTTGTTCGGAAAGATAATCAAAGTTTGCACCTTGATAGTTCTTCCAGAACATGTAGAAACAAGTGAAAGTAGCACCTTGAAACCTCTCGAGATTGCTCGCATTGATCTCCTCAAGCTGCTTCACCTTCTCCTCCAGCTCATTAGCCTCTTTCTGGATAGCGATCAGATCATCCTGGAGCTTGACCGCTTCATCGTGATTAACCTTGGACAAAACTTTGTACTTCTCTTTTAAGGATACAACTTTGTCCAAGTCCTCCTTGGTCTTTTTAAGCTCTTCCACACGGGCCTTGAGCTCCTCATCGTGAGCCTTGGTTTGGTCTTCAGCTTTCTTTAGCTCCTGGGTAAATCTAGAGCTGTCCTCTTCAGAGCGATGCCATCCATTGTTTAGAGTCAGGAGAGCCTACGAACAACGTAAAAATAATGTTAGTAAAGAAAAAAAAGATTGTTCTCAATCAGATGTACAAGCTAGAAAAGACTTACAGTGAGCAATTTGGTGAAATTGTGACCAATAACCTGGTTAGTTTTCAACGAGGGAAGAGTAGCAAAGGCTTTTATATGTGTCGGTGTCTAGCTAATTTCTGCAGCTTGTCGATGGTGGAACAAGAGGCATTGGACAACATTTCTCTCACCATAGGATCTACTGCCTATTTGGTGGAGGACTCAGGTTGAGAGGATGGGGGAGGAGTGGTTGACCTGGTGGGGAGAGGTGTCTCTGCTGGTTGAACCTTCTTGCTCGACATTTCCCACTGGTACCACCAGTTCTTCTCCTGCTCGACTTCTTCAAGCTGGTGGTCTTGCCTCTTAAGGCGTAAATGTTAAAAGCATTGTTTGCTTGCATGACTGAAAAAGAGATAAACAAAGTTAGTTGAAGTGTCCACAATAGTTTATAAAGAGCGACAAGAGAAAATTCTAAGTAGTATACCAAAACTAAAGCTACTGGTTGCTACTTTATCTAGTCTATAACTACTACAAAGATTATCCTCCTCAAAGAAATTGGGGTTAAAGCTACTCGTTGGAAAGATAAAGTTGCCATTCCTATTGAACATACTAATAGGAATGGGCAAATTATTTAGGAGAGTTGAATAATCCATACCATTCTCATCCTCGAATGAGTCATATCCTTGACCAGGGTGGTCAGAAAGTTTTTGTTTTACTTTCATGTGGGAAGGAGGAATGTCTGGTCGAGGGGAGGGTACTGGCTCCCTTATGGAAACCCCAACTGCCAGTCAGCGCCTGGGTGGTTGTAAAACGTCTTGGGGTTGGGAGGCCTCTTTGACACCTTCTCTTGTGGTGCTCCTAGCAGTCATTTCCTTCACCTCTTGGTGAGGCTCCAAAAGGCTGACCAGCCTTAGATTATTCTCGGTATCCAGCTCCTTCACGCTTTTTTCAATGGCAGTCATGCTGGATAAGGCAACAATCCTCTCTACCATACACTGAGTAGGCTCTGGTCAAAACCATGGGCCTATATTTGGCTGAATAAATTAAAAAGAGGAATAAAAATAAGCAACCAGGAGTACAGAAATGAAGTTTTTCGAGAAGGAGAAATACCTCCCTAGGTGAAGGACAGGTTGTCCACAACAAGATCTGTTGTGAGAAAATATTCTTGATAATATTTTCCCACGTTAGACTTGTAGGTGATGTTGGTCAGGAAACTGCAACCAAACTCCTGATGGAAGAAGTGGAAGAACCCTATGTTGTTCTGGTTGGGGTTGGACTTCAAATGGAAAATGTAGTTGATCTCATGAGGAGTGGGTATGTGCCATTTCTTAT
Organism: Humulus lupulus; assembly: GCF_963169125.1. Lineage (NCBI taxonomy): Eukaryota > Viridiplantae > Streptophyta > Magnoliopsida > Rosales > Cannabaceae > Humulus > Humulus lupulus. Next base: position 168,847,203 of record NC_084796.1, on the reverse strand, counting down.
GATGGTAAAGAATGTAGAGTGTTGATAACACTTTATACCCATTTGGCATGATTTGGAAGGGAGAAATGTCGAAATAGTTTGCCACTCCTCAGAAGTATTCGTGCAAAGGAAGAGTAGTCCCCGCCTTGATATGGTACCTCGACCATGAACTATAAGCACCTCCGAGCACGTTGGCTCTCTGGTCGGGGTTGGTTTGAAATGATTAATCCCAGGAAGTTCGTACTTCTTGGGATATTTGGCCACCATCTTGCTTGATATAACGCTAGGAGGGGAAATATACCATGGTATATCCTTTGTTATGACAACTTTTGGAAAGGTGCGGTGAAGGAGGATCTTCGAAGGCTGCTTGGGTGTGGCTGGTCGATTGGTGGTAGATGGTCCTTCAGCATTGGCCGCATGCTGACTGATGTGACAGTCAGGAGTCTTCCTCCTCCTCTGAGAAACATGTTTAAATTGTGCCATGGAGAGGCTAGCAGCGAGGTAGTTGGTTGGTGTTGTTGGTAATGTATTTGTTGGAACAGGTAAAGCAGGCGGTTCTGCATCTTCGAATAACAGACTTAGAAGATATTCGTCTATTGGCATCTCACCTCCCCAGGGATCGTGCATGAATATCTAAAAAGAATGAGGGCAAGTGAGAATCTACTACCAGTAGAGAAAGAAGAACAAAAGAAAAAAAAAAGGATAGTCCTGCTCGTAGATAAAAATTAAGCTTTTATCCGACTAGCAGCACTTGAGTACAAACACACAAAACTACGCGGGAAAAACACAGTTTTCTTGAAAACCCAAAAACACCTCATAAACGTTTTTTTATGCATGGTTAGTTATGAAAATGCACATTTTATTGATCTTAAATGCTAAAATAAATTGAGTTTTGAATAATATTTTCATGGATTAATATGATATATTTTATAATTGTAAATATTACTTTTTAATTTAATTTGTGTTTAATTTCATGAATAAAATGTGTTTTGGCATATATTGTAATGCCCCGACTAACTCTAAGACCTCTCACCATTAAAACGACTAAGCATAGTTACTATTTTGAAATACATACATAAAATAATAGAACTTATTATAAAAATCCAAAATACAGGATCCCATTGTTATTACATAAAATATAAAGAAAACTTAAACCTTTATTATAATCGTTCAAATACTAAATGCGAAAAAACATGAATACATAATTAAAAAGACTTGAAACAAAAACATCATCCTCGATCTTTTCCAGCAGTCCATTCATTCAGTTCTCTCCCAATACACATGCCAAAGCTGCCATGAATCAATCCCGCCATCCAAGCTTATTTTCCTGCACCATCTAAAATAAAAAGGAATGAGCCTAATGCCTAGCAAGGAAAATCTACTAAAACATATCATAAAACATAAGACTAAAACCATAAATCATAAAACATATGACGCAAAAACGTAAATCATAAAAACATAGGACTACAATATCAATGCCCATTAACTCATTACCGTAGTATGTGATAGAAACCATCTAGGTCCTCTTGCTACTATTCGAGGTAGGTTTAAACACAATATAGTATATGATAAACCATCTAGGTCCTCTTGCTACTATTCGAGGTAGGTTTAATCATAACTATAGTCTATGATAATGATAAAAATCTTGGGATTTGCTTATTTTCTATCTAAGAAACTATATTTCCCAAGCAACTACAACATAAAACATACACATACATACATGCATACACATATAGCATATAAACATAATCATAACACATAAAATCTAACCTATTTTCCTTACCAATAACTGTGATATTGGAGACAAGAGCAGGGTTGAAAACTCCTAAAACCAAGCAGTATGATCCATAAGTTTTCTAAAGAAATAAAGATGAGGAGAAGATATAACCCATCAAGATAGTAACTTTTTGAAAACCTTAAGTTTCAAGAAATTCAAACACCTAACCAAAAGCCATAATAACAAGTTAGGATTTGGAAGAAAATGAAAGAGTAAAAAGAGCTATAATGGACTAAACCTGAGGAGAAAGAATACCTTGGATAGACCAGAACTTTGATATACACCTCAATACCGAAATGTCACTCTACCTTACTTCCCAAGTGTTTAGAAAGGCTTAGATTGGAAAGATTTTAATCCCAAAACCCTAGTGTTTTCTCTCTAGAATAAACTTAGCAACTTGGAGGCTCTGAAGAATGCTTGAATGATGAATGAAATGGCTGAGTGTAAGGTCCTATTTATAGAGTTCATGGAGTGAAACTAACCTCTTTTAAAAAGAATAAATAAATGAATAATAATTGAATAAATTTGAATTTTCTGTTCAACATATGCCTAGAACTCGGTCAAAAACGTTCATGAGCAATTCTAAATTGTTGAGGGCTATTTCTAATTCGGTTTCCACAAAGTTTAAAAAATACCCGAAGAGTCGATATATCGCCCCCTATAGGCAATAAATCGCCTGCCTCTATGTCTCGAGCCTTCGTGGTTTCATTCGTGCGAAGTCGATGTGTTTTCCGTATCAACCTTAGGCGATATATCGGCCCCTATAGCTGCGATATATCGGCATACGCTGATATTATAAACACGTTTTTGCATACTTTCAGCACACTTGTAGTTTGTTTAAACAACTTTCACTGAGTAAAATGTGATCCTAACAGCTACTAAAATGTTATAGGCCTTTTAGATTTATCCTTTGTTAATTTAAAATGCTTAAATCTGTAATAAACATGCATGTGACAAGTGTCACGTTCTTAATCATTCTATCTAAACCTTATGTTATAAAAACTAATATTTCTAGGACCAACTATATTAATCAAACCATATGTTAAAATTAATATTTCTAAACTATAGGTTAAACTTGTAAAATCCATAACTATTTCTATGAGTTTCCAACTAAATCCCGGCTTGAACCAATAACCACTAAAACTAACATACTACAAGCTACTACTACTACACCACTACTATCTAGGTAAGTATAATTTCTGAGACACTACATAAATAAAAGAAGGAAGAAAGAATGAATGAAAATTGAAAGAAGTAAAGGAAAATCTGGCATTTTTAAGGAGAAAGGCCCAAGAGAAGCCCAGTAGAATCGACCCACTTCTCTCAACCCAGCCTTCTCCTTTCAACCCAGCAATGCCACGTGGCCTCCCCCTTGCGTGCCACGTATCCAGCCCAGCTACCCCAGCAAACCCGCTTGCACCTGGATCCGCCCCACGTGCCTGCGCCTTAGCCCAGCGCCTAACCAAGCTGACCCGCCTGCCCACCTACTGTTTTCTCCCAGCCCAGTCTACGTTGACCTGATCAAACACGCCATTTCCTCAACTTTTGAGCATCCATGTGGCCTGTTCCCATTGGCTGTGGCTGGGCCAAACCCACCAGCTGCCACCAACCCACTTTCTTGTGCATGTTGGGACTTGGACCTTCCATTTTGAACTTTAAAGCTCACATTTTGTAGTTGATTTAGAGAAAGGGGCATGATGACCATTCACTAAAATAACTAGGTTAATATTAATAATAAGATTTGATTTCTTGAAATCATATTTTATTATTAATGTTTCACATTTATTTTGAAAAACCCATTTGTAGTTTAATTTCTTTTTAGTCCTTTTCTCCATCTATAAATAGGAACTCTTCTTTCACATTTGAAATATAATTTTTAGGTAGCAAAACTCTACCAAATATTAGTCTCATTTCTCATAATTTCTCTCTAGAATTTTATGAGAATGTCTAGCATAATAGGCTAACCTTCTTAGGAAGGTTAGGATGAGCCTATATGCACTATGACTTTGTTTGGTATTTTTGATTCACCATATGCTTAAAGTTTATATATTTGAGTGATTTATTTTCTTTCATTTCTATTCCTTCATCTTGTTATCTTTATCTATGTTTACTAATAGCATATAGATTTTGACAAGAACTTTCTATGTATTATCAAATTAGTGAAAATAATATAGATAATATATTTATCATTTTCTCCATCTCATTCATGTATATTTAGTTTTGCTAGAACTATATAGAATTACTCATGCTCTTTGTGTTAGGTTTTATGTCCAATCTTTTATTGCATTATTGCCAATGGTATGATGTCAACTTTAGATTTCTCATAAGATTTATCTCATCCTTCCATGGAAAATAATACTAATCACTTGAATGCATTTTTGTGAAATATATTTGTGCTTCAATGTTAAATCTTCCAAGTGAATAGTTGGGATGTGAACTATTCATTTGTGTATTTTTTGTGAATCAAAGATCCAAATAAATAAGTATGCATATTGATGACTCTTGATCTTTCTTACTTGTTACTATTTGCTACATCACACTTTATTCTATCTTTATTTCTAATCTTTAAATCTTAAAAACAACAAAAATATCGCTTGTTCTATTTTTCTCATATTATTTATCTCTTAACTTTATTTATTGTTAACTTTATTTTCTTTGACTCCTTGTGGAAGTCACGTTTGGGCGTTAAAACAAATTTTGGCACCGTTGCCGGGGAGGTAATAGTGAAAAAAATGGTTTTACAATAAATTTTGCAAAAGAGGTAAGTAATTCTATCATTTTCTTTTTGTGTATATTTCTCTAAGGATTTTTTTAGATTTATCTTATCTACTCTTAAAAGAAATTGCTATCATTATTTTTTCTTGTTACTTTTTAGTTAGTTTTTCATTTTTTTTGTCATTGTTGTGCTAAAAGAAAAAATTGCTATCTTTTCTTTTCTAGGATTTGTTAGTTTTATTATTAGTTTATTTTGTTAGTTTTTTTCTCTCTTAATATTTATTATTGTTGTAAAAAAAATTAAAAAAAGATTTTTCTATGTATTTAGTTTTATTTTATTTTTTTCTTTCTTGTTAATTTATTTTTGGTAGCATATTATTTTTTCTGTCTCTCTATTTTTTTTTATTGTAGTAGTAAAAAAAAAAACTTAAGAAAAAATAAATTGGTTGCTTATATTTTGTTAGGTTAGTTTTAATTTATTTATTTTGGTTTTTCTTTATTTTAATTATTTACGTTTAGGGTTTGTTACATTTATTTTCTATCTTTTGTGCTATTTTTTTATGTGTATTGTAACATCCTACTATGTGATTTTAAAATGTGCCATTAGCTCGCTAATCGAGGTTTTAGATCAAAATGTCTAGTTAGTCTAAATAAATGCTCCGTTAAATAAGATTTTGGAATAAAATGGTTGGACATTCATTTAAATCATGAAAGTGTTACATTGGGATCCCAAAATATTGTTTGGAAACATATTTATAACTCAAAAGTTACTTTACAGTCGATCTAAGCGGCAAAATCAAATATTTATAACACGCTCCTTAAAATGCCCAAGTTGTGGTGGCCAGATAGGCCAGACATGTACGCACCACTCCATGCCCTCCAACTCATGGTTGTTCGACCTTTTCCTTGCCCTTACCTGCACCACAGAGCACATGTGTGCTGAGGCCCGGCTAGAGAACTTCACAGCACAACATACAATAATTTATTTCAACAAATAAATACTTAACGACACGATAGCATAACGATATAACAACACAACAACATAACAGCTCAACATCACAACAGTACAGTGGCCTCCGCCGATCGGGGTGCGTTATCAGGCACCAAGTCCGAGGTCTTAACTGAGCGGGTGTTTACAACACCCTTAGAGGGTCTCCCCCTGGCGGCCTGCACTGAACATGCTTAACGCCGATCCCAGCACTTTGCTGCTCCTAGCCCTTGTAGTTCCTGACCTCTGCCGCTCCTGACTCTTGCTGAGCTCAACCTTTGCCAATTGGGCACAATCACATGTATGGCATAATAGATGTAAACAATACACACAACACTAAACACATCATAGCTCTAGGGGCACAAACAGTTCTCTTACCTATGTCTCGAGCTGATTGATTACTACGATCCCGAGCACAATCCCCTAAACCCGAGCCTTAACGTAAAACATAGTCACAACACAGTAATAAATAGACATCCATACATTCCTTAGCCAATTCAGAACTTCTGATTAAAATACTAGCCTTCGGGGCCTCAGATTCTACTAAACCGGGTAGAAGAATTCTTCCCGAGCCCTAATATTTGGGTTCCTAAGCTTAAAACTTTTATTTGGCCAACATTTCCTATTTAAGCTGTGGCCGAGCCCATTAAGGCCATGGTGCGCCTCAAGTCATAGAGCCCTGGGCTCTCTTCAAGGGGACATGGGCCACGACGAGCCTCAGCATGCGTCGTGGCGGCTGGAGAAAAATTTGAGGCCCCCAAGCCTCTGAGTTCATGCGGGCCGTGATGCCTGAAGAACAAGGCCGCAACTCGAGCCCCAAAATCCAGAAATCCATGTATTTCCACTACCTTTTCCCTCAGCTCAACTCACCAAATCAAATTAAACCCAGAATTCGTTTAGGCAACTAAGTCATTATAAACACTCTAAAAACCAACTCATATTCTCTTCAAAATCTCAAAATCAAACCAAAGCTTGAACCTACGAAAAACTTAACAAAATCACAAGTGAAACTTAAAAATTCAATACCAAGATCCTTACCACAATTGTTGTTTTGATCCTAAGCTAATTCCCTAGCAGTTCCAGCTTGTTTTCCCCAAGTCCCTGGCTTAAATTCTCAACCAAATCCTCAAGAATTCACCAAAACTTCAAGCACACCAAGAGAGAGAGAGAGAGAGAGAGAGAGAGAGAGAGAGAGAGAGAGAGAGAGAGAGAGAGAGAGAGAGAGAGATGAGCTGAAGAGGGTTGTACTTCTTTTGAGGGTTGTGTTTTTGCTTCTCACTAGTTCTAAAGGTCTGATTAGTTTAAGTCTGTCCTCAGTCAAAAAAGTCCAAAATACCCCTAGGTAAATCCTTAATCCTTTAATGCCACTAAGGGCAATCCCGTCATTAACCACATCCAGCTAATTCCTCAAGTATTCCTTCAGGTTATCCATTGTCCAAAGGTAACCATTAATTCCAAATTCAAACCTTATATCAACCCTCTGTTATACCCAAAAATTGGAGATCAATGACGTGGCAATAGAGGTGACAAATGGCAGTACATGGTCCGTAAAAGACACATTAAATAGTCAATAAATACATTGACTCCTCAGAGTTGTGATAAAGTGACCCGGTAGACTGACGAAGAATTTGGACTGCTTGAAAGATGTCATAACCAAGCCAAGTGCACCTTGGTCCGAGGAAAGCTAAGGAAAGTGCATCCTAGGAGGCTAAGGAGAATGCATCCTAGGAGAGCTAAGGAGAGTGCATCCTAGGAGGCTAAGGAGAATGCATCCTAGGAGGCTAAGGAGAATGCATCCTAGGAGAGCTAAGGAGAGTGCATCCGAGGAGAACTCAAGAGAGTGGTCCTAGGAGACCCCAAGAGGGTGGTCCTAGGAGACCCCAAGGATTTGGTCCGAGGAGAAACATGGCATGCTAGAGGAGAGTGCCATGTTAGAGGAGAGAAATGCATGTCCTACCACCATGCACGTCCGACCAACAAATGTTTGTCCTACCACCATGCACATATTCGACCAGCACTTGCATGGGTGGTCAGTAGGAGGTGGATCAACTAGCTAGAGGAGACTAAGTCAAGATTCCCAGAAACAACTTCAACAAGATATGCGGGAATCTCTCATTCTTCCCACAAATGGGGGATTTGTTACATTTTGAATTTTGAATGTTTCTTTGTAATTTAAATGTAATAAATATAATAAAATATCCCGATTCTAGGGGATACTGTGTGTATGACCCTAAACCTATAAATAGAGGGCTTATGGGATGAGAGAGGGGCTTCTTCTTCTTCTTCTTTCTAGAGAGAGAAAATTTGGGTCTGAGTATTCTAGAGAGAGAAACTTGGGTCTGAGTATTCTAGAGAGAGAAAGTGCTGATATTTGAGAGAATTCTTGTATTTTTGGCAATCTGTACTGAAGAAACTCAGTTGGCTCAATCCATCTGATCTTGAGTACAGATCTAAAAATCACAACTCTAAGTGGATTAGGCTATTACCGACAATCGGGGCTGAACCACTATAAAATCTCTTGTATTATTTACTTTTCTTGATTAAACCGTCTGTGTCGTTTAAATTCTCTTGAAGGCTTGTCGTTATTGACGTTCTCACGTCGTTGGCTAAAAACACAGTCAACACCCTCTATGCCCCTTTTCCCGAATCGAGGAACCTAAGGGTCTCAATCTAACACTGTCAACTTTGGTGTTTAGTGGGGACGTCATTCTCCTTTCGTACACACTCCCTCTTTTGATATCTCAGTCACACCAACCATAGTGTGTTAACCCAATAGGTTAAGTCACAACTTTTCACATCCACTCACCTCATATGCAATATGAGGTAATCCACCTTTAGGGTCCATATCTAAATTCCTTCATAGTAACTTCAGGATACCCGAGAGTCATAATAGCTCTTCTCGCTTCTGATTATCATTTCTCACTTTCCAAAAGATTAGGATGTACGCCTCCCAGTATTCAACTCCCTTGATACAATAATTGAAAAGGTGTAACGCCTTACTTACCTAGAGCTGTTACCATGTGATTTAAAAATGTGCCACTAGCTCGCTAATCAAGGTATTAGACCAAAAAGTGTAGTTAATTAAAATGTAAACTCGTTTAAATGAGATTTTGGTATAAAAGGTCGGTCATTCCTTTAAATCATGAAAAAGGTTACATTGGGTTCCCAAAAATACTATTTAGAAACATATTTACAATTCAAAAAGTTACTTTACAGTTGGCCTAAGAGACAAAATCAACATTTATAACCAGCTCCTCAAAACACCCCAGCCATGGCGGCCACGTAGGCCAAACATGTACGCACCGCTCCATGCCCTCTAACTCATGGTTGATCGATCTTTTCCTTGCCCTTACCTGCACCACAGAGCACCCGTGAGCTGAGGCCCAGCAAGAGAACCTTAATAAACAACATACAATAATTTATCTCAACAAATAAATACTTAATTCAAGGCAATAAACAATCTACAAACTGTTATTGGAATACGCAATGGCACGACAGCAGAACAACATCATAGCAGTATAATAACACATAAGTACATCAACATAGCAATATATCAACACATAAGCATAATAGCATAACATCTTAGCAGTACAATATCTCAGCAACGATCTCCTCCACTCAGGGTGCGCTTCTAGGCACCAGGTCCGCAGTCTTAACCGAACGGGTGTGTACAACACCAGTAGAGGGTCTCGCCCTAGCGACCTGCATTCAACATGCTTAACATTGATCCCAGCCCCTTCCAGCTTCCGGCTCTTACCGCTCCCGATTTTTGCCTCTCCCGGCTCTTGTCGCTCACAGCTCTTGCCACTCCTGGCTCTTGCTGATCCATCACATCCACATGTTTGGTATAATAGTTATAAGCAACACATACAGCACAACACACCACATAGCTCTACAGGTACAAACAGTTCTCTTACCTGTGTCGTGAGCTATTTGAGTCAATGCGATCCCGAGCACAATCCTTTAATCCGAGCCTCATTGAAAACCTAGTCACAACGCATTCATAATAACCATCCATCAAGTTCTAATCCATTAAATAACTTTGAAATATAAATCAAGCCTCCAAGACCTTGGATTCTACCAATCTGGGTAGTAAAATCCTTCCTGAGCCTTAACATTTGAGTTCCCAAGCTAAAAACCTTCGAACAACCAATATTTTTCATTTGAGCCGCGACCAGCTCCCTTGAGGGCCGCGGCGCACCCAAGTCAGAGGCAAAATGCCTCTTCTCTAAGGGACACAGGTCGTAACGCACTATACCTTGTACCGCAGTGCACCTAGGCAGACAGAGGCTCGCAGCCTCTTCGACACACACAGGTAGCGGAGCCTGAAGAACAGGGCCACGACTCAAGCCTGAAACCCAGAAATCTTCCCCTATTTTCTTTGACCCAAAACTAAGAAAGTTGATCCAAAATCTCAACCAAGTCTAGAACTAATCCCTAAACCATTTTCACAGTAGTAGAAACAACAATTATAACTCAGAAACTAACCCAAAACTACCTAAAATCCTCAAACTCCATCCTTGAGCTTAAAGCTCAAGAACACTAACTATAAACACCAAAAACTCAGAGATTAGCAAATCAAGATCTTACCTCTGAATTGTACTCGACCCTAAATTGTTTTCCCCAAGTCTTCAAGCATCCAACCCACCAATTCTTCAGCCTAAATCCTCAAGATTTCTCCAAAATTCTCAAACACCACGAGAGGGAGAGAGAACCGTGAGTTAGAGAGAGAGTGCTGAGAGTTTGTTTCTTTTGTCTTTCTTTAGTTCTAGAGTCTACAACTGCTATCTAAGTTCAAGTCTATCCCCTAGCCTAAAAAATGTCTAAAATATGCTCAAGTCTATCTTATGTCCTCTAGTGCCAACAAGGGCAACCCCATCATTTGCCACATCCCACTAACTCCTCGAGTGTTCCTATGAATCCCCATTTAATCCCCGACACACTTATACAAACACTAAATCACTACCCACTACCCAGTAATATCCAAACACATACTACATTCTCAAAATACCCTTAGACTCCTCCCGAGCTGGATATTTGACCTCATTGTGACTTTTTTTCTATTCCACTCCCTAGGACCATCTCGGTTCACACATCCCAAATAAATCACCACACTCTTGTTGTATCAATCACAATATACACATATATCACATTTACGCTCTCAACTGTTAAAATTACAATTATGCCCCTAATATCCAAATGGGGCCCGCATGCATATTTAATTCACCTAAACATGCATTTCTAATCACATAATCATCAAATTCACATATTAACGTAATTAAATCAATTGTTGCCCTCCCGACATGCTAATCAAGGCCCTACACCTTATTAGCAAATTTGGGACGCTACAAAAGGGGTAACCTAAGGCTCGTTCCACATCTTCCCCTCAATGCCAGAGTCCTTCGAATCACTCATTACTTTCGCATATCTTAACTTATTTATGCCAAAGTGGTAGGAGTTATTTAACCATTTCTACAAAATATTATTTCAATGTTTCACCGTTTAATCATAGAGGTATATCTACTACTTATCAATCGCAGGTTCCAGACCAATCTAGGTCATTGCTCCACCCTAACCGTGGCTAACCGTCATTGCTGTCAACTCGACATCCCATGTAGAACATCTAAGTTCTTATCCCTTCATTCATTGTGAGGTACAAATTATCACTCTTCTAGTGTATACGAGCGCACCCTAATCCTCGATGCACCACACTAATATTCCATGTTCTAAGGAAGCACATTGTCCACTTCACCATCCTCTTGTACAAGTCCATCCTATGCATATCCTAATACCAAGGAATGTGAATCAACATATTTTAATCTCTGAGAATCCAGCACACAACTATCCATTCAGACAAAATTTAGTTTTGTATATTACTTTAATCAAGGGTATAACAATCCCCGAAGATGCTTTAGGTGAAAGTTGAGGTGTCTCACTAGTTTCACAGAGTTACTAATCCCCTAAGGCGTTCCTTTAACAATTGCCTTGCGGTCTCTATCTTAACTGAATTTTATGCAATCCCATCACTTCCCATAAGGTGACCTTGAATATCAACTGGAGAAATCGGAACTTGTCCCTTCTGGAGCCTTACCTGTGATCCTCGCTTCCTCAGCCTCAGTAGTATCAATATAGGTATTACTTATATTATGTTCTTAATCGCATGTAGTCCAAAATATTCTTGATCGAGCTAGGTATCACTTGTCCAAATAAATCATTCAGTCTTGGCAGTAGAAATCTATTCTTAACAATTACCTTATTTGGCTTTCATATACAATACATACTCTTGCAAGCTTGACCTTCTCCTTAACCCATGGCATTGATATGTCCTATGGTAAGATGCTTCGTTTGATCACCTTTAAGTCAAGTAACTCATTTGACTGAACCTTTAATCTTGGCAGCTCAACTAGCGTCATTCTTCATGATGATTCTGGTACTGATATCATTATTGCCTTATCCCCGTAGCTCACTCCATTTCCTAGTCACGACAACAATCTTGAAAAATCCTTATAAACATATCTGAAATCCCACTGACCGACCCATTTCCCTCCAGTTTAATTGGCATACCCCTAGTGGTACCTACAACAACGTCTAGGCATCCCATAGTCGCAGTCGAGTCCTCTCCTTTTAAACTCAGAAGTCACCATTCTCTTTTACAGTCCATGGTTGTCCCTTATTGGCAACTAATCCATACTTAGGATCATACCGAGATCATCATATAACAATCCTAACCAATTCTTATTCCTACTTTTCTACCCAAAATACTCTGTCCCGTTCCTTGGAAATTACCAAATTTCCTAGTAAACGCAAAATCTTAAGCCCCATAGCATAATATTCATCTGGTAGGTATCTCATGTTTATATTTCTACTAAGAGGTACGTAGCATCAAACTCAGTTAGTACAAAATAAAGGAATCAGAAGTAGAAAGCCAACCTGTCATTTCTGATTGACCAACCTCAGACTCTGGCTGCTTCCAGGTGGACTCTCGAGTTGAGGTCGAACTATCTGTACTTCTTGGTTCTTCTGTCTTCGATTCCAGGCAATGCTTCTTGACGTGCCCAACTATTCCACATAGAAAATAGGCCTTCGCTCGGCATTTTCCCAAATGGCGTGTCCTGCACCTGATGCACACTGGATTTCTTCTCTAGACCTCAGTGCCTCCCTGGCGGCTTTCCTGAATACTATGACCCCTCCTATCATGACCAAAATTAGTAACTATCAGGGGTCTTTCTTTTCTGACTATTGGGGCCTTCGTCCCTACGTGGTCCCGCAAATGGGGTTACCATTGCTTGAGTTTCTTGCCCCACAACACCCTCGCTCCATATCTCAACTCCTGTGTCTTCTATAACAAGGCCCTCCCTACCGACTGAGCGTAGTTTAAAATATCATGGAATGGAGCGATCCTAACTCTCTAGGCCACCATAGGGTTCAGTCCTCGAATGAATCATTCTTTCCGGGCTACATCCATTGGTACCAAATCAAAATCAAACTTGGCCAACCCATAAAATTCATCGACATACTCTATCATTGTCTTACTGCCTTGAACCAAGTTCATAAACTCATTGGTCTTTTCAACTCGAACTGCGTCACAGTAGTACCTCTCGTTGAAAAATAGTCTGAATTCCTCCCAACCCATCATAACAACATTCCGGGTCTGGGATACCACCTCCCACCACGTTTGGGCATCCTCCCGCAGAATGTGCGTGGCACAAGCCACTCTATAATTGCCTTCCACTCCTATATAGTCGAGGATGGAGCTAACCATTCCCATCCACTGCTCAGCTCTGAGCGGATCTAAGCCCCATTTGAAAACTGGAGGATAATGCCCTAGAATCTGTCACACAACAATTTCCACCTGTTTCCACCCTCAAGTTGAACAAAAATGATGCCATTGTCATCGAAACACACGGAGTGGTGTTCCCTAATAGAACCCGCAATCTCAACCACCTAATCTCTTCCTCTTGCTTTTTTCAGTCTAGCCTGCATGTCAGCGAGCATCTGTTGCCAATCCCAAGGGGCAGATGGAGAATTCTGGCCCTGACTACTATTCACAACCCTTGCATTAACTATGCCTAGTCCACTTGACTGCCTCAGATGCATAACTTCTAAATCTGTCTGCAGTCAATGACTCAATCCATCAGATATGGTAATCCCATCCAAAACCACTCCCTGAGCAGGGCCAAACTATTACAATGGCCACATACAATAAGCATACCAAAACACATATGTATAATGCTCATGCTCCCTATATTAACAAAAAAATATGACAATTCAGATAAACAACTAGACAAGTATTTCACTTAATACCGACCGACCCTGAGTCGAGCTTGTCTCGGGCAACGAACATACATGTTCAGTCAATCTCTAGGAACCATAAACTTTGGCATGCTCTGATACCAAGTTGTAACACCCTACTACCCTAGAGTCGTTACCATGTGATTTTAAAATGTGCCATTAGCTCGCTAATCGAGGTATTAGATCAAAAAGTGTGGTTAGTCAAAATAAAGGCTCATTTAAATAAGATTTCAGAATAAAAGGGCTGGACATTCATTTAAATCATGAAAGTGTTACATTGGGATCCCAAAATACTATTTGGAAACATATTTACAACTCAAAAGTTACTTTATAGTCGACCTAAGCGACAAAATCAAACATTTATAACTCACTCCTTAAAATACCCAGCCATGGCGGCCAGGTAGGCCAAACATGTATGTACCACTCCATGCCCTCCAACTCATGGTTGATCGACCTTTTCCTTGCCCTTACCTGCACCACAAAGCACCCGTGAGTCGAGGCCCAGCAAGAGACCTTCACATCACAACATACAATAATTTATTTCAACAAATAAATATTTAGTCAAAGACAACAAACTATTTACAAGTTTCTATTGAAATACACAACAACACGATAGCATAACAGCATAAGAGCATAAGAGCACAACAACATAACAACACAACAATACATCGGCCTCTTCCGATCGGGGTGTGTTATCAGGCACCAAGTCCACAGTCTTAATCGAGCGGGTGTGTACAACACCCTTAGAGAGTCTCACCCTAGTGGCCTGCATTCAGCATGCTTAACGCCGATCCCGATCCTTTACTGCTCCTGGCCCTTGCCGTTCTCGGCATTTGCCGTTCCCAGCTCTTGCCGATTGGTCACAATCACATGTATGACATAATAGCTATTGTAACGCTCTACTACCCAGGGACCATTACACTGTGTATTTTAAATAGTGCTAAACTCGCTAAATGAGTCATTTGGCATTAATCGTGTAGCTAAACGTGATTAACAGTTTAGGGTTAAAAGGTTTGGTCAAAGATACAAACGTTTCACTAAAATGTTTACTGTATACATGGGATCCCAAAATACATTTAAAAGGTTAATTACAATAAAAAAGAGTTACAACCAGCCGACCTAAGCAGAAAAATAGGGTTTAACCCTAGTTCCTCTTTAAACCCTCGACCATGGTGGTCGAGTAGCCGCATATGTACACATCATCACCTAAGCTCTCCAACTCTAGGATGGTCCAGCTTTCTTCTCCCTTTACCTACAACACATAGAACCCGTGAGCCAAGGCTCAGGAAGAAAACTTAAACATGCTCATAAGTAGTTAATAACATGTTACCAAACCATAATAAGCATGCCTAGCAGTAATAACCCTACTAATGCATGTAGGCAAGTTCAAATAAATGATTATGGAATCATTCTGGCTCAACACCCTAGGATATGGCTCTAATGAGTCACACTGGGGCCCTCTACCCTGTCCTCTGTATAACCAGCTTTGGAGCTGATCTAGCGTACTTGGCGCTAGATTTCTCCGACTAGTAGATCGGTCAAGTGAATGATGCGCTCCTGGTTAGGATAGATCATATGGATCGACGCTTAGCGCGCTATCACCCTACTTGACTAATAAGTCAATGCCTTACGACCAACATTCAGTGTGTTAATGCAATCCTTGACTAAAAAGCCAATGCTTTACCACCAGCACTCGCCGTGCTACTACCGCCATTGACTAATAAGTCAATGCTTTACAACCAACACTCACCATGCTAATGCCGTCCTTGACTAATAAGTCAATGCTAGTATATGGGACTAATAAGTTACCATGGGCCCCTTAGCCCTATCCTTTGTATAAGCGTATCTGGTGCTGACCAGCAATCACGTTCTAAGGTCGTTCTTGACTAATAAGTCAATGCTAGGATATGTGACTATTAAGTCACCTCGGGTCCCTTAGCCTATCGTCTGTATAAGCGTACCTTGCGCAGACCAACATTCAATGTGCTAAGGCTGTTCTTGATTAATAAGTCAATGCTAGGATTTGTGACTATTAAGTCACCTCAGGTCGCTTAGCCATATCCTCTATATAAGCGTACCTGGCACTTCTGCTTAGCCTAACCAATACGACCAGTGCTTAGTGCGCTATTGTCTTCCTTCACTAATAAGTCAATGCTTTACGAACAACACTCAACGCTATTGTCGTCCTTGACTGATAAGTCAATGTTTTTCGGCTAGCGCTCGATGCTATTCTCGACCTTGACTAATAAGTCAATGCTTTTCTTAAGTAAGTAATGAAAACAAGCATTCATTATACAACCCATATCCATATATAGAGAACTCAACATGCTTCATCAATAATCATGCATGTCACATAATGGGTGCAGTTTCTTACCTTTGCTCCAAGCACAGGTTACCAATAAACGACCCTCGAGTACAATCCTGATTCTGAACCCCTAGCGATAACCTAGTGACAACCATAATATAGAATCTTGTCAAAAACAACTAAATAAAGGCTTTCAGACCGAGTCCTAGTCTCCGGGACGTCAAATCCTACCAAACTGGGTAGTAGGATCGATCCCGAGCCCTTAGGTTTGAAATCCCGTCATTAAAAACCCAACCTGGCCAAAATGCTCAGGCGGGCCGCGACCTGGCCCTGGGGGTCGCGGCATGCCTCCCAGACAGACAGCCCTCTGCCTGGGCTTCATGGTGTGGGCCGCGACTTGCCCCTTAGAATCACGGTGCGCCCCCCAGGCAGAACCCCTCCTGGTTCTAGGTTCACACAGGTCGTGGCGCCCAAGAACAAGGCTGTGACCCAACCTTGAACCCAACCATTCTATCCATTTTCCCCATCTCAAAATCCTCCAAAAACCTACCCAAACACATCCAAATCCCAAAAACAAATGTCCCAAACATCTCAATGGCCCAAAACCATCAAAACCCAAGTCCCAAACCATTCAAAAACTCCTCAAAACATAAAATCCAATCAAAGCTTAAAAACTCAAAAATTCAAAACTTAAAGCTTGGATTACCTCTGATTGAGTCGTTTCCCAGTTAAATCCTCCAGTTAACAAGCTTCTAATCTTTCCTAGAATCGTTATGACTCTAACCCTTCTTGAATCTGACTCCTAAAACTCAAATTTCCTTCGAAAATGCTAATGGGTGTCAAATGAACGAACGGGAGAGAGAGAGAACGTACCGAATGTTCTTTTTATTTCTGACGGGTTACTTCGAGCTTAAGTAACCTCAAGAAAATCCCAATTCTCGGGGTCCCAAAAATGCTCCCTGGGGTAAAATAGTCAAAATTTCCATAATTCCCTTTTGATCTCACCAACTCCCAATATATTGTCAAATAATCATTCCTATTACCTAATATCTCGGTAATCATTTTTGACAGGTTACTTCGAGCTTAAGCAACCTCAAGCAAATCCCAATTCTCGGGGTCCCAAAAATTCAAAACTTAAAGCTTGGATTACCTCTGATTGAGTCGTTTCCCAGTTAAATCCTCCAGTTAACAAGCTTCTAATCTTTCCTAGAATCGTTATGACTCTAACCCTTCTTGAATCTGACTCCTAAAACTCGAGTTTCCTTCGAAAATGCTAACGGGCGTTAAATGAACGAATAGGAGAGAGAGAGAACGTACCGAACGTTCTTTTTATTTCTGACAGGTTACTTCGAGTTTAAGTAACCTCAAGCAAATCCCAATTCTCGGGGTCCCAAAAATGCTCCCTGGGGTAAAATAGTCAAAATTTCCAGAATTCCTTTTTGATCTCACAAACTCCCAATATATTGTCAAATAATCATTCCCATTACCTAATATCCCGGTAATGTGATAAATAGCCAAAACACCCCTTAACTCACACTGAGTCAAATATGGGTCCCATTGTGACTTTCCCACTAGCTTGCTCCCTAGGATCGTCTCGTGCCGAGTAACCCAAATATATCCACATAATAATGTGGTCCCACACACATATCACATATATGCCAAATAACGAGCCAAACTATCTTTATTCCCTATAGACTGAAACCCACATGACACAATAGTGACAAGAACCCAAACTATGGCCACGACTTGTTCAAGCCTACGATTTTGAAACCCACATAAAGAAAAGAAAAAAATGATCTTAGATTCAAGAAGAGGTAGAAATTAACATCACTATGAACCCAAATACTTACCCTAGGGATTTCAAACCCTAGCCTCCAATCCTCTTGCAACAAAATCCAAACCTATCATCACCATCATTTTTCCTTGCTTAGAATCAAGATGTAGAGGAAACAAAATATAATTCTATGAACCTTAACCCATACCTTGGGATCCCTAGCTTTGTCCTTTGGCAAATAGTTTGGGTTCTTGTCACTTTGGCAAATAACGAGCCAAACTATGAACATACATAGCTTATCTTTATTCTCATACAAACCAACCTTACTATTTCATAACATAAATATAAAGATTCTATCTAACTTCCTTACCTTAGGTTCGAGCAAAGAAAAATGAGAAATACTTCACAACGAGCCTATAATCAAAATCAAATATTTCTCTTTAGAATCCCATGTAAATTCTCGTGCCCAACACATATGCCCCATGAGTGCATGGGCCATGCGCACATGGTGCAAATTGTCCATTAATTCTAAACATGCACATTTTCACATAAAATCACAAAAGAATAATGACAATTCTACCTATTATTCATTCATGGTTATAAAGTAAAAATTATATGTTTGAATAATAAGCATATATTTGAACGTAAAAGTGCATTTGCATGCGACATGCATACGTGAGAGAGTTGTTGAAAAGTGACGCTTAAAACGATAATTTCTACATTCTCATTTCTAACCTCTTCAAGTCAAAATTCAGCAACATATTCTTTTTTACCATTATTTATTTAAGTCTCAAAGTTGATTAAAATAATTCATTTAATCTCTCTAAATTTCTCATAAAATAATGTCTTCATTTATTATTTCAAATTGCTTAGAAACAATAAAACTTGTAATTATTTAAGACATAATTTATGTAAGTGTAAACTTATTACTTTTAAACAAAATAATTAATTTTAACTTAATAACATAATCTTACATCAACTATTTATTTTGTTTAACAATCATAAGTGAATTTAAACCCAAACATTTTCTCATTAAAAATAAAGAAAAACTGCACTTAATAATAATGTGAAAATTTATGGTTACATTTTAAAAATATCAATTTAACATATACATAACTTGGAGAAATAATTTATTCAATATAATCACATTATTTATTTCATTTAAAAGACATTTCTTATTTTTAATCAAAACTTCCAGCAACTATTTAATCACTCAAAAATCATAAACTTGGATTAAAAACTATATTTTCTTCATAAAATATATATAATAAACTGTAGGTATTAATTGAGTAAAATACCATTTTAAATGTGAAATGAAACACCCTTTTGTTTACATAAAATCAATATTTCATTAGAAACATCAAATTATGCATGCAAATCATTGTCTACCAATTACTCACCAATTATACATAAAAATCAGTAAACATAATTCATCATAAAATTCATTTTTAATTCATGCTTCTCTAAACTCAAATATAATCTTCATGTATCACTAATATATCAATTTATAAAAGATTCAAGACAACCTTTCATCCAATTAACCTAGCATTTTCTTAATATGTATAAGAGAAACAAAATATAAAAACAACACAACATGCATCACACCCCATAGGCCGAAACCTTCATAGCCCCAATCAACAAATCAAAAACTCATACCCTAGCATGTATTCATTACCATCCTTGCAATCTTAGTACATAAATCATTTGATTCAAAACAACCATGAAAACATAACCATAAGATTTTTTTTATTTCATGTATAACCAAAAATCTCTATTCATGCTTCCCTATATACACCACACGCCCAAGGCCAAACCCTTCATTCATCAAACAAAAGAACCATTCAACCCAAAATCCATAATATCAATCAACCAACAAATCAAAAGAAAACAAAACAATATACTATCATTCATAAACAATATTCTCAAAACAACAAGAACCAAAAGATAAGAACAACAATCATAAGATAAAAAGGTTCTCATTACCTCTCTTGCTAGAACTCAAGGACACAATAGTGACAAGAACCCAAACTATGGCCACCACTTGTTCAAGCCTACGATTTTGAAACCCACATAAAGAAAAGAAAAAAAATGATCTTAATTCAAGAAGAGGTAGAAATTAACATCACTATGAACCCAAATACTTACCCTAGGGATTTCGAACCCTAGCCTCCAATCCTCTTGCAACAAAATCCAAACCTATCATCACCATCATTTTGCCTTGCTTAGAATCAAGATGTAGAGGAAACAAAATGTAATTCTATGAACCTTAACCCATACCTTGGGATCCCAGCTTTGTCCTCTTCTTTCTTCTCCTTCACGTTCTTCTTCTCTCCCTCTCTCTCTAAAACTCATGAGCTCTCCCTCTCCCTTCTCTCTAAGCACACGAAAGCCACCAAGCAAAATGAGCCTTCAAGTTCTTTCTTATTTTCTATTTAAATGCTATAATCACCAAAACCTAGCTAAGGAAAAGGTAATTATCATTTTCCTTTATTTTCCCTAAATAAAAAATATAAATCAATTAATAATTATACTCATCTAATCAATCTCTTTGATAATTGACAGCACACCAATTCCTCTCTTGTCTTCATTGGCTGTCCATGGCTAATAAAGGAAATTATGCTATTCTCGTAACTCTAGGGTCCTACGACTTGGGGCTGGGTTTTGACCCATTTCTGTTGCGTTTTAGAAAACATGCTATTTCACAACAAATGTAGATAATTTTATTAGCTTTCTAACGATACTTTTTGTGTCTAAATCGAATATCCACAGCTCCAGTTATATCCTTTTTACTGAGGGTCTAGGGTTACGGGAATTCAAAAATGACAACTCTATCCCTTCTCACCATCTGTTTCCCAATTTTGTTTTTGTGACCACAAGCCTTCTAGAGCCTTCCATATTTATTTATCTTTCTTTTTAAATCTCTTAATTAAATAAAAATTAATAAAAAAATAAAAGGAAATTAATGTGTAGAAAACTATTGCATGCACACCCTGCAATCATGCACATGCACACACTCAATTGCTAAGGTGCATCTCTACCTATCATGCACCTTGTTGCATTCAATCAAAACTTCTTTTTTTCACAAATTAAATTAATAAAACAATAAAACAATTAACAATTATATTTACATAATTTCTACCAAACAATTCAAACAATAATAAAAATAATTTCCTAACACATAACAATTAATAAAAAAAAATTAAAGCACATAATTAATAAAATAAAAAAATATTTGTGTGCTACACTAGATACTTAGTTTTTAGCCCTTAGAATGTTACTTTGTTATTTAGTTTTTTAGGTTTTAAATCTTTAAAAAAAATCATAAAATACAAAATAATAATAATAATAATAAATAAATAACAAAATTTGTTTTGTCAACATAAGCAATTTTTGCTTAAAGGCAAATTTGATTAAAGTTCCATCCATGCTTACTTAGTAACCTTGAGGAATTCTAGTAAATTTTGGTTGTAAGAGGACCGTTTTTGTGAATTGTGACCCCTCCACAATTATCTATGAACTTCAGGGAGTTCTAGATAAAGTGTGGGTCTTAAGTGAGACCGTTCTAAAATCCTCAAATCGACCTGAAAACAAGTAAAACAAAAAAGAAAAATTATAAAAAAAACAAAAAAATGAATGAAGAAGAGAAGAAACATTTCGAGCTTTATTTTCCAATGTATTATTCTTCATTTGGAAACAATCACAATTCTAGTGGTATTGAGGGTACTAGCCGTTTTAGGATTATGATGAAAGTTACGAGGTTCCTGAGGTAGATTATGAGGAACGTTATTGTGACTTTGCAAGAGTCGACCATAGGAATCATAATTCTAGTTGGACCAACCTCATAGATTTTAGTTGGAAGCTTGAGTATAACTACCATGCACCGCCTCACATAAATTTTGAGTACAATTTTTCTAACTTCCCCCATGAACCTCAATTTAATGTTTGGACTAATAGGAATTCCTTAAAGCCACTTTACACACATTTATAGAAGAGCAAAGAGAGTTCAATAGAAAATTTGTGAAAGATTTTAGGGAAACTAGTACTCAACTTTCAGAATTGACCAACGCTATTAATGCACATACTCTAAGTCAATTACCATCTCAGCTTTAGACAATAATGCCATCATTTAATCTCATTCCTAAACTCGATGAGGATGGTGCTATTACCATTTGGAATGAAACTCTTTCCCATACAGAAATTCTTCCAACCACTCCAAAAGAAAATGAGAGCTATCATACTGATGTGATAGACTTAATCATTGAGGAAATCATAAACATATTTGCAATGAAACATTCACCCAATTTCCTCCACGCTTTTGAAACCAAACATTTTCTTTATCCTTATAATGTTACTAACACTTTGATTTTTGAGATGTAGGATAAAATAAAATTCATTTTTGATACAGGATAGTACGCAAAAATGCAGTTGGTAGACTTACCTGAGAGCGATGTTTTCGTCTACCAAAGACTGATCAGGTTTCATCTTTCTTTTTAGTGTGCTTTATTTTAATTTATGTCTTTATTTTATTTTGTGAATTTTACTTTTTGGGGTTTTCTTGTTGTTTGTTGGTTATCATATTCCCTTATGCTCCCACAATGAGCTTAACGTTAGACATTGAGGACAATGTCTCATTTAAAGTTGGGGGTAGTGAACATATTCATGCGTTGAAATATATTTTGATTACCATTTTGAAATTTTGAGTTAAATTTTTTGCAAAATCCATGACAATTTTTTTTTTTGTGAGATTGTTTTTGCTATTTTTACTATTAGGAAGTAATTTTTTGGAGTAATTTCATGCACAACCAAACATTGAAAAAAAAACATTGTTAACACATTCAGTTGAGAAAAATCCTAAAGTTTAAAACTTTTAATTTTTGTGAGTAGTGACAATTTGAAAACAACTTTGAAAACTTCTATTGATCATTTGAGTTGGTAAAATTAATTTTTGGGATTTTAAAACATGACATTTACTAGAGGAATAGTTTTGGTTTTAAAGAGCGTTTGTTGTGACAATTTGAAAACAACTTTGAAAACTTCTATTGATCATTTGAGTTGGTAAAATTAATTTTTGGGATTTTAAAACATGACATTTACTAGAGGAATAGTTTTGGTTTTAAAGAGCGTTTGTTGTATTTAATTGCAATTTCCTTTTTTAATTTCTTGTATTTTTATTTGTCTCTTGTCAAAAAAAAAATATAGAAAAAAAAATAAAAAGAAGAAATATATTTAAAAAATGAATGAAAAGAAGAAGAAGAAGAAGAAAAAAGAATAAGAGCAACATTTTTTATTTTCATCTTTTGTAGTTTTGTTGAAAAAAAAAGTTTGTGTATTTTATTTATCTAATTTTGTTTTGTTCTTTATTTTGACTCTTAATATAATTTTGTAAAGTCCACAAGGTTCTTATGTCATTTAGATTCGAATTAATTGATTAGCCTATCTTTTGATTAATATTCATTAACATTGTTTGTCCTAAAATGATAACATCCATTTTTTAGCGTTAATTGATAAATTTCCAACAACAAGAGTGCCAACCATCTCCCGTAAAAATACTTTCAATACTTATGTGAGGATTTGGAGTTGAGACTTTATTCTTTCGTGATTTTTCAATATTGTTTGTGTTGTAAATTTTGGAAAGAACGATATGGTTTGGTGCACACACAAAAAACTCTTGAATTACAACTTTTATAGTTTTAAATGGTATTTTCTAAGTTTTCACTAAACATTTTGTTAAATGATTTTGCATAATTTGGCTCACTATTTTATCTTGGTAACAGCTTTTATTCGCTTGAATTGCTAGGGACTAGCAATAAGCTAGTTGGGGGTTGTGATTAGTGGTGAAAATGTACTTTTTATTGATCTTAAATGCTAAAATAAATTGAGCTTCGAATAATATTTTCATGCATTTAATATGATATACTTTATGTTGACGTGGTTCTTCGGCAACAGATAATTATATGAATAAGGAGAGAGATAGGTGCTAAATGATGAACAGTAATAGATGAATGATCTCAAAGGAAGATTATAACTCGAATACTTTTTTAGGTGGTTCAAAGGTTAAAATCCTTCTAGTCCACCAGCCAATATTATTGATATATCTCTGATATTCTGTAACGACCCAAATCCGCTAATAAGGCTTGAGGGCCTTGATTAGCGTGCCAGGAGGGCATGATGGGATTTATGTGTGATTTTGATGATTTAAATGCATGGTTATGATTTAAAGCATGTTATATGACTATTTGTTTATCTGAGATGCATGACTATGTATGTTAGTATGCATGTAGGCCCGGATCGTGTTAGAAGGGCATAATTGTAATTTTGGCCATGTTGGGCATAACTGCATTGATATGTGATGATTGTTGAGACCACAGTGGTATGTGGGTGTATCAGTGATTTGTGACCCGAGGCGATCCCAGTGAGCAGGCTTGCGGAAAGTCATGACGGGAATTTATACCCGGCTCGGGGCGAGCCTGGGGGTATGGACGGGAATTCAGAGAAATAGATTGAGATTTATTTTGATGATGGGGGATAATTATTTGGTGATTTATCAGGTATTGGGAAGCAACGGGAAAATATTAGAGACACTTGAGGATTAGCGGGAATTGGTAAAATGACTAAAATGGCCCTATTTGGACAAAAGGATTTAGAGTTAATAGGAAGGGCATTTTGGTCATTTGGCTTTTAAAGATAGGTTTTATGAGGCTTTACACTTAGTGGGATTTATAGAGAGTGTTGGCTGTGGAGAGAAAGAAAGAAAAGAAAGAAAAGAGGGAAAACAGAGGGGTTTTCACAAGGGACGGTTTGTGCATTTTTGCACCATTCCGCTCCATTTTTCTTGGAGCAAAGCTTAGTGGAGAGCAATGGTAGGCCGAGCATCAAGGATCTTGGGTTAGACTTGAAGATTTGGCAAGAACACATCAACTTTTGAGGTAAGTTTTAGAGATTTTCGGTTTTAAGGGTTTTGATGGTTTGAGCTGTGTTTTGAGCTGAGTTGATGGGAATTTTAGGGAATTTCTGGGCAAGCTTCGATGGTGAGCAAGCTAAGGAGGCCTAGGGTTGAATCAAGGTCGAAATTTTCATTAATGGTAAGAATTCTAAGCCCTTAACTTGTTGTTGACTGAATTTTTGAGTTTAGGGTTGATCATGGTAGATTTTGAGATTTGGGATAAATGTTCTTGGGATTTGAGGATTTGGGATGCTTGGGATGAATGGAGAGTGTTCATAAGCTTGATTTTGAGTTTGGTAAAGATTTGGGGAAGTTTGGTTTGAGATTGGGTGAAAGAAATCGCAGAAATGCGATTTTGGGATTTCTGGGCTGCAACTAGCGCTACAGCGCTAGTCAGTGGGCGCTGTAGCGCTAGTCCCTGTTTCTGGGGGGTGCATTCTGCTTGTAGCGCTACAGCGCCCTCTTTAGAGCGCTGTAGCGCTACACTGTTCACAGAGGGGAATTTTTTGAGTTTTGATGAGGGATTTTGACCTAGGGTTCGGGGCTTGTTTCCGCCACTTTGTTTTGGGGATTTGGGACTTCCCGGGGGCTCGGGATTGGTCCCGAGGCTAGGTATTCGGACTTGGGGTTCGGTGTTGACTTTGACCTATGTTTGTGCCTAGGTGTGCGCTAAGGCTCGTGTGGGATCGTGCTCAAGGAGTCAGGTGATTTAAGCTATCGAATTGACAGGTAAGAAAACTATAACACCCGTAGGATGGGGCGTGGGCCCATAGTGTGATTGCGGGGCACGGCCCTATATTGCATGTTGCATGATGAGATGATTGCCGGGCATGGCCCTATGCTGCATTACATGTTAGGGTGCAGATTTAATTGAATTAGCATTTGTTTGAATGTTGTTTGATTTATGCTATATGTGGTTATAATGAAATGAACGGCAAGGGCCGAGTGCGGCATAGGCCGGGTACGGCAGCGGAGCCGGAAGTAACACTAAGCACATGGGATGCTTATGGTCAGGGCGGGGCCCGGGACCCAGAGGATATGTGTGAGATCCTTGCGGTGAGGACCGAGACCCCAGGCTGCGGTAAGGGTTCTGGGGCGGCAGGGCCGTGTTTGCTTAGTCTAATGGTTGACTTGTTTATCTGTGGATTATCTGTTAGGATAAACTGTATATTTTGCATATGTTATGAACTGCATGAGTTTTCTTGCTGGGCTTCGGCTCACGGGTGCTCCGTGTTGCAGGTAAGGGCAATGACTGAGTCAATCAACCATGAGTACGGAGAGCGTGAAGCGACGCGTACATGTTTGGCCTGCCCGACTGCTTTGGTTGGGGGTTTATTTGAAAATGGCTGTAATAATCTATGATTTTATGAATTATCAACTGTAAACTTATTTCAAGATGTAACTAGTTTTCAAACCTTAGTTTGGGATCCCAAATGTTTAATACTAGCAGTTTTAAATGAAACGACGCATTTTCTAAGATTACAGCCTTAAATTTTAATTAGTCAAACTTTCGTTTCAAAACCTCGGCTAGCGAGTTCATTGCACACTGTTTTGTCTTAAAAACTCACTTAGTAACGGCTCTAAGGAAGTAGGGCGTTACATATTCCTTACAGGTTATTTCTTTACAAATAAGAAGCCAACCCTTTGCAACTCCCAGGGTCTCCATATTTATAGGGAGAGGGCACCTGGGTGTTGGCAAAGGAGGTCATCCCATGACCTTCTTACCCATCATGTCACTTTTGTGACATTCATGATTAATTCCTAAAACCTGACAATGAAGTGTGGTCTATTCAATAGGTAAGGCCGATAATGGGCAGCATGGCCCAACCCAGTCGTGGGTGCCGGAACACGCACGTTTATGCTGCGTGTCCGAGAATTCAGGAATGGAGTAGACACGTGATGTCTGATATATGCACGTTTACATTGCGTGGTTGAATTTATAAAAGGCCAGAGGTGTCAACTCAAGCTCGTACCCCGAGCTTGATGTAGTCTCAGCTCGTGGTATCCACACTGCTGACCCGATGCCTTAGTAGTCGCACTAAACCTTTGGTTATCTCGAACTAAAGAGGTAGAGCCTTGCAACAACAGCTCCATGTAGGTGGCTTCCACGTGGCTTATATAATTATGCCCTTTTCCAGCTCGCTAATAACTCGTGGATATTTAGGGCGTACATTTGCCCCCCAAGCCCCTGCTCGTGGCACATGACGTCACATGGGGCCATAGTGGGGGCTTTTAGGCTTCTTTGTGGACACTTCATATTCCACCCATTACGCTGGTATTGGATACGTGGAGCATCGTGGTTGGTGACAGTCTGTCTTCGGAGAACCGCATTAAATGGCCTAGCCTATCTTCAGCCGTTGTTTCATCTTTCAAGTAGTGATCCTCGTATCCTACATCAAGAAAATCGAACGATCCTCATCCTTTGGCCTTTTACGTATATATAAGGCTAGCCACCCTTTGTATGAGCCACCCTTTTATTTGAAAATTTTCTCATCTTCTTCTTTCTTCTTAGTCACAAAACCCTTTCTTTCTTCCGGTCACTATTCCCACCGTTCCTAAGGTTCAGATACATGGGCTCTTTCGTGACTCCGGTACCAGCGATTCCAATAGGACTTCGACCCAGACGCTCCTTTCAATCTTTACACAACAAAAAATTTCTGTAAGTCCTCCGTTTGTTGCATGCTTTAAATGTTTTCCCTTTCTCTTTCTTAGGTAAACTTTCTCTTTAGTCGCATGCAGTAGGTTGTTTGTATTTTGTTTTTCTTTGCTGGCATTTAATGCACAGGTTTTTATCCTAGGGTTATCGACCGTAGGAAAAACTGCTTAGGAGCATGACTCATAGGATACAACTCTGGGGTGATTTTCTGGGTAAAATTTTTATGCCTGTTTGGAACAACCAGTTTCTAGGGTGCAAAAATCGGGTAGCTTAGGGGACACGCTTCACATGGGGTTTTGCCTTTCGAAACTTTCCTTCCAAGGAAAACTTTTACCCTGACCCTCCTGACACACGGACTCCGAGTAATCGGGGACCCGTTGGGAGCACATACGCATGTTCATAGAACCGCGTGGTCTCACTCGCCGCGGGCTGAGATTACCTTATCCCGTGTAAAGGAAACCCTTCACGCTAGATTCTTTCTTATGCTTAGGTCGCCTTTTCTAAATTTTCTTCTTTGTTCGTTAGGCGACCAGATGGGACCCAAGAAGAGCGCACCCAAGAAGAGTGCTGGCATCTCGTCTTCCCAGTAAACCAGTAAGGGGAAAGAGGTGGCCACAGATTCCCCGATCCCCAACTTTGGTCCCACCGTGGAGAAGGAGGTCGAGGTGGGGCCTGACGCCTTTTTTGAGGCCGAGAGGAACGCCTCGAAGGTCACCACCCAAGGGAAAGTTAACAAAATTATGCTTTCCCATAATATTGAGATAGGGAGGGGCACCATGGACGCTCGACCTCCCCTTGAGGGCGAGCGGAGCTGCGCGCCGCTCGACGAGGAGTACGCCACCTGGAGCGATGAACATCTCAAGGCTGGGGCCTTCCTTCCGCTGGACTAGTACTTCGCTAATTTTTTAAATTACGTGAAGCTGGGCCCCTTCCAGCTCCCCCTAACTCCTACCGCCTGTTAGCGGGGTTGAAGTATTTATTCCTAAAGCAGGAATGGGAGGTCCCCACGCCGGCGGACATCCTTTACTTCTTTTGCCTCAAAGCCAGCCTGGAGCAACGGGGGCGAGGTGACGTGTTCTACTACCTGACCTGTTTTCCCAATTCGGCTGCGGTCATCGAGCTGCCCAGCCACCCCAATGACTTCAAGGATCAATTCTTCATGTGAAAGGGGTTTCGCAACTGCGAATACCATTACTTCAACCGTCCTCGTAAGTTCCTTCTATCTTCAGCTCGTAAGTTGGTTGCTGATTAGCCTCTTTTTATTCGTTCCTGACTTAGAAACTATCATGCAGCTATTTTCGCGAGGACGGCCAAGTCAGTGACCCTTGGGGATCAATACGAAACCTTGGCGGGGCTCCCCCCAAGTGAAAAAGATTACCGCCAGCTCGTGTCTGATGAGACGATGCTGGCGTGTAAGTTAATTTCCCCAGGCCAGACTCTGGCCTTGAGGAGACCGCGGACCATCCCCGCTGCTCACGAGATGGCACCCATCCCCGAGGAGGAGGCCGCGGATGAGGATGAGGACGAGGTGCCCCTCGTGCGCCGAAAGTGGGCTCTGGAGGTCGCCTAGGAAGCCAATGTAGAGAGGACCCAGTCTGGGGCAGCAACCGGCCCCTCTGGCCAAGGTAACCCTTATTTATTTAGGGACTTAGATAGGGCCACTACAAACCTACAGCTTGCTAGGTTTAACCCCAGCCAACCCGTTCACCGCCACCAAAATGACCCAGACCGCGACGTCACCCTACTCCAATGTGTTGACCAGCTCGTGCTGTGTTATGACATGAGCCGCCCTAGGGGGACCGTAGTAGTAGATAACACCCTGGCCTTTAGGTCGGCCTTTTTTGAGGAGTACGGGACCAATCTTAGATCGTGGCCCTCCCTCCTGGAGGGTGTAGTAGCTCCAGGTCTTAGGCAGTACGTAGAAGTGTCCAGTCCCGAGGTGGATCTGGATCCAGAGCGCCCTCTAGCCCGTGAAGTCTTTATCTTAGACTCCCTCGTAGAAGCTCCAGGGCTGGAGGTCGTGACATGAGATTCCTCCTCTAGCTCGGAGGGTAGGATCCTTCTCAATACATACTTAAGCTCTGCTTTCTTTTTTTGTTTTCCACAAATATTTTTACATGTATATTAATGCTTTGCTGTCTTTATTTCAGACGAGGAGATGTCGTAGACCGGGGGCAATGATCTTCGAGCTATGTTCCTTGGAGGAAACTCTTCCTCCGGGCCTTTCAGGCCCATGGTGAAGAGGCTCTGGATGGCGAAGAAAGCTGCCGGGACTACCTCCAAATCTCCTGCCAAGGGGAAAAACCAAGCCCCTGCTGCTCTAGAGAAAGTGCCTCCACCCCCTCCTGCAATGGAGAAGATGATGGCTCCACCTCCCCCGCGACCTCCTGTCTCTACTCGGGAACAGGAGGCGCCCACTGGGACCTTGTCAGCTCCGACCCCTGGTGTGCGCATCCCGGTCAACCCCCAAGCCTTGGAGAAAGTCCCCGAGGTCTTTAGGAAGACGGTCTACGAAACCGCGACCTACATGGTGGACCACTGCTACAACACCACCCCGAGGGATTTGCGGGAGATCTAGACAAGGAGCCCTGAGAACGTGATGGAGTATTCATTGGGGATGACCCTCACGGTAAGTTGGCTTTGCCACTGGTTCTTCCTATTTGCTTGTTTTTCCCTTTTAGGCACTTGCCTTATTATCTTTTGGTCTTGCAGGCGGCTTTGGCCCTCCACCGAAGCATATCTCGGTCCAGGGTCAGGATCGAGGAGATCAGGGGCGAGCACCAGGCTGCTCAGGTCACCCTTGCATCTGCTCAACAACAGGAGCGGGATGCCAAGGCGGCCCTGGCAACTGCCCGAGAAAATGAGAGGGTCACGCAGGCTGCTTCGGTTGCTGCGCAGACCGAGCTGGAGGCATCTTGGACCAAGCTGCAGGAGGTCGAGGCCACCAGGGTCGCCCTAGATGCTATGAAGATTGAGCTCGAGGAGGCCAAGGCTGCCCGGGCTGCCCTAGACACCGCGAAGGTCAAGGTCGAGGAGGCCAAGGCTGCTCTGGTGGCGGAGAGGGCAGCTTCCAGCTCCTCCATGGAGGCCATGCTGTACCACTGTTGGGTCTTCAACTCGGAAGGTGACTTCTCCTTCCTAGGGCCGGACGTGTGGGAGTCCTTCTTGGAGAAGTTCAAAGCTCGCCTTCAACAAGAGGCGCCCTTCAAAATTGGGGAGAGTTCCACCGCGGTTGAGCAGGATGTTGAAGGGGTGACTTCATCGGAGCAGCCTGGCAAGGCTTAGGATTTTTCTCCTTTCCTTTAATCATTTACTTTGTTTTTATTTGTAACTTTATATTATGAGGTTTTTATCCTCGAAACAATTGGTATCCCCAACTTTATTTCAATTTATTTACATATTTTTTCCTCGACCTTATGGTTACTTCTCTTCTATGCATTTGGTGATAACTTAGTTTCTGTTGGTGTTGTGATTGACATCTTATGCTTTTCTAGGAAAAAACATGTTAATCAATTTGAACCAACTTCTAAGTTTTAGGACCTGGTTGTATCCAGGATATTAATTTAAAAACTTAGTTCGCGTCAATCCTTTATCGATATCTCATGCTTTTTAAGAAAAACATCGATCAATCAATTTGAACTAACTTCTAAGTTTTAGGACTTGGTTATATCCAAGATATTAATTTGAAAACTTAGTTTGCGTTAATCCTTTATCGATATCTCGTGCTTTTTAAGAAAAACATCGATCAATCAATTTGAACTAACTTCTAAGTTTTAGGACTTGGTTATATCCAAGATATTAATTTGAAAACTTAGTTCACGTTAATCCTTTATCGATATCTCGTGCTTTTTAAGAAAAACACCGATCAATCAATTTGAACTAACTTCTAAGTTTTTAGGACGACCTGGTTATATCCAGGACATATGCCCCCCAAGTAATTAGGAAAGGGTCTTTCATGGTTACTTGACGTTACATCCACAAATATATACAATAATGTAAAAAGATTTAATTCTCATTACTTAATAAACAAAAGATAACTTTTCTGATTAAGCCTTACAAAGGTATCATTGATAATATTTCTTCAAATGGATAGCGTTCCAAGTTCGTGGGACTGCTTCTCCATTAAGCCGAGCTAACTTGTAGGTTCCTTCTTTTATGACCTCGGCTATTTGGTAGGGCCCTTCCTAGTTTGGTCCCAATACTCCGTCCTTGGGATCCTTACTGGCTAGGAAGAATCTTCTGAAGACCAGGTCGCTAGCGCTAAAGGCGTGTTTCCTGACCTTTGAGTTGAAATAACGAGTGATCTTTTGTTGATAATGCGCGAGCTGTAGCTGTGAATCTTCTCGTCTTTCGTCAATCAGGTCGAGGGACGTGCAGAGCAATTCGTCATTGCGGTCTTGGTCAAATGCCTGGACTCTATGCGAGGCTACCTTTACTTCAACAGGAAGGACTGCCTCACTCCCGAAAGCCAGGGAGAAAGGAGTATGACCCGTCGGCATTCGATGCGAGGTCCAGTGTGCCCACTGTACCTGGGGGAGCTGTTCTGGCCAGAGTCCCTTGGCTTCGTCCAGTCTTTTCTTAAGGCTTTCCTTTAGTGTCTTATTGACGGCCTCGACCTGCCCATTGACCTGGGGATAGGCCACGGAGGAGAAGCTCTTAACAATGTCGTGCCTCTCACAGAATTTGGTGAAGAGGTCGCTATCGAACTGCATTCCATTATCTGACACGATCTTCTTTGGCAGCCTGAATCGGCAAATAATGCTCTTGACCACGAAGTCAAGGGCTCTTTTTAAAGTGATTGTTGCCAGGGGCTCTGCTTCTGCCCACTTGGTGAAGTAGTCGATAGCTACCACCGCGTAACGAACTCCTCCATTTCCAGTAGGGAGGGCACCAACCAAGTCAATCCCCCAGATCGCGAATGGCCATGGGGACGAGATCATCTTCAACTCGACCGGGGGAGCTCGAGCAGCTGTGGCAAATCGCTGGCAGTTGTCACATTTTTTGACGTGGGAGATTGAGTCCTTTGACAGAGTGGGCCAGTAATATCCTTGCCTTAATATCTCCAGGGCCAGGCTTTTCCCCCTAGTGTGATCTCCGCATAAACCCTCGTGTAACTCCTGAAAAATGGTCTTCACCTCGCCTGGCAAAACACATCGCAGGAGAGGTAAAGAGTGTCTGCGTCGATATAATGTCCCATCTATCACCGTATATCTTGGAGCCTGGTAAAGTACCCGCCTTGCGTCATTTCGCTCTTCAGGTAACTTTCCTGCTGTGAGATATTCGAGGATGGGGGTTATCCAGGTCGGTCTGGCGTCGATCATCTCGACCTTCGCCCCGACTTCCTCTATGCTTGGTATTTACAAGAACTCTACTGGCACTAACCCCAAGGTCTCCGTCTCCCCAGAGGTAGCGAGCTTTTCTAGGGCGTCCGCATTGGCATTCTGTTCCCGAGGTATCTGCTCGATTGAGCCACGCTCGAATGTAGACAGTTCTTTCTTTACCCTGGCCAAGTAAGCAACCATACTGGTTCCCCGTGCTTGGTATTCCCCTAACACTTGGTTTACCACGAGCTGGGAATCGCTGTAACACTAGACGGAGCTGGCCTTCAGCTCCTGGGCCACCCTTAGCCCAGCCAGTAGAGCTTCGTATTCAGCCTCGTTGTTGGATGCTTTGAACCCGAATCGCAACGCCGAGTGGAATCGATGTCCTTCTGGGGATATCAATATGATTCCAGCCCCAGAGCCGTTCTCATTAGACGAGCCATCTACGAAGACCTTCCATGAGGCCTGGACCAAGGAGGCCTGGGCTAAGGAGGCCTGGGCTGATTCTTCTACAGGATCTTCTCGGAATCCTGTGCACTCTGCCACAAAATCAGCCAGGGCCTGGCTTTTTATTGCAGTTCGCGGTATGTACAAAATCTCAAATTGGCTGAGTTCAATAGCCCACTTCAACAGACGTCCTGATGCTTCAAGTTTTTGCAAAACCTGCCTTAAAGGCTGATTGATTAAGACATGTATTGAGTGGGACTGGAAATACGGCCTGAGCTTTCGGGAGGCCGTAATGAGACAGAAATCCATCTTCTCCATCAACGGATACTAGGATTCAGCTCCGAGAAGCTTCTTGCTGATGTAATAGACTGGCTTTTGGGATCGGTCCTCTTCTCAGACTAATACGGCGCTAGCTGCGTCTTCCGTGACAGCTAGGTAAAGGAAAATAGGCTCTCCTGCCGTTGGTTTGGATAATACGGGCGGCTCGGCTAAATGTGCTTTCAGGTCAAGGAAGGCACGCTCGCATTCCTCGGTCCATTCGAATTTCTTATTCCCCCGAAGCAGGTTGTAGAATGGCAGACACTTGTCGGTAGATTTAGAAATAAACCAATTAAGGTCCGCCACCCTTCCTGTCAGACTTTGAACATCCTTTCATGACTGGGGTGAGGGCATCTCGAGTAGCAACCTGATCTTATTGGTGTTTCTTCGATTCCCCTGGTATTAACAATGAAACCCAAGAATTTTCCTGACGCGACCCCGAAAGTGCATTTTTGTGGGTTAATCCTCATGCTGTATTCTCTCAATATCTTAAAGCACTCCTCCAGATCGGAAACATGGTTATCAGCAATTTTTGACTTGACCAGCATGTCGTCGACATACACTTCCATGTTCTTCCCGATCTGGTTGGCAAACATCCTATTTACCAACCTCTTGTATGTAGCTCCGGCGTTCTTCAACCCAAAGGGCATGACCCTGTAACAGTAAACGTTAGTTGGGGTCATGAAGCTAGTGTGTTCCTGGTCTGCTGGATTCATGGAAATCTGATTATAGCCCGAGTATGCATTCATAAAGGACATGAGCTCATGCCCCACCGTGGCGTCTACCAATTGGTCGATCCTTGGCAAGGGGAAGCAATCTTTGGGGCAGGTTTTGTTCCGATCGGAGAAGTCGATGCAGGTCCGCCATTTCCCGTTGGGCTTCGGGACCAACACAGGATTGGCGACCCAGACCGGGAACTTTGCCTCATGGATAAAGCCGCAGTTTAAGAGCCGGGCTACTTCCTCTTCTAGGGCATCAGCTCGGGTTGTTCCTAGGCGCCTTTGTTTCTGGGATTTCGCAGGCACGTTTTTATCCAAGTGAATGGTGTGCATGATGGCACTCGGACTGATCCCTACCATGTCTTCATGAGACCAGGAAAACACGTCTAGATTCTCCTGCAAAAATTTAATCAGCTCCACCTTCCTTTCGCTACACAGATTTTTCCCGAGCTTCACCACCCTCGAGGGATCTTGTGGATCGATGCTTACCTCCTCGAGCTCTTCAATGGCCTGGAGCTTGGATCTATCCTCGCCTATTCTGGGGTCGATATCATTATTTAAGATGATATTCTCCCCTTTCGCACTCTGAGGTTTTTCAATCTCAGGACTAGGCACAAGATCTTGAGATTCCTCATTCCCGCCCTGGACGGTCATCGTTAACTGCCCGAGTTTTAATTTTCCCTTCATAGAAATGCTGTAGCAATACCTGGTAGCAAGTTGATCGCCACAGACCATGCATATCCCTGAGGAAGAAGGGAATTTTAGCACGAGGTGGCGGATGGAGGTAATGGCTTCAAACGCTATCAATGTAGGTCGGCCCAAAATAGCATTGTACGCGGCGAGACAATCGATGACCACAAACTCGAGGAGTTTCGAGACTGTCTGAGGTCCCTCTCCCAAGGTGATCACGACCTCGATCATTCCTATTGCCGCCGATCCTTCTCTAGAGAATCTGTATAGCATCATGGAGGTGGCTTTCAGCTCGGTG
Organism: Humulus lupulus; assembly: GCF_963169125.1. Classification (NCBI taxonomy): domain Eukaryota; kingdom Viridiplantae; phylum Streptophyta; class Magnoliopsida; order Rosales; family Cannabaceae; genus Humulus; species Humulus lupulus. The sequence continues at coordinate 168,811,981 of NC_084796.1, read as the reverse complement.
ACAGATAAACCCATATTTTCCAGCGTTGACCAGAATAGCAGGTTCACCAAGCTCCCATTATCGACCAGTACTCTCCTAACCCTCCAGTTAGCGAGCTGAACGTCTACGACTAGAGGGTCGTTATGAGGAAACTAGACGTGGCTGGCATCTTCCTCGGTGAATGTAATTGGTTGCCTCTCCAATCGCTACTGTTTGGGGAGATGCTGCTTAGGGATGAACTCCACTCCATTATGAGCCTTAAGTTTGTTGACGTACCTCTTTTGGGCACCTCTGTTCGTGCCAGCCAGATTAGGGCCTCCGGAGATCGTGGAGATCTCTCCTCCTATAACAGGAGGAGGAACATCCTGATCTACCCGAGACCCGGGGTGACTTATCGGAACTTCCGGAGCTGGATGGCCGCGCGGGAACTCTATTCCACGCATACTGAGCCAAGGGTCCGGCTCTGCTAAGAGTCTCGATCTCATCCTTCAGGTGCCTACAATCATCGGTGTTGTGGCCAATGTCGTTGTGGAACCGACAAAACTTAGAGGGGTCTCGCTTACCCTTCTGGTGCTTCAACGGTTCTGGCTTCTTCCAGGGGAGGCGAGCATAATATGCTTGGAAAATGTTCTCCCTAGTGTGTGTGAGCTCGGTATAAGTCGTGTAGACCGGCTTAAATTTTTCTATGGACTTGTTCTTCTTTGGGTCGTGCTGGCCGCCCTCGATGCTCCCTTTTCTCTTGCCTCCACCAAATTGGTTATTCTGTGTAACGGTTTGTGTCACTGTCACGACATCCGTTCCCACTCAAGCGGGCTGTTCAGGGGCCTGGCTGGTCCCTACGGCTGATGCTCGCGCCTCCTCTAGGTTGATCCATCCCTGGGCTCTATTTAGGAATTCGTTTACGGTGCTGACTCCCTTTCTTTGTATCTCTTCCCAGAGTCCGCCTTCGACGAGGATCCCAGTCCTCAAGGCCATGAGCTTGGAGCTGTCGTCCGCGTCTCTGGTTCGAGCAGCGACGTTCGTGAATCTTCTCAGGTAAGCCTTCAGAGGCTCGTCGGGCTGCTGTCTTACGTTCGCCAAGGTGTGGGCCTTGACGCGGGCAGCCTGAGAAGCTCGGAAGGCCCTCTTAAAGTCACCAGAGAAGGTTTTCCACGAGCTGATGGATTGCTTTTTACTCTGCTTGAACCATTTCCTGGCTGGCCCGGTCAAGGTGGAAGGAAATATTAAACATCTCTGCTCGGGACCAATGTTGTGGGCCATCATCAAGGTGTTGAACATACCCAGATGGTCTGACGGGTCCCCGTCTCCGTTGAACTTGGACAAGTGAGGCATACGGAAACCAGGTGGATACGTCGTTGCTACTATGCTGGGGGCGAAGAGCTCGAGTTCATCCCTTGAATCATACTCATCTTTTTATTTTTCTGATAAGAGCTTCCTCATCAGCTCCTCCATCTGAGCTAGATGCTCAAGGGTTTTTTCCTGACTTCCTTGGTTGTTTCGAGGCTGTTCAATAGCTCTGGTTCCATGGTACGTGTTAGGCGGATTATTGTCCCTCCTATCTTGAGATAGGTTATATGGGACGTTCCCACTGTCACGTACTTCGGGCAGGCCTTCCCCTTGGCTAGCACGGCTGCCATTTCCAACTGGGTCTCCTCTTTGAGAGTTTAGACGATCTCGGAGGTCGCCCCTCGGGGCGGCCTGAGGACTTTGTGCCGAGCTCAAGCGTTGGCACAGGTCTCCGCCGGAGATGTCACTTCGACGGCCCCCAGTCCAGTAGCTTCCATTTGAGAAGCTCGGAGCCCGCCGTTGGGGATGAGGATCCGGGACTTCTTTGGGCACCCGGCTATGATGGGAAGGTCCAACGAAAGGAGGATTTCTTCTGCTGCTCCCATGAGCCGGAATGTCTCGGACTGGATAGGGAGGAGACAGGTATCTTATCGATGAAGGAGGATGCCTGACCGGGGACACGATCCTAGTCCCATCAGGACAGATCAAGCTAGGTCGTGGCCGCTCCGCTCTACCATCCTCCGCGTCCTGTGCTTGGCGGTCTGAGCGGGGCGTAGGACAGCTGGTCGGGGTGGGCTGTCGTCGCGAGCCCTCCCCGGATCTCCTTCGCTAGCTTCCTCAAGCCCTCCTAGGTGCGCTCGAGGGCAAAAGTGAGTTGGGAGTTGAAGTCCGAACCGATCAGCTGAACTGCTGCTCAGCCCTAGGAAGTTCCTCAAAGGTAGTTTCCTGGTGGTGTGATGTGGGAGTAAAATTTGATGTTGGGGGTCTGACCGAGCTACTGGGCCGGGACCGATTACCCTAGCGGGACTTATGAGTCTCACCATGCCTCTTTCCGACGTTGGCGTCGGTTGTAAGAGGGGGTAGTCGGGCCAAAACCTCTTGAATCTTCTGGTTTGCTTTCGCCAGCTGAATCCTCAACTATGCATTCTCCATTTCTACCGCCGTGTAGAAATCTGGGTTCGGATTGGGCAGCCAGGGAGCCCAACTTCTAGTGTTGTCTTGGCCTAGTGGCTGCTTGCCCGGCCGCTGCTGAACCTCAGGGTTCTGATCATTGGACATGGTGGCATGATGGGCCTCCTGCCCATCACGTTGGTCCACCTCGTTACCATGTCTTGAGCAAGTAACTACCATGGTTGGGTATTTGCAATAGCACCAATCTAACAACTCTCAATGAAAGCACCAAACTGTTGACGCGGTTATTCGGCAATAGATAATTATATGAATAAGGAGAGAGATTAGTGCTAAATGATGAACCGTAATAGATGAATGATCTCAAAGGAAGATTATAACTCGAATACTTTTTTAGGTGGTTCAAAGGTTAAAATCCTTCTAGTCCACCAGCCAATATTATTGATATATCTTTGATATTCCTCATAGGGTATTTCTTTACAAATAAGAAGCCAACCCTTTGCAACTCCCAGGGTCTCCATATTTATAGGGAGAGGGCACCTAGGTGTTGGCAAAGGAGGTCATCCCGTGACCTTCTTACCCATCATGTCACTTTTGTGACATTCATGATTAATTCCTAAAACCTGACAATGAAGTGTGGTCTATTCAATAGGTAAGGCGGATAATGGGCCGCATGGCCCAACCCAGTCGTGGGTGCCGGAACACGCACGTTTATGCTGCGTGTCCGAGAATTCAGGAATGGAGTAGACACATGATGTCTGATATATGCACGTTTACATTGCGTGGTTGAATTTATAAAAGGCCAGAGGTGTCAACTCAAGCTCGTACCCCGAGCTTGATGTAGTCTCAGCTCGTGGTATCCACACTGCTGACCCGATGCCTTAGTAGTCGCACTAAACCTTTGGTTATCTCGAACTAAAGAGGTAGAGCCTTGCAACAACAGCTCCAGGTAGGTGGCTTCCACGTGGCTTATATAATTATGCCCTTTTCCAGCTCGCTAATAACCCGTGGATATTTAGGGCGTACACTTTATAATTGAAAATATTACTTTTTAATTAAATTTGTGTTTAATTTTCAGGAAGAAAATGTGTTTTGGCATATGTTATTCCTAAAAAATACAAGGATGACATGGCGAATGAGAATGCGGCACGTGACATAACAAATCAGGAAAAAACGACGAAGTTTTGAGAAAATAGCGACAGACAAAAAAGATAGGTCGACTAAACCTATAGAGAAGTCGACCAAGCCTAGACCCCCTAGGGGTGGTCGGCCTAAGCAGGCCCAAGAGCCCTAGGGGTGGTCGGCCTGACTCTTACCCCAGGGGTGGTCGACCCCAGTGTGTCCAAAGAGTAGGAGTGATCGTCCTCAATATGCCCATGGAACTCTAGAGGTGGGTGACCTAACCCCTACCCTAGGGTGGTTTGCCTGACATGCTCAAGAACCACCTCGGTGGCCGGTCCACCCAAGGACCCCTATAGGTGGTTGGCCTAAACCCCAAGTACACTTCATTGAGAAATACTCACTTTCATTCAAACTGAGATCAACAGGCCTAGCACCCAAAATGTCACGGTCCTAGCACCCAGAGAATCAACAGATCCAGCACCCAGGCTCCGATCATTGGGCCTTACACCTAAGTCTCATATACCAATAGAGACATAACATTTTCCCAGAGTTTCTATCGTGCATTATCCACCACGATCTAGAGAAACAACGAAAGACCCACGTTCTCATAATCATGGGATGGTGGACACATATCTCCACTACCTGTTAATCATGTACTAAACCATGATCCCAGTATGATTGGTCATGTAATAGGCCCTGGGTACTATAAATAAAGGACCCAGGGCTCCAAAAAGGGGATTCTTTTTCCAGGACTTTTGGACTTTTTTCCTAAGATCTCTTTTTATGGAAGTTTGGGAGAAAAATCTTTCTGACGAGTGAACTCATCAGTCGTACTTGTAATTGTCGAGTAATTCAATACCAATGACTAAGTGGATTAGGTTATTACTATTCATCAGAACAGGGATGAACCACTTTAAAATTCATATGTGTGTTTTTTTTAAGATAATCGTACTCTGTCATTTATTCTATTTATTTCGTTTAAAAGGTGTTGTATAATGTACATACGACCGTTGGCCAATTTCAAAGGTCAATATTTTGGTGCTTTCATTGAGACTACGAAATCAAGAAATACACTTTCATCAGTTTACGATGCCTCCAAAACCCAGTTAGACAAAGAAGATGACTCCCAGGGATTCCAACACTTAGGATCTCATCAATCCCGTTAACGAACCTCAGGTGGAGGTTGGAGACCAACCCGAAGGCCCCCTCCAAGGGGGATCGATGAAACAATGCAGGAGATGAGGGTCAAACATCTGAAAGGTGTGACAGGAATGGAAATGGCCGCTCAAAGTCTCAAAGTCATGTAGGAGGAGAGGCTCGGGGGCAGGGTCGCATCGACAGGGGCAAGGCAGACCTACCACCCCTACACCCTCAGTCTCGCAAGGGAAAAGAACCAATGAGTAACACCAATACTGTGTTTGATAGGCTGGGGAAAGATGTAGAACCTCAGGATTTGAGGGAGGTCATCAACAGGAGGACCAACGCTTGGGTGGGGGTACCAAGGACATCTACCCAACCTAGAGCAGCGATCCCACTAGCAGTGCAGGCTCAAATAGATACACTCGTTATGGCTGTTCAGGGTCTAACAAAGAAACCTTCAAATATCAAGCTGGCTTAGAGAAGTGGGAGTCCTTCCAGTGCCAATATCCAAGCTACCCAACCACCACCGAAATATAAGACCCCAAAACTTCCTACATACACTGGGAAGGAGGACCCACTACGACACATTGGGAAGTTCAAGGATCAGATAGATTTACTCGGTGTGGAGCATGATTATAGGTGCAGGGTATTCCCTACCACTCTCTCTGACTCAGATCAGGAATGGTATTGGAAATTCAAACTTGGATCCATCACTTCCTGGGAGCAGTTCAGGAAGGAATTCTGCAAGGTCTTTAGTGCCAAGCGGATTCAACCAATTTATGCCAATCAGTTAGCTGACATCAAGCAAGGGAAAGAGGAATCCCTTAAAGACTACATTCAAAGAATCATGAGAGAGGAAAATCGAGCATCCACAGTACGAGATGAAGGGAAGTTTGTTGTCGTCTCAGCAAGAATAATTAACGTAGTCCCTTGTGGGATAGTATACACAGAAACCTTATCAAGACCTTGCAAGAGTTCCTGGATCGAGCCGACAAATACATGAAGCTAGATGATGCTATCATGAAGGAAGAAAAAGGCATAAACCATCCGATCACTGTCAAGGAGGATAAAAATGGCGCAAACCCTCAGGGCGGCAGTGGGGGCAACGGTAAGAAAAGGAGTACCTCAGGGGCCGAGCAGGGTATAGAAAAGAAAGCTAAGTCAGCACCCGCCGACAAACAAGCTAAGCATCAACCCTACCATCCTAGGTTCACCAATTATACAATCTTGACCACATCAAGGGCTGAGATTTACTTGGGAACATACTAAGAGGTACCATACCGAAAGCCACCACCATTGCGTTCAGAAGGAAAGAAGGATAATTATAAGTTTTGTCATTTCCATAATGATTATGATTATGGGCATGACACAAATGAGTGCAAAAAATTGAAGGATGAGATAGAGTATCTTCTCCGACCAGGAAAACTCTCGAGGCACCGAGGCAAGACCGAAACCTCAAGCAGGAATCCAGAATTTTGAAGGCAGAGGAGTCCACCACGGGAGCCGGTAGCTGTAGACTTCACACTGGATACCATATGTGGAGGGCCCCACATAGCAAGCAACAGTAACAATGCCCGTGAGAAATATGTAAGGACCCTTAGACATAAGGTAGGGGAGTCTTCCCAGTGTATGGCAGTCGAGGAGCGATCTCTAAAAAATCCAAAGTATGAAAGTGAAACTCTCACTTTTACAGAGGATGACGCCAGGCACGTGAGGTACCCCCACAATGACCCACTAGTCCTTACCATTCAAATCGCCAATGCCCGGTGAAGAGATGATTGGTGGATACAGGATGCTCAGTAGATATCATCTACAAGTCATCCCTCGAGAAGATGAAGCTCACGGTCAAGGACCTGACACCGTGTTCCCAAGTGATATATGGGTTCATGAGAGAATGTCTAGCACTAGCAGGAACTATCAGAATACCGGTCACAGTGGGGGATGCCCCCAAGCACGAGACTATGATGACAGAGTTCCTAGAGGTAGATTTCTCATCAGCTTACAATGTAGTGCTCGGGAGACCCCTCCTGATGGCATTACACTCAGTAGTATCTATCTGGCATCTATCTTTGAAGTTCCCCACCAGCACAGGGCATGGATGCGTACAAGGTAACCAAAGGGAGGCACGAGAATGCTATAATGCGTCAGTGGTCAAGGCAAAGAAAGGACCATGTGTAAACAACATGATAGTAACTTGCTGCGAAGAGAATGAAGGAATCGATGAGGTTGTCAACATGGAAGTTGATGTTCAAAGAAACACTCTGCTGGAGCTGGGGGCTCCTTTTAACGAAGATTTGTTATTATAGCAAATTTCCCAAAGTAAGGGAAACAACATCGATCCTCGCTTTAGGGATGACGTCATGGGGGTGGGACCAGTCGAAGATCTTGACGAAGTCCTACTTGATGAGGAGGACCCGACTAGAGTAATCAAAGTCGGGAAGGAGTTAAAGGTGGAAATTAAAGCACAGTTGGTGGAATTTTTGAAGAAAAACCAGGACGTCTTTGCCTGGTCACATAAGGACATGGTTGGAATTTCTCCATCCATGATAAGTTATGTCCTAAATATAGACAAGAACTACCCACCAGTGCAACAAAAAAGAAGACTGCTTGTTAAAGACCGATCTTAAGCCCTGAAGGAGGAGGTCGAGCAGCTCAAGGAAAACGGTTTTATAAGGGAGGCCTACTACCCTGATTGGGTATCAAACCCCGTGCTGGTCCCAAAACCAAACGGGAAGTGGAGAACATTCATGGACTTCACGGAACTTAACAAGGCCTGCCTCAAAGAATGCTTCCCACTACCCAGAATAGACCAATTGGCCGATGCAACGGCAGGACATGAAATACTCTCACTCGTGGATGCGTATCCTGGGTATATTCTGGGTATAGTCAAGTGCTCATTTGGAGTTAGTTTTGGTAAGTTTCTCGGATACATAGTAAATTCACGTGGAATTGAGGCTAACCTAGAGAAGATCAAAGCATTGATCGACATGAAGTCACCTACCACAATCAAAGAAGTGCAAAGCTTAACTGTGAGAGTAGCTGTCCTTAGTAGGTTGACATCAAAGTCTATGGATAGATGCGTCCCTTTATTTAACTTACTGAGGGGCAGCAAGAAGATCCAATGGACCGAGGAATATGAGGAAGCTTTCCAAGCCCTGAAGGAGCACCTCGCCCAACCTCCCATCCTAGCGAAGCCAATGTATGGTGAAATACTATTCATTCATTTGGAAATCACCGAGCATGCAACCAGTGTTGCTTTGGTAAAGGAAGAGAACATGGTACAACGCCATGTATACTATATTAGTAAAAGGCTAGTAGGTGCGGAGTCTAGGTATCCCCCTCTTGAAAAGCTAGCCTACTATTTAGTAATCGCCTCTCGAAAGTTGCGTCCTTATTTCAAATCTCACTCGATCTGAGTCTTAACCGATTAACCACTGAGACAGGTTCTCCAAAAACCAGAGGCCTCGGGAGGATTACTTAAGTGGGCAGTGGAACTAGGACAGTTTGATATCACTTATCATTCGAGGACGGCGATAAAAGGACAAGCATTGGCAGACTTCATAGTCGAAGGCACCAACCTTGAAGGCCCTTCCTACTAATCAGAAAATGGAGATGCCGAGAAGGAAGAAGATACTCCTGTATGGAAGCTATATGTTGATGGAGCATCCAATGAGCATAACTCAGGCATAGAAATAATACTGATCACTCCGGAGAATCATCAAATCCATTGCGCTCTCAGATTTGCATTCAACGCTTCAAACAATGAGGTTGAATATGAGGCATTATTAGCATGATTATGCTTGTCTTGGGATGTACATGCACAATCCCTGGAGATATTCAGCGATTCCCAGCTAGTGGTGTACCAGGTACTGGGGAGTATCTAGCCAAGGGACTTATGATGGTGCAGTACCTGAACAAGGTGAAGGACTTGTTGGCACAGTTCAAGAAATACTCAATTATACAAGTCCTGAGAGAGCAGAATGCCAATGCCGATGCCTTAGCCAAGCTTTCCAGTGCTAAAGATGCAGACACCCTAAATGCCATTCTCGTCGAATACTTGGTGGAAAGAAGCTTAACCGAGCAAGAGGCACTACCTGATGAGTTAGGGGATACATGGATGGCCCCTATTATTAACTATCTCAACCAAGGAGTAGTACCCATCGATCAGAGAAAAGCAAGAAAGTTAGTGAGACAAGCTGCACGATATATGATAGTTGAAGGGGTACTGTACCGATGAGGGTACTCCTTACCACTACTAAGGTGCGTTACACCTGACCAGTCAAAGCTGTTAATGATCGAGGTACATGAGGGGTTCTGTGGAGATCACGCTGGGGGCAGAGCCTATCAAAGAAAATCCTAAGACAAGGATACTTTTGGGTGATGATGAGTGAAGACTCGATGGAGTATATCAGAAGATGCCACAAGTGCCAAATGTTCTCCAAGAAACCACGGGCGGCACCTAACAAATTAACACAGATGCAAAGCCCTTGGCCCTTTACTATATGGGGGATCAACCTAATCAGAAAGCTACCTACAAGAAGGGGAGAAGTCCAATTTGTTGTTGTAGCCGTGGACTACTTCACCAAATGGACTGTGGCAGAACTGCTCCCAACCATAACCTCGAAGAAAGTCTTAGAATTTGTGGTGAAGAATATCATATGTCGATTTGGCCTACCAAGGAAGATAGTCTCTGACAATGGGACTCAATTCGACAGTGATATGTTCACCGAATTTTGTACGAGGCATGGAATCACAAAGAAATTTTCCTCGGTAGCACATCCCCAAGCTATTGGACAAGTAGAAGCAGTGAACAAGACTATCAAAGACACTCTGAAGAAATGCCTCGAACAAGCCAAAGGAGCCTGGCCAGAATTACTTTCGGAGGTCCTATGGTCATATCGAATGACGACAGGGCATACGCCCTTCTCTTTGGCGTTTGGGTATGAAGCCATGTTGCAAGTTGAACTCACTCCCCCATCGCATAGATGGGAGACATACGATCAGGGGAGGAACCATTGACTAATAGAAGAGTTGCTCAATTTGACTGAAGAAAGACAAAAAAAAAAAAAAAACAATTCTCAGAGTAGCAGCACATCAATAAAAGTGGCCAGATACTTCAACTCCCGAGTGAAAGATCAAAAATTCCATGTTGGGGACTTAGTACTCAGGAGGGTGTTCTTAAACCCTAAGGACACTACAGCAAGAGTACTAAGACCTAACGGGGAAGGGCCATACCTTGTGGAGGATGTGATCCCACCAGGGATGTACAAGATAGCTCGACTGGATGGATAACTAATCAAAAACTACTGGAATGGCGAACACCTCCGCTGGTACTATCAATGAAGTTGTTTAGCAGCAACACAAGTTTTAATTTGCAAATGTATTATTTTCAAATTATGTATGTAACAGCCATTGTGCTTCAATGAATAAATTTAATTTCTTAAGTTTCTCTTAGTTCTTTAAATTTCTTTCAACAATGGACTTGTCCTTTAGATCTGTCAGCCCCATCGGATCATGTTCGATTCTGGTCCTTGAGGGACCTATCGACCCATACGATCCAAAAGAGAGACAGGTCCTAGGACCTTGTTGTCAAGTTATCAGATCATGTTTGATTATGGTCCTTGAGAGGCCTATCGACCCATAAGATCCCAATGAGAGACTGGTCCGAGGACCTTGTTGCCAAATTAATGGATCATGTTCGATCTTGGTTCTTGAGGAGCCTATCGACCCATAAGATCCAAATGAGAGACTGGTCCGAGGACCTTGTCGTCAAACTATTTGATCATGTTCGATCCTGGTTCTAGAGGAACCTATCGACCCACAAGATCAACAAGAGAGACAGGTCCTAGGACCTTGTCACCAAATGAATGGATCATGTTTGATCTTGGTTCTTGAGGAGCCTATTGACCCATAAGATCCAAATGAGAGACTGGTCTGAGGACCTTGTCACCAAACTATTTGATCACGTTCGATCCTGGTTCTTGAGGAACCTATCGACCCATACGATCAAAAAATAAGAGACTAGTACGAAGACCAGTCACCATCATCAAATCATAATCAAATCTAGGCCTTGAGGGACCGATCGATAATTTGACCCAAGACTCGTTACAGGCTCGATTAGCCCATCTAGACCCGTTGGTCTAACTTAGGCACTTCTGTCTACAATCATTATACTGAGTACACGAGAGATTACGTAGATCGTGATTGACCCTTGCTACACAATATGCATCTGTGTATAGGTATCATCACTATTGAGTATGAAACCATCACCCGAAAACCAATGAGGGACAAGCATTTGTTACTTGCATCATTGGGTGAAAAAGATAGTATTATGTGTCTAAATGCTCGAAGCAAGGCATGGTCAAGTAGCAAGTGACCAAGGCTTTAAAACCCATGATCACTTAGGGGGCATATAGTACATACCGATTGGGGTATACACGAGAAATGAGGGCGTGACCTTAAGTACTAAGCAAGCTCAAGTTTTTCTTGGACATTTGTTCAACATATGTTCCGAAAATGCAAAAAACAAAAACAAAAAAGACATTGGTAGGGAGATTCCTAGCCATATCCCTTATGAAGTGGTCGGCCTATCACCCATGGGGTGGTCAACCTGGCCGTTTTATTCATGGTACTTGGTGAAGTATCGTACTACTCACATTACCATGGTTGTTAGCATGAAAAACGTAAAGGAGTAAGGTTAGTATGGCACATGAAATATGTGTTAAGAGTAAACTAATACCTGAATCAATGAGGGTTGTGCGTTGAAATACTTAGTAAGCATTGGAAATAAAATATTTCAATCAATACACTGGGTACTCATAACAATAAAGCATAAAGGCATAAAATGTCATATGTAAAAACTGTCAAGTACAAGGTGCCTCACCAATGGCATGGAAGGAAAGACAAAGTAAAAGACCAAAAGAAGACTAACTAGGGTGAGGAGCACCATCTGAAAGACCACCCTGAGCCTCGGCAGCCTCACTAGCAAGATACTTCCTAAGCTCCTTCGCTCGCGTCTTCTCGGGAAGGAAATCCAAGTTCAGATTTTTTTTGGACTTCTAGATGAAGTAGAAGCAAGAGAAAGATATCTTTGAATACTCCTCTCGAGCCTTGTCCCGAGCAGCTTTGACCTGTTTCTCCTTCTCGACAAGAGAATCCTTTCATAATTGGTCCATGTCAGCAATCAGCTTCTCTTTCTCAGCTTCAAATTGTTGGAGCTGATCGGCAAGTTTCCCCTCCATCTGGGTTATCCTAAGAGTCAACTCAATTACTTCCTGCTATTTGAGCTCCACAGCACTACGAAGGGCGTTGATCTCTTCATCCTTTGAAGCAATGTCAGCATCCCTAGAGCCAAGAATGCGCCTAAGGTCCAACAACTCTTGGCGTGCAGCTTCAAGCTCAGAACGAAGGTTGGAGAGCGTAGAGGCATACTCCACAGACCTATCATGGACATGAGAGACCAGCATCAATGCCTAACAAAAACATACAGGTGTTAGATAAACGTCATAACACAAGCTAACTAGACAAGAAGAGAACTATAAATGACTCACACTCTGAATTTCTAGGAGTGACTTCGTTAAAATTGTGCTTAAGTCCTCATTCTTAATCCCATTAAAAGTTGTTGTCATTTGCTCCAGATGAGATGCTCGGTCCATGAGGGCACCTAAGTTCCGTATAGCAGATTGATGTGGTTCAGATAAGGGAGCAGGCGCAGAATAGGAAGCACCCGCATTAGTGAAAATGGGAGGAACTGGTGTAGACAAATATGGCTCTGTGTAACGACCCAAATTTGCTAATAAGGCTTAGGGCCTTGATTAGTGTGCCTGGAGCGGAATAAGTGAATTATTGTTACAATATATGTGAATTTATGTGAATATGTGATAGAGATGCATGTCTAGTTGAATTAAATATGCATGTGGGCCCCGTTTGGATATTAGGGGTCTATTTGTGATTTAAGCACGTTGAGGGCATGAATGAGATAAATGTGATATATCTGTGTAGCACGATCTGAGACAGTCTTAGGGAGCCATTAGTCAGAACGTCACAATGGGGTTGAGGATCCGACTCGTGGCGAGTCGAGGGGTATACCGGGTATGAGATATTTTTATGGGGTTTTTGGGTTTTGGAAATAAATATTTGGAGATATATTCGAGGTTAGAATGTCTAGGAGGGAATATTAGGAGAATTTACCATTTTGCCCTCGGGGACGTTTGGGTCAAGGATTGCGATTATGATATCCTGTACCATCCAGGAAAGGCTAATGTAGTTGTTGATTCCTTGAGCCGGAAGGGCCTAGGATAGCTGTTCAGTTCAAGATAGAAATCTGAGGAGCTAGCAGAGGAGATGACTAGAGCAGGTATAGAGTTGGTGGTTGGTCGGTTAGCCAACATCACTCTTCAGTCTACTTTCCTTGAGAGGATCAGGGAGGCTCAGGAGAATGATTCCCAGTTGAGGGGTTACCGGGAGAACGTCTTGGTCAGAGCGGCCAAGGACTTTTCAATTTCGGAGATGGAGTTACTAAGATATAAGGGTCGGATCTGTGTTCCGATGGATGCAAATATCTGGCAAGAGATTCTCGATGAACTGCATACCACTCCCTATTCCTTGCATATGGGTACGACGAAGATGTACCAAGACCTAAGAGCTTTGTACTGGTGGTCAGGCATGAAGAGGGATGTGGTAGATTATGTGGCCAAGTGCTTAACTTTTCGGCAGGTTAAGGCTGAACATGAGAGGCTAGCAAGGTTGCTACAGCCTCTAGGGATTCTGGAGTAGAAATGGGAAGATGTCGCCATTGACTTCGTAGTTGGGTTGCCAAAGACCGTAGAACAGCATGATGTAGTGTGAGTGATTGTGGATAGGTATACCAAGTCCGCCCACTTTTTACCAGCCAGGACGACTTATACTGTGGAGCAGTATGCTGAGCTATATGTGAAGGAGATTATTCGACTGCATGGGGCACCAAGGTTGATAGTATCCGACAGGGACCCCACCTTCACCTCCAAGTTCTGGGAAAGTCTGCAGAAGGCTATGGGCACACAGTTACGGTTTAGTACCACATATCATCCTCAGATAGATGGACAGACTGAGAGGACAATTCAGATACTAGAAGACATGCTACGAGCCTGTGTGCTAGATTTTGGGGGATCTTGGATTAGGTATCTTCTTTTGATTGAGTTCTCGTATAACAACAGCTATTAGGCGACTATCGGAGTGGCTCCGTATGAGATGCTCTATGGGAGGAAGTGCAGATCACCTTTCCATTGGGATGAGACAGGTGAGAAGAGGTATTTAGGACCTGAGATGGTTTAGAGGACCAATGAGGCAATTAAGAAGATTAGAGCTTGAATGCTCGCCTTGCAGAGTCATCAGAAGAGTTATTCAGACCTGAAACGTAGGAGTGTGGAGTTCCAGGTTGGTGACCATGTGTTTCTTAGGGTTTCGCCCTTGAAGGGAGTGAGACGGTTTGGTGTTCGGGGCAAGCTGAGCCTTAGGTTTGTTGGTCCCTTTGAGATTCTGGAACAGGTTGGAGAGGTAGCTTATAGATTGGCAATGCCTCCAGCCTTATCAGGGGTCCATGACATGTTTCACGTGTCCATGCTCCGGAAGTATGTGTCAGACTCAACGCACGTTCTGAGTCACGAAAATTTGGAGCTGGATCAAGATTTATCTTATGAGGAGAAACCAGTCCAGATTCTCTACCGGAAGGACAAAGTCTTGAGGAGCAGGACCATCACCTTAGTGAAAGTGTTGTGGAGGAACAGCAAGGTTGAGGAGGCGACATGGGAATTGGAATCTGAGATTCGGGAGCGGTATCCCGAGTTATTCAGGTAATTTCGAGGACGAAATTTCTATAAGGAGAGGATAGTTGTAACGACCCAAATTTGCTAATAAGGCTTAGGGCCTTGATTACTGTGCTTGGAGGGAAATAAGTGAATTATTGTTATAATATATGCGAATTTATGTGATTATGTGATAGAGATGCATGTCTAGTTGAATTAATTATGCATGTGGGCCCCGTTTGGATATTAGGGGTCTGTTTGTGATTTAAGCCCGTTGAGGGCATGAATGTGATAAATGTGATATATTTGTGTAGCACGATTCGAGACAGTCCTAGGGAGCCATTAGTCAGAAAGTCACAACGGGGTTGAGGATCCGACTCGGGGCGAGTTGAGGGGTATACCGAGTATGAGATATTTTATGGGGTTTTTGGGTTTTGGAAATAAATATTTGGAGATATATTCGATATTAGAATGTCTAGGAGGGAATATTAGGAGAATTTACCATTTTTTCCTCGGGGACGTTTTGGTACCCCGAGCCTTGAGGTAACCACATAAACTTAAGTTCAATAAAAAAAAAATAGGAAACTCCCAGACTTCTCTAAACGAACTCTATCTCTTCCTTCACCTCTCTTTGGAAGACTTTCTCTCCATTTGAAGCTTGGGGAAAACTCTTGGTGAATCAAGCTAAGGACTAAGAAGTGGAGCTGGGATTTTAGGGAGATTAAAGCTTGGAATCTAGAGGATTAGCTCAGAACTTTGTTAAGCAAAGGTAAGTTTCTTAATATGTTTAGTTATGTTAATTTGCAGCTGGTTTTAGGTTGAATATTAGAGTTTTGCATGTTGGAGGGATGAAGAATTCAACTTTGATTTTTATAATGGTTTTGGCTTGATTTTCTGTTGGGTTTTGCTGTTGAATCAATAGTACAGTCTTTGTGATAATTAGTTTGGAATGTTGGCTTGCTTCTGGGGATAATTGGACGTGTTTTTCAGGGCTCAAGGGGTCGGGCCGCGGCACTGTTCTTGCTGAGCCGTGACCCCTTAGAACTTGGGGTGTCTGGAAATGAAGGTGCATCGCAGTTCCCTTTAGGAAGGGCCACGACGCTTAGGGTACTTTTGGGTTTTTAAGAGGTTTTAGGCTCGGGAATTCACTAGTTAAGGCTCGGGATGGATTTTATCACCCAGATTGATAGAATTCAAGATTTTGGAGACTAGAACTATGACTCAAAACCCTTTAATGGATTAGAACTTGATGGATGAATATTTTTAATGCATTGTGATTAGGGCGTCGGCGTGGCTCGGACTAGGGAACTGTGCTCAGGATATCGGTGCTCAGAAAACTCAGGACACAGGTAAGAAAACTATTGTTCACATAGAGCTTGTGTTGCAGGGTGTTGATGCTCAAAATCTCACCAAGGGAAAATATGAGATCGATGCCATGAAGCCCCCATTTACACAACATAGAAGGCATGGCCTCGCTTGGCCACGCTCGGACACCAGGTGGCCTCGCTCGGCCACGCCCGCACGCACCAGGTGGCCTCGCTCGGCCACACCCGCACGCACAAGGTGGCCTCGCTCGGCCACGCCCGCACGCACCAAGTGGCCTCGCTCGGCCAAGCCTGCACGCACCAGGTGGCCTCGCTCGGCCACGCTCGCACGCCTGGTGGTCTCGCAAATATGGGCACGCATCATCTAGGCCCGAATGGCCTCGCCCATGCCCACGGAGTGGCCTCGCCATCTAGACCCCGTGGTGGCCTCGCCCATGCCCAAGGAGTGGCCTGGCCATCTAGGCCCTGTGGTGGCCTCGCCCATGCCCACGGAGTGGCCTCGCCATCTAGGCCCCGCCATGGCCTCGCCCATGCCCACGTAGTGGCCTCGTGGTGGCCTCGCCCATGCCCATGGAGTGGCCTCGCCATCTAGGCCTCGTGGTGGCCTTGCCCATGCCCACGGAGTGGCCTCGCCATCTCGGCCCCGTGGTGGCCTCGCCCACGCCCATGAAGTAGCCTCGCCATCTAGGCCCCGTGGTGGCCTCGCCCATGCCCAAGGAGTGGCCTCTCCATCTAGGCCCCGTGATGGCCTCGCCCATGGCTCCAGAGTGGCCTCGCCATCTAGGTCTCGTGGTGGCCTCGCCCATGCCCATGGAGTGGCCTCGCCATCTAGGCCCCGTGGTGGCCTCGACCATGCCCACGGAGTGGCCTCGCCATCTAGGCCCCGTGGTGGCCTCGCCCATGCCCACGGAGTGGCCTCGCCATCTAGGCACCGTGATGGCCTCGCCCATGGCTCCAGAGTGGCCTCGCCATTTAGGCCCGAATGATGGCCTCGCCCATGGCCTCATGGAGGTCACATCCGTAGCACACTTGGCCTCGTGAACAACCAAGAGAGTCGCGCCATCAATAAGCCTTCCAAGGGGGCCTCACGAAGGAATGAGAGCTACGTCACCTAGTGGCCACATGAGTAGAGCCATGCACCAAGGGTCCCATTCCTTACACCTTGATTCCCCTATGCTTAGAGGCTCCTATACGAGTCGAATGGGACATACTTGTAGGATCTAGTACTGAGTACGGACACCAGTATCAGTGGGACTGCTGGGATAAGAGTTATGGCCCGTACGCCTACGGCCAAGGGTCAGAGTCGACACCACTACCACCTGCGCCACTATGCCTGCCACCACTCATCAAACATGGGTACAGACAAGTATTGGAGACATCCCCCTGACACCTGCTCCTGTACTGGAGGTACGAACACAACCTCTGAAGCCACTCCCCTGACATAGTACTTATGTACCACTTGGTCTCCTGGACCACCATGTACCTAAGGCCATTAAAGCCTACTATAAAATGAACTTGAACACCACCTGAAAGGGGGTTGGAAATTTTACTATAGCAAAGGCTTGAGTGTGAATGAAAGACTGAATTCTCCATTATTATTCTATCATTGTGCTTGAGTGATTGTTTAAGTTTCTACAGCTTTTCCATTAGAGACCTTGACTTGATAATTTTTCCAACTCAACTTAGTTGACGAGTTCTCACCGTCAACAGTTTGGCGCCGTCTGTGGGAACGTTAGTTTCAAGCTACTGTTCCACCATTGTTTCTGGCAAGAAGAAAATGCCAAGACGTTCAAAGCGACTGAGGGAGCCACGAGAGGTAGAGGTTCACCTGAACGGCCTCCATGAAGGACGCTCCTCCACCCAGAGACGTGGAGCCCCCGAAGGACCCTAAGGTTCATGGAGGTGATAGAGTGGCCTCGTCACCGGCCGCTCCACCTGGAGAAAGTCCTCCAAGAGCACCACCGGGAAATGCTAATGAGTTCCCTCCTCCAAAACCACCGCATGTACCGAACTCCGGCCGGCAGGACCCGGGCCCTTCTGCCCGTAGGCATGATAAGCACCCCCAGGTCCATTCTGTGAGCTCGAGTTCGAAATCTCGGTTTTATGAAGAGGAAATACGCGAGCTCCACCGTAAGAACCAATGGTTGGAAACCACCTTGGAGAACATGCAAGAGGTCCTGAACGGCCTGTTGTAGGGTAAGTCGAGTGTGACCTTGCCTAAGAGGAAGGAGAAGGGCAAGGATGGGGTGGAGACCACTGTACCGGTAGATGATGGGAGAACCCGACACTCAACCAGTAACACCCGCCGAGCGAAGCAACGTGAGCACCCTGAACCGCCAAAGCAGGCCCAGAAACCAGCGCCGAGGACCAACGCTGCCCCTCGCAATGAGGACGAGGTCACCTCTAAAAGAGCACCCTCAGAGTTATGGGATGAGCTCAATGAAAAGAGGGCGGGCAAAGGGACCACGCCCCCTGTGGTGCCTTGAGAAGGCAAGGGAAAGGCGGATCTTAGCCCGTCCGCTCTGAGGGACACTCTAAGCAAGAGGAGGCAGGACCTGGACACGGAGATGAGGAGCCTGCGAAGCAAGATCGTCACCGCATCAGGCGGCCAGGTCTTCGAGGAAGAATTCTACCATGAGTCACCCTTCGTCAAGGAGATCCAGGCCAACAGGCTCCCTGCCAACTTTAAAGAGCCCCACATGACCCCCTACGATGGAGACACGGATCCAAAATATCATCTAGATACATTTAATGACCTGATGAAGCTGAGGGGAATTGGCTGCGGGGCGCGATGTCATTGCTTCGCTGTCACCTTATGAGGACCTGCCTACAAATGGTTCAGGAGGCTTAGACCGAGGTCCATCCGATCTTGGCAGCAACTTTCTGATGAATTCCTCCAGCAGCACCACGCCATGCGAGATTACACAATGCCAGGCACCAGCCTCACCAATGTGAAACAAGGAGAAAATGAGAGTTTGAAGAGCTATATCCACCGGTTCAATATGGAGGCGGCTAAGGTAGGGAGCCTGACCCGCCGAGAGCTGAAAATGGCCATCACCGCTGGAGTACACCCAGGGAGCAAGTTATGGGATAACATGCTAAATAGAGAGGTCACAGACTTGGATGATTTCTACGAGCAGGCACAAAAGTACATTCGCGTGGAGGATGGTCACGAAAACCTTAAAGTTGGAAAAGGCCCATCGCCCCCGAAACCTTCTGCCCAGGAAAACCAAAGTCGTGCCAAGAAGAAGGGTGTATATGAGGGAACGAGGGACGATCGTCCCAGGATGCACCAACGCTCTGGCGAGCGCATACAGAGCCCCTACACTTTTTACATAGACCTCACCCATGCGAGAGAGGATATTTTCGTTACGAACGAAAATCGGGTCCCTTTTAAAAGGCCCCTGCCAATAAAAAAGGATCGGTCTAAAAGAGACCCGGGCAAGTATTGCCAATATCAGAAGGATATTGGCCACACCACCGTGGAGTGCATCCATTTGAAGGTGGAAATCGAGGAGCTCATCCGCCGGGGACATTTGGGCAGATATGTGCGCAAGGAGAACCAAAGGCCAGAAGAAGGAGAGTCCCCTCCGCGGGCACGAGGGGTGGCCCCAGAAGTGCAGGGAGAGGTCAGGACCATCTTTGGAGGACCAGGAGTCGGAGGCGATTCAAGGAAGGGGCGAGACAAGTATGCCAAGGAGGCCAAACGAAGTCCACCACCTTGTGTTTTAAGTTTGGAGCAACGCCCCCCGAAGAGCTTCAAAGGCGAGAATGACTCAATAACTTTCACTGAAGAAGATGCACAGGGGGTGCATTTCCCTCATAATGACCCCCTGGTGCTAACTGCCCAGCTTGCTAACATGAGGGTACGTCGGGTCATGGTGGATAACGGGAGCTCTGTGGACATTTTGTATCGACCAGCGCTGGAGAAGATGGGGTTGAGCCTCCGTCACCTAAAACCTTGCACTACGACTTTGTATGGGTTTACGGGAGATTCGATGCAACCCCTAGGGACAATCGAATTAGCCCTCACCATGGGGGAGCAACCCAAGCAAACCACCATAATGGCTAACTTTGTCGTGGTGGAGGGCACCTCAGCCTTCAATGCGGTATTAGGGAGACCCTCTCTGAGAGAATTGAAGGCGATAACTTCTGTGTATCACCTAGCTATGAAATTCCCAACCCCTGGGGGAGTAGCATGCGTGAAAGGGGAGCAGAAGGAAGCGAGGGAATGCTATAACATGTCCCTCAGCGCAGCCACCAAACAATCTATACCAATGACAATGGCTGTGTATGAAGGAGCGACCCACACAAGTTAGATCCGCACAAGATTGGACCCGCGGGTTACGGAGCCTCTCAAGAAGTACTACCAGCAAGGCTTCAGCTCTCAGGGCCAAAATAACCTATGTTTAGTTTGTTCTTCGTTGTTTTAGCTTAAGCAAGTAAGAATCAAAGAGGTTACCTAGGTAACCTCCTAGTTAGATGTAACCCCCTTTTTTATTTACAAAGTCAGTTGTAAACCGCGTGTTATGAATGAAACTGTTTGCAACTTCATGTGTTATTTTTCTTCGCTACGCGGGCATCAGCCAAAGTGTCAGCCAAAATAAATTTCACCAAACACTTGGGGGGCAGGACAGGAGGCAATAACATGCAGCTAGCGAGGGGAACCTAAAAAGGGCCCTCTAAGGAAGGATCCTAAAAAGGACCCCTCGCCCTCCTAAAAAGGAGACTCCTAAAAAAGAGGCTCCTACAAAAGACCCTCTAATAGGGGATCTTAAAAAGGGCCCTCCATCAGGAGGAAGTGGCCCGTGAAGACAAAGCAAGCAACAAGCAGGAGAACCCAAAGAAGGACCCCTTGCACCGGGATCCGAAAAAGGATCCTATGCACCAGGAGGATCCTAAAAAGGGCCCTCCATCAGGAGGACCCAAAAGGGACCATGGCCCTAAAAAGGACCCTTTAATGGGAGGTCCTAGAAGGACCCCTTATATCGGGGCCTTAGGCGAAGTCCTTAAATACAGAAAACAGGGAGAGGACCTTGCAAGGCATCCCTTGGGTTTACAAGGATTAGCTACCCTTGTGAACATCAAGGAGGCCAAAAGGTCTTACGAAAGAAAAATATATAGTGACAACACTAATAAGTCTAGAGCGGCCACTAAGCCGTCTAGCCAAAAAGGGTCCTAAAAGAGACCCTTGCAAAAATAGTACTATGCATAATGACAAGAGGGACGCTTCTCGCAAAAAATAATAAGTGTGCGCAAGAATATATAAAAGGATAGCTAGGACCCAAGGGGTCAAAATATCCTTATAAGAGTAATCAAGGGGCACCAAAAGAGGTCCCAGTGAACCCTTTCATATGGGCTCCCAAGGACCTCCAGCCTGGTAAATAAAAGAGGGGAACCAACCAAACCCCATCATACAGGCTCAAAAGGGCCTCGAATGCAGTAGAATAAGAGACACTCCACATGGCCGCTCGAGCGACGGCATGCTCACCAAAAGAAGAGAGATCAAAATTGGGATCCTGCCTCCATACGTTGTAAAGGGCGCGGTCTATGGACCTGTACTCAATGACAGTCTTCTCTGCCTCCAAGGAAGCACTTCTCTCCTACAAGGGGTCCTGGTAACCTCGACTTCAGCCCTTGCAGTTTGGAGTTCGACCCTGATAGACTCGACTTAGGCCTCTAAATAAGTAACCCTCTCCTGCGACACCGTCACGATATCCTTGGTCGCTTGGAGTTCACTCTTCAGGATGGCAACTTGGTCCTTCAGCTCCTTGGCCTTGGCAACCGCCTTCAGCTTCCTCCTTGATGAGGTGGCAAGTTCGGCCTGAACCTTCTTTAGCTCAGACTGGGTTTTCTCAAGCTCTTTCTCGAGCTCCTGGACCCGGGCTGTAAGGCAGTCCCTCTCAGCAGTAGACGCAGAGAGGTTGCTAGACGAGTCGGGAAACCGTAGACCCACAGTATTGGCCAGCAAAAATAGACCAAAAGGATGTATTAGTCTCCAAATAGATACCCCAAGAAATTAGCCCATGGAAAAACTATGGAAAAAGTGAGGTGATGGGGGATTGAACCCCTTACCTCTTGAAGGAAGGGTTCTCTAAACCACTAAGCTAAGGAAGTAAGGTGGAAATATTAAGCCACGCATGAAGGCCTACTTATAAGAACTAAGGTGAATAGTCTACAAGAGCACCTAAAGGTACTCTCCTAGACTGGGGGGGAAGTGTTGATGCTCAAAATCTCACCAAGGGAAAATATGAGATCGATGCCATGAAGCCCCCATTTACACGACATAGAAGCCATGGCCTCGCTCGGCCACGCTCGGACACCAGGTGGCCTTGCTCGGCCACGCCCGCACGCACCAGGTGGCCTCGCTTGGCCACGCCCGCAGGCACCAAGTGGCCTTGCTCAGCCACACTCGGACACACCAGGTGGCCTCGCTCAGCCAAGCCTGCACGCACCAGGTGGCCTCGCTCGGCCACGCCCGCACGTCTGGTGGCCTCGCAAATATGGGCACGCGTCATCTAGGCCCGAATGGCCTCGCCCATGCCCACGGAATGGCCTCGCCATCTAGACCCCGTGGTGGCCTCGCCCATGCCCACGGAGTGGCCTCACCATCTAGGCCCCGTGGTGGCCTCGCCCATGCCCACGGAATGGCCTCGCCATCTAGGCCCCACCATGGCCTTGCCCATGCCCACGTAGTGGCCTCGTGGTGGCCTCGCCCATGCCCACGGAGTGGCCTCGCCATCTAGGCCCCGCCATGGCCTCGCCATCTAGGCCTCGTGGTGGCCTCGCCCATGCCCACGGAGTGGCCTCGCCGTCTAGGCCCCGTGGTGGCCTTGCCCATGCCTACAGAGTGGCCTCGCCATCTAGGCCCCGTGGTGGCCTCGCCCATGCCCACGAAGTGGCCTCACCATCTAGGCCCCGTGATGGCCTCGCCCATGGCTCCAGAGTGGCCTCGCCATCTAGGCCTCGTGGTGGCCTCGCCCATGCCCACGGAGTGGCCTCGCCATCTAGGCCCCGTGGTGGCCTCGCCCATGCCCACGGAGTGGCCTCGCCATCTAGGCCCCGTGGTGGCCTCGCCCATGCCCACGGAGTGGCCTCGCCATCTAGGCCTCGTGATGGCCTCGCCCATGGCTCCAGAGTGGCCTCGCCATTTAGGCCCGAATGATGACCTCGCCCATGGCCTCATGGAGGTCACATCCGCAGCACACTCGGCCTCGTGAACAGCCAAGAGAGCCGCGCCATCAACAAGCCTTCCAAGGGGGCCTCACGAAGGAATGAGAGCTACATCACCTAGTGGCCACATGAGTAGAACCATGCACCAAGGGTCCCATTCCTTACACCTTGAGACCCCTATGCTTAGAGGCTCCTATACGAGTCGAATGGGACATACTTGTACGACCTAGTACTGAGTACGGACACCGGTATCAGTGGGACTGCTGGGATAAGAGTTATGGCCCGTACACCTACGGCCAAGGGTCAGAGTCGACACCACTACCACCTGCGCCACTATGCCTGCCACCACTCATCAAACATGGGTACAGACAAGTATTGGAGACATCCCCCTGACACCTGCTCCTGTACTGGAGGTACGAACACAACCTCTGAAGCCACTCCCCTGACATAGTACTTATGTACCACTTGGTCTCCTGGACCACCATGTACCTAAGGCCATTAAAGCCTACTATAAAATGAACTTGAACACCACCTGAAAGGGGGTTGGAGATTTTACTATAGCAAAGGCTTGAGTGTGAATGAAAGACTGAATTCTCCATTATTATTCTATCATTGTGCTTGAGTGATTGTTTAAGTTTCTACAGCTTTTCCATTAGAGACCTTGACTTGATAATTTTTCCAACTCAACTTAGTTGACGAGTTCTCACCGTCAACACAGGGCTCGGCCCTATGCGATTGTGTTGCAGGGCTCGGCCCTATATGATTGTGTTGCAGGGCATGGCCCTTTGACTGGATTTATGTGTGTTTTAATATCGGTTTAGTATATAATGTGTATGTATTAATGATGGAACAGCGATGGCCGGGAACGGCAAGGGGCCGGGAGCAGCGTTTAGCATGCGGAGTGTGAGTTGTCAGGGCGAGATCCCAAGGGATACCTGGGATATCCTTACGGTTTAGACCGCGAACCCAGGGCCTGGTAAAGCGCCTGGGATGACATAGCCGTACTTGTATGACCTGGTGTTGGCTTGATTTGATCTTAAGTGTTTGATATGCGTTCTGTTTGTGAGAGTTGTCTCGTTGGGCTTTGGCTCACGGGTGCTTTATGGTGCAAGTAAAGGCAAAAGGAGGGTCGATCAACCTTGAGTATGGCGAGCGGGACGAGTGGCGCGTACATGTCCGGTCTGTCTGGCTTCCACAGCCAGGGGTGTTTTTGGGAGATGTTTGTACAAAACCTTAATTTTGTTGTTTAGTCGACTTTGGTTATATTTTGAGTTGTAAATACTTCTAAACCATGTTTTGGGATCCCAAATGTTAAATGTTTTATAACTTTTCAATAAAAGGTTTATTCTCAAATTTATGACTCTGATTATTATTTAAGTACACTTTTGTCCTAAAACCTCGATTAGCGAGTTAGTTGCACATTTTGAACTCACTTAGTAACGGCTCTAAGGTAGAAGGGCGTTACAATTTGCCTCTGCGATAGGACTAGACGCCAAAGGAGTCGAAGGGGAGACCTCAGGAGGAACCTCCATGACCGATTCAGCCTTAACCTTGGCCCTTTTTGCCACTCGAATAGAAGGACTGGCCTCGGTGAGAGTCAACCTCTGCTGGGTATGAAAATAACCAAACATGTCTGCGCCTCCAAAAGAAAATCAAATGTTAGAAGGATGTTAAGCACAAATTAATCATAAAATAAAGGTGATAAAGTGTCGAACCTTCTGAATGAGATTTGAGTTCGAAGGTAGTCTCATCAAAGTCATCTGAAGCAAGCGATGAGTACGCAACAGATGCGCCAACCTTATCACCCTCATGTCCAGCTGGCATCGGCGAAGAGGGTACCTCCTTGACATGAATGGGTCCCTGGGAGTCTATGGCTGTCACAGGCTCAGGACCATCGTCATTTGGAACATCGGCTACAGTAGGAGGAAACAACCCCACCTTCCTAAGGTTCTCTGAAGTAACGAGGGTCTTGATATTCTTCTACTCAGGGGTCATGGAAATCAGTGCGTTGGCCCTAACTTTCATAACCTAGGTCGGGAGCGGCCTATATAAAGACCCAACGTGCTTAAACTTGCAGTAGTAGGCCTCTGCATCCTTAGTAAAGAAATAGTTTTTGGC
Organism: Humulus lupulus; assembly: GCF_963169125.1. Classification (NCBI taxonomy): domain Eukaryota; kingdom Viridiplantae; phylum Streptophyta; class Magnoliopsida; order Rosales; family Cannabaceae; genus Humulus; species Humulus lupulus. Next base: position 168,786,927 of record NC_084796.1, on the reverse strand, counting down.
ATATCTAAATGCCTTGTTATTTCCATAGATATCTTCCAAGAAGGTGTTGGTACCCTCACTCATATAATTATGGAAGTGGAAATACCCCGAGATGTGCTGAGAAGGGTTTGTCTTCAAGTCAAACAAGTAGTGGATCTTGTGAGGCAATGGAGTAGCCCATTTTCTACGGTGATAGATAATGTACAATGAAGATAAGACCAAGATCGCATTAGGAGCCAGTTGAGAAGGACTAATACCAAAATAGTCTGCAACACTACGAAAGTATGGATGAAGAGGAAGTAGGGTGCTAGACTTAATGGCAGAGGGTGTCCAAGCACACATGCCGAGAGGGGGGTCCTCAACTCTGTCATCTTGACCAAAGATAGTAATAGACACATTGTAGAGGTCAAAGGTCTTCCTTAAGTTCTTTACCTTTTCTTCAGTCATGTCAGAGGCCGCCCCCTTGAACCAAACAACCCCATATGATTTCATTGGCGAAGGTGGCCCCAACATCTAATGAATTGAATTCCTTTTGTCGTCTCTTCTTCTGCTGCGTAACTGGCGAGACCGTCTTGCTCTTGGAAGGAGGGTGAGTAGCATAGAGATGAGAACCCTCGGTATGTTCTTGCTGAGAAGAAGATTGATGGGGAACCCGGCTAGTATCTCGGTGAAAAGGGCATTGCAATGGGTCTCGCTAACCTGACCTATCCCGCTGAGAAGAATGACTCCGCTGAGATGTGCCTTGGGAGCTGAGGGCCGTACTGTGCTGAGAAGAAATCCGAGAAGAGCCAAGTGAGGAGCCCTGAGTGATGTGCCTGGCCATATGAGGATTAGCTGCAGAGGGTTGCCGAGTCATCTGTTTTACTCTCGCCATTGGATAGTACCATTTCAAGAAATCTTCCTCACTGAACAAATATTAAGCGGAGCGAGGGATAATCCTTTTCACCCTTTCCAAGAATCTCTTGGGGAGTACGCTCACTTACAGACTTGCCTGATGCAGAAGAAAAATGAAGATTAAAGTTAGTAAATGAGCATAATGGAGCCAATAGCTGGGGGAAAATCCATGAACTAAGGAGTAAAAATGAAGAAATCAGGAGTAAAATTCTATATAGAGGGTCGGCCCAGTGAGCCTAAGACTGAGCCGACCACCTTTAATCCATCAAATTACGAAGCATGAAAAATGGGGCATAGGTGGTCGGCCTAATGAAGGTTGATAATTTTGACTAGCTCTAATTAACAAACCAATAATTGGAGGATAAAACTACATTTATTGGTTATATCGATGGACTAAAAAGAAAACTTTATAAATATAATTCTATAAAATACTTAGAGTGCAATTCCATATTTATAGTGGAGTAATCATGCAATTAATAAATAAGATTATTAGATTAAATAGTTTAATTAACAATCTTGTTTATTGGAGCTTCGTATTACAGATCCATGGTCCCCAGGTCACCTCTGTCCTACACTATCAAGGGTAATTATGTCATAAGGAAGATTTGTAGAGAGAATGACTGAATTGCAAAGGAAATAATTATGTAATAATTATGGACAATTGATTAATTGTGAATTAATTAATTATTTAACTATATAGTTTTTATTTTGAAAAACTATATGTTAAAATAAATATTAATCATGTTTGGATTAATATAAAGAGAGATTAATAATTATCTTATTATAAGATATTTATTTATTTATTTAAAATTGACATTTTAAGATAAAGATAATTTTGAATTAACTGATATTTATTTTGGGATAAACATATTATCTTAAATATTAATTAAACAAACAAATGAGAAAACCAGGGAAGGAGAGAGAGGCTCACGCCACACTCACTGCATAGTGAGTGTGTGGCGACACTCTCAAGGATTCCTATCCCTAGGATTTGAATTTTGAATTTCAAATTAATTTGTTTATTTAATTATATTTAATTTTTTCAAATATGATTAAAATTAAATAATTAAACAAGTTGTAGTTTATCAGTTTTATTTTATTTTATTTAAATAAAGATGAAGTAAATTAGTTAATTATCTTTATAAACATGAAAAGAAGCAATTCTTTTTTGAGAACAAGTTTAATAACTTGTTTTGACTATCAAACTCTCTCTTAGAAAAGAAACAATAGAACTTCCTAAACTTGAAATTCTAGAATTTCTATAGCCTCTTTCTTCTCAAACCTTTCTAGATCTCATGTGGAGAGTACATCTAGAGAGTTCTAAATCAACATTTGAATCCTACATGCCCACATCTTGTGTGTTTAAGGATTGACTTGGAAGGCTAAGGTGTGAGATTTTAGAAAGGATAGGAAGATCGTTGATTTATACAAAAAGATTCAAGGACATTTGATAGGCTATGAGAGGTAATCTTTATTTCTTTTATGTGCTATTTAATATATCTATATATGTATGATCCTCACTGCTATTGATAAATTTTTTAAAATGATCATATTGTGTTGCATATTCTTACTTTTCTCATTTAATACCGACACAACCATGTGCATGGGATTTGAATTTAAATTGTTTAAATTTAAATCTGTCAAAATATGGTTATTTGTTTATTTCATTAATTATTTAATTATTATTTTAATTTTATTAAAATAAATAATTAAATAAAATATCTTTTACTGATCAATTTTGAATTAGAGATATATATTGTTTTATTATCTCTAGGTTTAAATGCGAGTGAGATAGACGTAGTAGTCGATTAATTTTCTAAGCCTGAAAATTGAAAAACTCTCTAAGCCTTCTCTTCTCCAAACTCTCTAAATCTCATGTGTTGAGAATATCTACAGAGCCTAAAAATCAATCCCTTGCATCTTACATGCCCACACATGTCCTCTTGTGTGTTTGAGGATCGCCTTGGAAGACTTTGCTGTGAGTCTCAATCAGATCTACACGTGGATTGGATGATCGTTTGATAATACAAAAAGATAGCTAGGATATTTGATAGGCTTCGAGATGTATTCTTCTATTCTTTTATGTGCATTGATTTAATGTATAAATATAAACCCCACCACCTCCTGCTACTACTTTTTTTTTCTTTCTATTTTAATACCAACAAAATTGTCAATAAGTATAACAAATTGGATTAGAGCTTTTAAAAAAATAATTTTGGAGCCAAAACACATAATTCAAAATCCTGGGATAGGAAACATGTTGCCTAGTAATAGGCGACATGTCGCCTGTCCTCTGTCTCGAGTGGATTCTTAATTACATGGTGATATGTCGCCTTTCCACTACCTTGGGTGCCCAAGATCACCCTTAAGTACCTCAAAATGATTCCAAACTTTTAGGAAACTTTTTCATACTCCAAAGAAACGCTTTGGACCCTAAATTATAATTTTTAGATGCCTGCAACAAAAGTCAACCTGCTCATGTTGATTTTAGTGAAATCGTTAGGGTTTTGCACCTCTTTGTGCTTGACCAATTTCACTTTGTATTTAACCAATCCTAACAATCCCCTACTTGGTTAAATACATCCTCTTTCTCTAGACCAAACGATATTAGTGCATAAAATAAAGTACATTTTGGTTTGAACTTTATCTTAGTGAAAACACTACAAACTTTATCGAAATGCTAAGTATTCTTAAAAGAATGAATCGAATATTCCTAATGATAAAATTGGTAGTATCTCACATCCCTCTACCTGATTACTCATGTATTTCCCACTTTGTGTGCTCAACATTATTATGGCCTTGTCCTTATCCATTGATGGACAATTCAGAGAGAAAACTCCTACTCTCTTGAGAGGCAACTCCACTTCTAGGTTCATATAGGTGAAAATCTTACAACATATTTGATACCTTTAGAGAAGGTTGAGCTTGTTTCTCTTCAACTGAATTTCATTAAAATCCTATGACTTAACCCTCATGTCCAGTTGCAACCAACATTAACTATTCTAGATTGGACTCTAAGTCGTTACTGTTGCCAACTATTCCCTTATCAAAAACTTGTTCTTATCCATTGAACTTTACACTCGATGTATACGAGCTTTGAGTTGGGTTTCCATCATTGGGGAATCTATTTGTCAAGGAGTTTCAATCCCATCCCTCTTTTTGTAGAAGTAACCAAATCTCTCCCTAGATGTTTGGTAAATAGATCTGCTAAATTATCACATGGTTTGATATACGACATTGATATGGCTCCCTTATCTATCATTTTTCTCACATAATCATGTCTTAGACTTATATGTCTAGACTTCCCATTTATATCTTATTGTAAGCTCTAATCAAAGTGGCTTGATTATGACAATATATCAAGGTCGATACATCAACCACAGTTTTAGATATCTCCATCATGAGATCTCTAAGCCACTCGACCTCTTTGTTGGTTGCTGCTAGAGCTACAAACTCAGACTCCATGGTTGAGTGACATATACCTGTTTGTTTCTTAGATCCCTAAAAAAAGGCACCCCCGCCAAGGGTGAACCCTCATCAAGTTGTAGAGAGATTATCTCCTACACCGGATATCCAACTAGCGTCAGAATATCCCTCAAGTATCTTTGGAAACTTTGAATATTGGAGGTAAAGTTCTGGTCATTTTAAGGTATCAAACAACTATTTTTATGGTCTTTCAATGTTTAATACTTAGATTTCAAGTAAACCTACTTAGTTTACTAACTGCAAATACAATATCCATTGTTTTACAATGTGTGACATACATTAAACTCCCTATTGCACTTGCGTACTCTAATTGAGCCACCGCTCTCCCTTCATTCTTTTCAAGCTTATGACTTGAATCAAATGGTGTGTTTACCTCTTTGATATTAAGATGACTAAAATTTTCAAGTATCTTCTCAATATAGTGATCTTTACTTAAGACATATCCATTGACATTTCTTCTAACTTTGATAACTAGTATGGTATCAACTTCTCCAAGGTATTTCATCTTAAAAGTAGAAGATATTAACATCTTTGTTTCTATTATGTATTTCATATCATTATTTAATATCAACATATCAACAACATATAGACAGACTAGAATGACATAGTCATCACAAGTCTTAATACATAAGCATTTGTCAGCACTATTTTGTTTAAACCCATTTGAGACAATGGCTTCATCAAACTTCTCATGCCATTGTTTCATTGCTTATTTTAAACCATATAATGATTTAACAAGTCTACACACCTTATGTTCATTTCCTCTTAAAACAAACTGTTCCAATTGTTCCATGTAAACATCCTGATTGAGGTTACCATTTAGGAATGCCATTTTGACATCCATTTGATGAACATATAGGTTGTGTATTGATGATAAGGCAAACAACATTATTATTGAAGTTGTCATTGCCACCAGTGCATAGATATCAAAATAGTCTATGCCTTCCTTTTGTCTAAGACCTTTAGCCACCAACCTTGCTTTAAAGGCTTGGATGGTCCAATTGGTGTGATATTTTCTTCAAAATACCATTCTACAACCTATTGGCTTTGATCATTGTTAGATAAAATTGAATCCATCTCATCATTTATTGTCTCCTTTAAAAATATAGAGTCTCTTGAAGACATAGCCTCTTGGAAGGTCTTAGGATCGTCATCAACATGAAGTACCATTTGATACTTCCAAGTGTTCCCTTTGTAGCTACCCTCTACTAAGTAAAGTGTATCCACTTGTGATCCTACCTCTTTAAGCCTTTGGCTTCTTCTAGGCAATAATTGTTGCTTTACAACCCTTGAAGGTAACTCCTCTTGAGTTCCTTTTAATGAGATAGGTTCTTGAGGTTTGTTGTCACTATACAACAAGTTCTCAAAGAACTCAAATTCTCTTGATTCAATTATGGCATTAGACTCCAAGTCTAATAATCTATAGGCTTTAGTATTTGATGCATAGCCTACAAATACATACTTTATCTCCCTAGGACCCAACTTGGTCCTTTGCAACTTAGTGCTCTTGTAGTGAGAAAGGCATCCCCACACTTTAAGATACCGTAGGTTAGGCCTCTTTCTTTTCCATATCTCATATGGTGAAATTTAATTTTTCTTTAGAGGTATCTAGTTTAGAATATGACAAGCGAATAACAAGGCTTCTCCCTATAATGCAAAACTCAAATTTGCATGTAATAGCATAACATTTATCATTTCAAAAGAATATATTTTATTCTTTCTTTCTGCTATACCATTTTGTTGAGGTGTATAATGGGCTATACATTCATAAATTATACCATGCATTTCAAAAAACAGATTGAATTCATTGGAAAAGTATTCATCACCCCTTATCGCTTCTTATTATTTTGATTTTCTTTTACAATTGATTTTCAACTTCGACTTTATAGATTTTAAATATGCTAAAAACTTCATCCGTATTTTTAATCAACTAATCAGATGTGAATCTAGAACAATCATCAATAAAGGTAATAAAGTACCTATGTCCACCTCTAGTTATCCTTCCATTCAATTCACATAAATCACTATGTATCAAATCTAACACATTAGTTTTTCTTTCAACACTAGGATAAGGTTTCTTAATTATTTTAGATTTAGCACAATTCACCTTTATTATGTTCGACATCATCACATTTAATTAAAACACATTTAATAACTCTTTTAATTATGCTATAACCTATATGAGCAAGTCTATTGTGCCAAAAAATAATAGAATTTAAGCCAAGCATATAACATGACAATGTAAGAATATTATTGTCAAAACTAGAGTCTTGAACACACAATTTGATCATACCATCACAAACATATTCCTTTCCCACAAAGTAATTTCCCTTGGACAAAAGTAGCTTACCAGACTCAAACACTACTTTAATGCCTAGTGTTTCCTTAAAAATTAGCATGCTGACGTGGCGCAAGAATATGACAAGTGGCAGTCACACGATAGCGTAGTTAATGAATACCTGGTCGACCCTCGACCAGAGAGGCAATTACTAATTGGATCTACAAGCATAGTGAGGCAATTACTGATTAGGCTGGTCGTTGGCCATGACCAGAGCTGCTTGGATAAAAGGTGAAGAATGCTCAGAATTAGTTAAGATAAGATATTTTATGTAATATTCAATTAACTTGTATTATATTATTATCATTTATTACGTAAATAATGTAAGGCCCACGACCCATTCATGTACATTCCTAAGCCTATAAATAAAGGCCTTAGTGAATCATTATTCTGGACGCTTTAATTCTGAAACTTGGGAGAATTCAAAGTTCTAAGTGCTTTTATACACATTTTTTTGTACTCTCTAAGACTCATGAAACTCAGTTGATCGAATTCATTTGATCAAGGGTTTTGAGAATTCTACATAAATAAAGGTATTAAAGTGGAAGTAGGTTATTACCAATATAGGGCAGAACCACTATAAAAATCTTTGTGTCATTATTAATTTTCAAGTTCAGTTCTCATTTTATATCGTTTTATTGAGTTAGTGTTGTTGGCCAAATCCTGGGTCAACATTTTGGTGCTTTCATTAAGAGCCAAACACAAGGAGATCAGCGGTCAAAGGTTAACTAAGTAACTATGGCTCCTAAATCTAAGAAGACTCAAGGTCAACAAGCATGCCAAACATCTCAAAACCCTCAAAATCCACCTCCTCCCCTAGGAGTAACTGAAGAGGATTTTGGTTATAGTATGTTTATTACTGTGGATTTTGGTTCAAGCTGGGACTTAGTTGAACACTCGTAGCAACACTTATAGATTTTATAAGTTTAACCTATAGTTTAAGAATATTAATTATAACATAAGGTTTGATTAATATAGCCGATTAGAAAGATGTCATTTATTATACTATAAGGTTTAGATAGTATTAATAAGAATATGACACTTGTCATAATCATGTTTATTTAAGGATTTAAGTATAGTTCAAATAAAAGAAAGATCTAGAAACTCTAGAACCTTCCAAGACCATTAAGAGCGTGACACTTGTCATAATCATGTTTATTTAAGGATTTAAGTACTTTTAAATAAAAGAAAGATCTAGAAACTCTAGAACCTTCCAGAACCATTAAGAGCATGACACTTGTCATAATCATGTTATTTAAGGATTTAAGTATTTTTTTTAATAGGATAGTTTCACTCCTCAAACTCTATAAATAGAACCTAGTGCTCAGCCATTTTCTTCATTCTTCAAGAGCCTCTAAGGTGCTAGTATTACTATAGAGAGATACACTTGAGTTTGGGATAAAAGCTTTATTATTCTAAGCTTTTCTAAACACTTGGGAAGTGAGAAATAGTGTGATTTTGGTATTAAGGTTTAGATCAATCCATAAGAACAATCAAGGTATTCCTATTCCTAAGTCCAGTTCTTTATAATCCTTTAGTTTTCATTAGTTTCTTTTATTCATATCCTAACTCTTGTTTATGATTCTTGATTAGGTATTTAAGTTCTTGAAACTTAAGGTCCTTCTTGGTAAGTTTCTTCTTGATGGTTTAGTTTTCAAATTCATCTTTATTCTTAGACATTTTCACCTTTTCTACTGTTGGTTTATAGGAGTGTTCTAATCCCGTTCTTGTTCCCAAATATCCTGGCTTTTGGTAAGGAAAATAGGATAGAATTTTGTATACTTATATGATATGTTATGCTATCTTATGTTATGTTATCTTATGTTATGTTATCTTATGTTACATTATGTATAGTATGTTTATAGACCTTGGGCATATGACTTGTCTAGCTAGCAAGCCCCAATAATTTATGGGCATATGACTTGCGTGGCTAGCAAGCCCAACAAATCTATTGGGCATATGACTTGCTTAGTTAACAAGCCCCCAAGTAGTATAATGGCCATTGTAGGAGTATATGACATATGTTTATAGTATATGTTCGTGATATAGTTTATGTGTATGTTTTATGTTTTTAGTAGATTTTCCTTGGTGGGCATTAGGCTCATTCCTTTACTTTTATGTATGCAGGAAAATAGTTATGGTGGTGGAAGGATTCGTGACAGCTTAGGGTTGTGTATTGAGGAAGAATGGATTCGATGGACTGCGTGAACGATTCGAGGACGACGTTATTTTCAGTCTTTTTAATTATGTTTCTATGTATTTTCTGCACTTGGTTTTGTAAACAATGTTAATTAAGTTAAAGTTCTTTTAATTTTTCAAACAATGGGATCCCCTACCCCGAATTTATGAATTTCAACATTACAATTTTTAATAAAGTTAAGAATGTTTCGTATGTATGTTTTCTTAAGAATAGTGTCTATGTATAGTAGTTTTAATGGTCCAAAGTCTTAGAATTAGTTGGATCATTACATCTAGCTTCACCAAGGACCCTAGCCCCAAGCTCCAACCTAAGCTTCCTCTGAGTTACAGCTTCAAAAATCTTCAAGGAGAGTGAGAGAGAATGTGATCGATAGGGAAAGGGAAAAGGAGTCTCTGTTTTTCTTCTTTCTTTCTTTCTTTTTGTTTCTAACACATTCTACAAATCCCATTAAGGCCAAAAGCAGAAATGACCCTATCCCCTTTTAACCATTAAATGACCATTTTGCCCTCCCATTTAAACCTAAGCCTTTAAACATTCTAAGGGCATTTTGGTCATTTGCTCCCAATTCTCGCTAATTCCTCGAGTGTCCCAAATAATAACCGCTTAAATCCCATCATCTAATTTATCACCAATTATTTTTCCCATTGTCAAATAGTCTCCAGTATATTTTCCCAAGTTCCTAGAAATATCCCCAGGCTCCCCCCCGCGAGCCGGATATAAATCCCCACCGTGACTATTTCGCTAAATCACTCACTACGATCGCCTCGTGCCACAAGCTGCAAATATATCCACATAATAATGTGGTCTCAACAATTTATCACAGATAATCATGTTTATGCCCTCAACGGGCCAAAATTACAGATATGCCCTTATAATCTAAACAGGGCCTACATGCATACTAATACTAATAATCATGCATCTCATATATCCAAATAATCATATAGGCATGCTTATCACATAATCATGAATTTAATCATTTAAATCACACATAAACCAATTATGCCCTCCCGGCACACTAATCAAAGCCCTTAAGCCTTATTAGTAATTTTGGGTCGTTACACAATTATTTGGTGATTAATTAGGCATGTCGGGATTAATTGGGAATCTATAAGATAATTTGAGGATTAGCAGGAGTTGTGGCTAATGACCATTTTTCCCTTGAGGACACTAGAAAACTAAGATAAAAGCTAGGGGTGTTTTGGTCTTTTCCCTAGCCTTTGATTACTTAACCACCAGAATTCTATACAAAACCTGAGGAAAAAAAATCAAATAAGCTCTAACCCAGTTACATTTTCTCTCTCTCTCTCTCTCTCTCTCTCTCTCTATCACATTTCCTCTCTTCCCATGGGGTACTTGAAGTATTTTTGAAGTTTTGAGGAGAAAGGATTGGGAAACCTAAGGAATTTGAAGCTGGAGCTAGGAGTGGGATTAAGAGGCAGCTAGGAAAGGGATCAATCAGAGGTAAGATAAAGTTTTAAGGTTCTGAGGCTTAGTTTTCTTTGAGTTTAGAGTTTGCTTTGAATTTTGAAGTTTGGAAGCAAAAGCCTGGAATTGGTGAACTTGGAGGGGATATAAAGTTGAGGACTGAATCAAGGGCCAGCCTAGGGTCGTAATTTGCAGTGGGGAGGTAAGTAAATTCCTTTGTTCTTAATGAATTTCAAGTTTGGTTTTGGTGTTCATGACTTTTTGAACTCAAGAGTTGGATTTTAGGTTTTGGTAATGTTTTGGCTTGATTTTAAGAGTTTATATATTGTTTATGATGTTTGGAAATACTTGTGGGGTTTAATTTTGGCTTTAAGCAACATTGGAGTGAATTTAGATGGTTTTAGCTCGGAGAAAACGCAGGGGAACAGTGGAAATTTCTGGGTTTAAGGCTTGAGTCGCGACCCTGTTCTTCAGGCGCCACAGTCCGTGTGTGCGAAGAGGCTGGGAGCCTCTGAAATTTTCTCAGGCACCACGGCGCGGGTAGGGGTGCGCTGCGACCCGTGTCCCCCAGGAGAGATAGCCTTAGGTTGTAGTGTGTCGTGGCGCTAGGGGACTAGGCCGTGACTCAAATTAAATAAAATAGCCAAAACATTTTTTGGGCTTGAAAACTCAAACCTAAGTGCTCGGGAAGGATTCTACTACCCGGTTTAGTAGAATTCGAGGTCCCGAAGGCTAGTATGTTATTTTGTAGTTTGTAATCAGTTTAGGTTTAATGGTTATTTAATATTAAATCGTGACTAGGTTTTACTGCTAGGGCTCAGGGATAGGGAACGAGCTCGGGACCGCTCTATACCTTTAACTCGGGACTCGAGGTAAGAAAACTACACCCGGGTTGTGATCGAGGCTTGGACCCGTGTTAATGAATATGTTATAATTGTGAATATATTTGTTTATGAGAATATCTGGATAGACATGCTTGTATATGCTGTCTCTGATTGCTTGTTGTGCAATGTACATTTGTGATTATACCGGATGTAAAGAATGGCCTAAGGGCACCGGGGGCCGATAGGAAGCGTACGGAACGCAGCTCGGCCTAAGCGTTCCAGGGTGAGCTATATAACAGAGGACTCGGCCTAAGGGAATTGGGCCTGAACATTATACAATAAATAGAAGTCTTGTTTGCACTTAACTTTTTGTACTGATTGACGAGATTAGTTTATGCATTTGAGTGAGATGAAAGTTACTGTTGAGATGGTTGCTTATATTCTGTTGTTGAATGAATTTATTGATTTAAGTTAACTGTTATTATATTATTTCTCAGTTGTGTATGTTGATTTAAGTTTTCTTGTTGAGCTTTCGCTCACGAGTGCTATGTGGTGCAGGTAAGGGAAAGGGACAGACAGACCAACCATTAGTTGGAGAGCTTCAGGGGCGATGTGTACATATGCAGCCTACTCGATCGCCACGGCCGGGGTAGCCTGCGAGGAACTAGGGTTGAACCCTGTTTTACCGCTTAGGATAGCAGCTAATTTGTATTTCATTTGTCTTTTATCAATCTGTAACCGATTTTTGGAATCCCATGTATAAACTTAATATTTTTAATGAAAAATAATCAGTTTGTTGACCATATTTTATAATACTAACCTTGACTTAGTCTTAATTACACATTTAAGTTCAAATAACTTGCTTAGCTAGTTAAGCACTATTTTAAACACACAGTGTAATGGTCTTGGTTAACCAGTGTGTTACAAGGCTATTAGGAACGTCCTATGTTTTATTATATGTTCATATATGATAACTCATATAATAATAAATTTCTTAATTAGTTAAGATGGTAAATTAAAGTTGTTTAATTTATTATTTAAATGAAAAATATTTTATTAAAATAAAAAATTATATTCTTTTAATTAAAGAAAAATAAAATTAGAATTAATGGCACAATTTATTCAGTTTTTTTTTTGCTTAATTTGATTTGTAATTATTAGAATATCATTTTGTAAAGACTAAATAAATTTATTTTTACAACTAAATTAAAAAATATTGATTGTGTGAAAAACACACTTTTCCAAAATAGTGAGTGGGAGAGGGAGTTACGACAATAAGTCCTATGGTCTCCATTATTAGTTGAACACCAAGAGGCATAGGAACGACCTCATGTCGCCTCCGTTTGCAGCCTCCCTAAGGAAAGGCTTCTGAATATGTTTATTTTATCTCAAGGTTGACTTCTCTTATGAGAATAAAATTAATGATGTGTTTTAAGTTTGATTGACCCTAATGCACACTCTTGAGTTAAGTCATTAATCGAAAAATAATGGGTTACACTCCAAAGGTGTATCTAGGCTTTCGAGAATGACTAGTACATCTTGAGCAAACTAAGGGTAATTCATAAGTCAGAAGAGAAAAAGAAGTTTTTAAGTTTTCACTTATGAATTTTAGATTCGTCTCAAAATTAATTTTGAGTTAGTCTGACCTACCCCAAGGCTTCTCCATTAATTTTCAAATTAATTTATCGTGGATTACTATTTAATTTTTTATGTGTTTTTATATGTTGCATTCATGCATCATGTTTAATTTTCAAAATAATATATGGTATTAATTATATGTTTTAATTTAGTATATTTTATTTATTTATTTCAAGCAAAAATGGTTAATTCTCTTAATCCTAATCAAGGACCTCAAAACGTGAAAGAACCAGTGAATCCTTATGATGGCTACCTAAGTACTTTTCATTTAGACTTCAACAATCATGATGATTGGTATTGAGGCATACATATAGTTTTTAGTAAACTAAAAGTGTATGATGCAATCATTGATGTCCCTCCAAATGAGCCATCAACTTTATCGGATTATTATGATCATAAAAAATATGCGGATTGGATGAGATCTAATTATCTGGCTCGTCATTGCATACTGAAGACTATGCATGATGATATTAAATCGAGATATGTAAATTTTGATTCCACATTCGAGATATGGGAAAAGATTAAAAGAGACTCTATTGATCACTTGAGAAGTTTGCAAGAAGAAAGGGTAAATATGATTTACTTATCTCCTTTTATTATATATGAATAGTTGATTCAAATTTTTATGCCACAAACCATATTCGTTATCTTATTTTTAGGAACGCATTATTCAAGAAAAGAAAGAACTGCAGAAAAGAAACAAGAAGAGGATTGCAGATTGGTAGACCAAGGAATGACTGGCATGGAATTTAGTTTTTATTTTCAACTTTCTATTAAGTCTGTTTCTTTAAATTGGTTCTAGAAACTTTATTTTAGATTCCTTTATTGATGAATGAACAAGTTTAATATTTCTTCTAAATAATAAATTCAATTGTTATTTTGAAATATATTTGTTCTACCTATTTCATCAATGAGTATATTGATAATTATGAATTATTCATTATTGTGCAAATCATAGATTCAATAATTAAGACATATTAATCCAACAACAATTAAGTGAAACATATATGAGAATTATTTTTTTTAGATTGGTTTATAATTAAATAGACACATAAAAGACAGTCTTTTATTAGAACTGTTCACTGGTTCTCTTCATCTTTATATAGTCTATTAAGTAAAGTTAACCAAAAGACCTTTCTCTTATAAAGGCTCAAAAAATCACATAATCATTTAGTTAATACAGAGAGATGTATGTTGAACCTTTCAATGTTCAAAACTAAAAGAGATAATGAATATTGAGTCAATATAGATTGACATTTATTTTGTAACGCCCTGCGTTTCGAGTTCCTTTAAACGACTCGGGTCGAGATTTTTTACCCCAAGTTAAGAATATTATTTTAAATAATATTATATTTGTTTGTAATTTATTTCCATGAGTTATTTCTAGCCAAATTATGAATTTTGTGATTAAAAGTCAAGATAAGACTTTCAGTCTTAGACCGACACAAAAACCCTAATTGGGTAAAAATCTCAGAAAATAAAATGAAAAACTATGGCAAATATATTTTGGGCATAAAATACTATAACGCCCTACGTCACAAAATCCCACATCCTAAAAATGGCCTAGCGCCGCATCACAACCCTATAGAGGCCGCGGCACCCAGCATGGCTCCCCTGTCCTGATTCAACCCAGTGCCGCAGCACGAAAGAACAGAGCCGCAACGCTCATTCGCGAACCCAGAAAACTGGGTTTTTCCTAAAAAAATTCCCCAGCTAATACTCATCCAAATCACTACCAAAGTTCACCCAAGTCCCAATTCAACCTAAAACTTCAAATAAACAGTATAGCAACTCAAAAATATCAGCAATAAACTCAAACACTCAACAAACCTCAAAAGTCACCTAGAGGTTTAAAACTCCACAAAACTTAAACCACACTCCCCAAAACTTAAACCACACCAGAATATTTATTTTAGAAATCAATGGAATTCTTACCTTTCCGTACTCGGCCCCTTGTCGTACTCGACTTCCTGCCATTCTCGGCCTTCGCCATTTCTGGCCTTTGTCGTTCATTCACAGATAAGCATACATAGCATAATATCAATAACTACTCAAACATATACCAGACATAAACAATAGGGCTACGCCCTACAATTCAATCACATAGGGTTGTGCCCTGCAATACAAACTATAGGGCCACGCCCTGCTCTACGGGTACAACATTTTTCTTACCTGTGTCCCAAGCTTCTTGAGCACCGAAATCTCGAGCACAATCCTCTAACCCAAGCCTCGCTGAAAACCTAGTCACAACACACAAGTAACACTCTCGTTACTAACCAATTCATAATTGTACCCCTAAACCAATCCCATGCTCTCGGGACCTCCCGTTTCCCCACACAGGGTAGCGAAAGCGTCCCCCGAGCCCCCTGAGCCAAAACCCTAAAAACACAAAATCCCACATCCTGAAAATGGCATAGTGCCGCAGAATAACCCTATAGAGGTCGCGGCGCCCAGCAGAGCTCCTCAGTCCTGATTCAACCCAACGTTGTGGCACAGAATATCAAAGCCGCGGTGCTCATACGCGAACCCAAAAAACTGGGTTTTTCCTAACATTTTTCCCGAGCCAAAACTCATCCAAATCACTACCAAAGTTCACCCAAGTCCCAATTTGACCTAAAACTTCAAATAAACAGTATAGCAACTCAAAAATACCAGCAATAAACTCAAACACTCAACCAAACTCAAAAATCACCTGGTGGTTTAAAACTCCACAAAACTTAAACCACAATCCACAAAACTTAAACCACACAAGAATATTTATTTCAGAAATCAATGGAATTCTTACCTCAAGTAGGAATTCGGCCTGAGATTCTTTCAAATCCAATTCCAAGCTCAAATTCACAAATTCCTAAGCTTAAGCTTCACAAAAACTTCATCCCAAGGTCCACCAATAAAACATAAGTTCAGCTCACCAAAACAACTCTTCCAACAGAAATCAACAAAGAATTGACTAGAAGACTTACCCTTGATCTTGACTAAGCTTCTTAACACTTGAATTTCTGGCCTAAGATCCTTCAAACTCAAGCCCTATGGTGAGAGATAGAGTTGAGAGAAATTTCTGTTCCTTTTTCTATTATTTGTTTTGGCTAGGTGTCTCTAGAATTCCTAGCTCCCACTGAGTATATCCTCTTGCCAAAATGACTAAATTGCCCCCTTATGTTAACCTAAGTCCTCAAATATCACCAAGGGTAGTTTAGTCATTTGACACATCCCGCTAAGTCCTCGAGTACACCTAAAAATCCGTGTTAATCCCGACATACTCAAATCATTACTAAATTACTACCCGATACTTAATAAATCCCAAACTCATATTATATACCTGAAATACCCCTAGGCTCCTCCTGAGTTGGGTATTTGACCCCGTTGTGACTTTCTAGCTAAACTGCTCCCTAGGACCGTCTCGAATCGTGCATCACAAATATATCACCACTCACACATGGTGTCAATCACAATATACACAAATATTGCATTTATGCCCTCAGCGAGCTAAAATTACAAATATTCCCCTAGCAACCAAATGGGGCCCGCATGCATATTTAATTCACCTAAACATGCATTTCTAATCACATACTTATCAAATTCACATATTAACACAATAAATCAAATGTTGCCCTCCAGGCACGCTCATCAAGGCCCTAAGCCTTATTAGCAAATTTGGGATGCTACAAATACATTCATAACAATTAAAGTTTGGTCAAAAATAATAAACGAAAGAGGAAATGGAAATTTTAGGGTGTTTTGTGTTAAAATGCTTAATTTTACTGAATTGGGAAATTTTATTCCATGAATGGAACTTAGGTTAAATTTTATTGTGTGATTAATTGAATTAAATGTGAGAGACATTTAATTTAATTATTATGTGTTAAGTTTTATTTTATTTTAAAAAAAAAACTTTATATGAGTGAAAAAGGTTATAGAAAGTCATTTTGGATTTTTCTTCTTAGGAAATATTTATTAGCCATTATAAAAAAATAATAACATAAATAAAAGAAATAGTAGCTGGCCATGTGAAGGAAATTAATTGGGTGGACCAAATTGTTTTAGTTTTAATCCCCATTTAAATTAGGGTTAATGGCATCAAGTTGTCAAAGTAAAAACACTCAAAAGCTTTAGATATTTTAGAGTTGTCTAAGCTCTTCCAATCTCCCATAACCAACCTCCTCTCTCAAATCACTCTCATCTTGTTAAAAAAATTATCTCTCAAGTTTTCTCTCTATTTTCAACCATCAAGAACACTAAGAAAGCTTGGAAGCTTAAGCTATGGTCTAGGAAGAGTTTCCCTAAGGTAAAGTTTTAAACAACTTTACAAAAGTAAAGCTTTTAACCATATATCTTTCAATATCTAACTATATATGTTGTTGGGGGAGTTGGTTAAGGTTTTGAATGATTCAAAGCTAGTAGAAACATCAAAACCTAAAGCACGAACAACAAGAGGTAAAAAGTTTACTTTTTATTGTTGTTATTGTATGGTTTTTATTTTTAAGCATTGTTTTTTATATTTAATGCTTAAAGTTTCTTATTGGTGATGTAATAAGGCTATAGTAGTTGCTTTATAATTTTTATGATGCTTGTGTGTTGATTTTTTAAAATAGGGATCAAAATCCCTAAGGGTTTTGTTGAAAATCCTAAAACAAAAATACAAGTTTTGAGCTGTGACTTCCAAGGGGTCAAGCATCCCCTGTATATTTATTTTGTAAAATTAAATTATACTGTGATGTTTTTGAGATGGAGTACATAATATTAAGCTTCTGAAACACTCAAAAAAAATTTAGAAATGAGTGAGTTATGCTATTTCAAAGTTTAGGTAAAAAAACTGTTTTTTTCGTATTCTTAAATTCGGGACAAAGTTTAGACAGCCGTTGTATAGGTAAAATGAACCCATTTTTTTCTAAAATTTGGTAGAAATATTCTTGGAATAACGTAGTATTCCACTGTAAAATTTGGTAACAAAATAATGAACCGTTTGAGAGTAATTAAGTGCCAAAGTTTGGAAAAAATAAGGACTTCAAAATAAGGTCATTTTTACCTCAATGTTTGGAAAATATTTTCACCAATAAAAAATGCTCATTTTGACCTAAGATTTCACAAAGACCTAAATGGCATACCAATTATAAAATTGAGAAATTTTGGTAGTAATTGGGTAAGTAAATTTCAAGTTATAAACTAACTAAGTATGTAGTTAAAAAATGTGAAAAATGGGGTTTTCACACTTAGTGTAAAAAATAGGATTTTGGAAACTTAAGATAAAACAACATTTGTGCATATTGCAAGATAAAAACTTGGTAAGTCTTGAAAACATTTTTGACCTAAAATACCACTTTGAGTTTAAGTGAGAATTATTTTATTAAAGAATTTTTATTCTTTATAAAAAGAAAATAATTAATTTATTTATAAGTTGATAAATTAAAAGAGGGTTTAAAAAACCTATATTTTGAGAAAATAATTAAGTAAATTATTTTTCTAGTAAGTAAACTTGATTAATTGACTTTGAAAAATTAACTAGTTAAGATAAGAAATTATTAGTGGTTTTCCTAATTAAGTTAAAATTAGGCTATTTCCTTAAAATAGTGTTTAGAGATTAAAACCTTAAGAAAAAATAAAAGTAAAATTACGAAATTATTTTCTTGAAAAATAATTAAGGAATTTAATTAGTATTTTCTAGATATAACACCGGCTAAAATCTTTTATATATTTAACCGTCAGTTGAAAGTACGAGTTAATGTGAGAACTTTTAAAAAATAAGATTTTAGCGGATTGTGGGAAAATACTATTACGATACTCGAGCCTAAGTATCGAGACCATAGGATAGGTCTCCCCAAGAGTTAGGGTTTAGTTGCAAATTTTTTTAGTACGAATTTCTTGAATGGGTTTAAAACCAAATAAGGATCTTTAATCCTTAAAATTTATTTTTAAAATGACCATACTGCCCAAAATAATAATAATGAATTATGAAGTGCCATAATTAATCCGAGTATACTGTATGGATAATTACAGTATTGGCTAAGCATAACTGGACTATACATTGGAGGGTGAAATCCTGCTGAGAGCTAAGGACTCCAAGTAAGTCAACTTCTATTGTGTGGCTACAACATGAAACGACTATTGTATTGTATGTTAGTATAGAGACACATGCACATATATACACTATAGTAGAAAGTTTGCATAGTGATGTTAGTCCAGTAGGTGCTGATTCAGAAAATATGAACGGTAGTATATTTGTCATATCCGAAACGGCTCATCCCGACACATTGCTTGTTTGATTTTATTATGTCCGGTTCACTACTGCGATGAGTGACCAAGAGGTGAGGATTGTTGTTTTAAACCTAGGGGGGCCAAAATGAATGGGACGTAGGGGCCCTCATGCTTACTTAATCATTGAACGGTTAGAACCCGAGCAAGTTCTCTGATACTAGGGGTTGCCAACTTTGAGTGAGGTTGAACACCCTTGGGGCAACTGCTCACAAGCACCACTGATTAACATAGAAGTCTCTGTAAACCCGTGTAACTTCAATTACACTCTTGAATAGTTGCAATGCCCTAGGTAACTTGATGGTTACCCTTGTGAGGGATTTACTCTTGGATAGGTAGTGATGCCCTAGGTAACTCGATAGTTACCCTTAATGGGGATATTTATTTGCTAGATCTTAGTGTTGAGACTCGGTTCTCTCTTACAGATTAGCAATTATGCTAGAGGGCGTGATAGGCCCAAATTGTTGGAAATTGTCGAGCGTTGGTCTCGAATTATATTATGATATATTATATCTACTTGCTTTGGGATTATCTGAGTGCAGGGATTTATCTATTTATATAAAATAGTTTGCCATTGGTTATTAGGCATAACCATAAGTTTCCCAGGACACTTTGGCGTTCTTGAAATTGATTGCGTAGGGTCCGGATGAATCCGGAACCCTAATTTTTGTGAGCTATTGTTATCTGTAGACAGTAACTTGGTCAATGACCACCTGTCTTCTCTGGATGCTTTTGTTTTGAAGTTGAACTTACTAAGCGTTTTCGCTTACCTAGTTGTTTCTTGTTGTAGGTAAGAACAAGGGCAACGTAGAGCAGTGAGCGCTGGAGTCTACCTTGTGAATGTACATGTGGACTGACCTTTTGGGAAGCCATTTTGTTTTTGGAAATGTTGTATTATTTTCATAAACTAGGCTCACTTTACTCTTCATAAACTTTGTTTGTATTAAATGTTAAGTATGGCCATATGACTTTTAAAAAGTTTTTTTATACGGTTTTTTGAGACATTTTGTTAAATGAAAAGCTTTATATTTCCGCATTATCGAGTCTTGAAAATCCAGGTCGTTACATATTTAAGATATGTTTACCTTTGTTGAATGCAAAAAAAAATTCTAGAAATTTTCATGCAACATTCAAAGATATGTTTGATCTGATCAAAAGGAAATCTAAACTCGAATTTGGAATTCAAGTCATTTGCATGTGAATTTGGAATTTAAACCCAACTCACATACAACTGGAATGCTAAGCAACATTAGTATTTTGGAAAATGGAATATTATCATATTAGATAAGATTAAATAAATGATGAGTGATCATTATCGTCTTTATTATTTCTATAATTTTGACACTTATTATACTATGTACATGTTTGATTGTACATCAGCAAAGACTTAAAAGTTGGGATTCACAAGTAGTTATGTGAATAATTCAAAGTTTTCCATGAAGTCGTTTAGTGAAACAATTTAATAATCATAAAGAGATTACAAAAGTATTTGTATCTTTTAAATGTTACTTTAATGAAGCATGATTATTATAATCACTATATTTCTAGTTATCTTGTACTAGAAATAATGACTATATATCAAGTAAGCGAGTTACTGATAATTAACAATGATAAAATCAAAGAATATCACAAATTTCGTAAAGCTTTATTATAGTGGGAGTGTTAGTGAGTAACTACTTTGTTACTGTTAGAATATATTAGTTGTATTACGTGTATATTAGTTTTAGAAATTAGAGTTAATTGTATTTAGTTAGTTTCCTATTTAGTCTCTCTAATTTTTTTTATAAATACATACTATTCTATTGAATAAATATACAATTCATTCACCATATTTTACATGGTATCAGAGCAGATTTTGGGGTTGGGAATTCGAAATTAGGGTTCATTAAAAATTGGGGTTTTCAATTAGGGTTCATCACAAATTTGGGTTTTTCAATTAGGGTTCTTTTTCGGAAACCATCTTTAGAGTGATCATTTGTTCTCACCTCCCACTTAGAAAGATTGCCCAGCTGCCGATCTTCCAAACCCCAAAGTCCGGTCGCCGGATTCCTCGCACGTATGGCTCACGCGCCTCTTGTTCCTTCTGCCACCTACCCCATACCCCGGCGCGTGGAGGCGCGTGTGATGGTGATTTCGACGGCGAATCATCTCCGGTTCATTTCTCGGCTCCTCTTGAGCCTACTCGCATCTGTCTCAGGTTATAGTTTGGTATTTCTCACTTCTTCGTATCTGGGCATTCTTTACTTGTTCTTCGTTGTTCGATTTTGTCTTGTCTCTTCCGATATTTGTTTTGAGGTTATCGCAGAGATGAAATCAGATCCAAAACCACTAGTTATTTTTGATGTGGTTCTTGTGATGTCTAAAATCACGGACCATAAATTGATTGGTTCGAATTATTTGGAATGGAGTAAGATGATTCGACTTTATATAAGGAGTATTGAGATAGATGATCACTTGACTGATGATCCTCCCAAAGAAAAAGACGATTCAAGAAAAGTGTGGCTACGTGAGGATGCTCGCTTGTTTCTTCAAATTCGAAATTCTATTGATAATGAGGTAATTAGTTTAATTAATCATTGTGAATTGGTTAAAGAACTAATGGATTACTTGGAGTTTTTGTATTCTGGAAAAGACAATCTATCGCGTATGTATGATGTTTGCAAAGCCTTTTATCGCGCGGAGAAACAAGATCAGTCTCTTATGAACTACTTTATGACATTTAAGAGGACATATGAAGAGCTTAATGTGTTGTTTCCATTTAGTCCTGATGTGAAGGTTCACAGCGCCAGCGAGAGCAGATGGCTATCATGAGCTTTCTAGCAGGACTCTCATCTGACTTTGACTCTGCAAAGTCACAGGTTCTTTCTGGGTCTGATGTCTCCTCTTTACAAGATGTCTTTAGCTGTGTTCTTCGTACAGAAACTACTCCATATGTTTCTCTTAATAGTGCTTTGGTTGGTCATAATAATCATGCACCATGGAGAAACTCTACTCCAAGTGGTTCCAAAGGAGGCAATTCACAAAGGCCTAATAATCGAACACCAGAATCTGGGAGCATTATGTGCAACTATTGTAAGAAACCAGGCCATACCAAGTTCGAGTGTAAGAAGCTACAATTTAAAAATCAGCAAAAATACTATGCTACTGTTGCAAGCACTAGTGATACATCTGACAAATAGGTCATTATTTCTGCGGATGAATTTGCCAAGTTCTCAAGGTACCAGGAATCACTCAAGTCTTCATCTCCTTCTATCACTACAATTGCTGATTCAGGTAAATCTAATGCATGCCTTCTTTCCACATCCTCGAAATGGGTCATTGATTCTGGTGCCACAGATAACATGACAGGTAATTCCAGTCTCTTTTCCACTCTTGAGTCTTATAGTCCCACTTCTTCTGTTACCTTAGCTGATGGATCACCATCTTCTGTTCTTGGATCTGGCACTGTTACTCCTACACCTTTGCTTACTTTGTCATCAGTCTTACATTTACCTAATTTATCCTTTAATTCGCTTTCTGTTAGTCAACTCACTCGTAATTTGAATTGTTGCATCTCTTTCTTTCCCGATCATTGTTTATTTCAGGATCTTATGACGAAGAAGATTATTGGTAAAGGACATGAATCTGGAGGCTTGTATGCTCTTGATCCACTGTCCTCAACTCCTATTGCTTGTCCGAGTGTCGCTTCCGCTTTTGAGGCTCATTGTCGTTTGGGCCATCCATCCCTTCCTTTGCTCAAGAAACTTTGTCCCCAATATAGTAAGGTGTCTTCATTAGATTGTGAGTCATGTCAGTTTGCCAAACATCATCGTGTTAGTTTGAGTCCTCAAGTCAATAAACATGCTAGTGTTCCTTTTGAGTTAGTTCATTCTGATGTTTGGGGTCCTTCTCCTATTTTGTCTAAACCTGGATTCAGGTATTTTGTTAATTTTGTGGATGATTATTCTCGTGTAACTTGGTTATATTTAATGAAAAATCATTCTGAGTTGTTTTCTATATTTTGTGCTTTTTGTGCTGAGATTCAAAATCAATTTAATGTGTATGTTCGTACTTTGCGAAGTGATAATGCCAAGGAATACACATCTGCTCAATTTCAATCTTATATGATCTCTAATGGCATGCTTCATGAAGCTTCTTGCGTTGATAATGCATCCCAAAATGGTGTAGCAGAACGTAAAAACAGACATCTTCTTGAAACTGCACGTGCCCTCTTGTTTCAAATGAAAGTTCCTAAACCTTTTTGGGCCGATGCAGTTTCCACAGCATGCTTTCTTATTAATCGCATGCCATCCTCAGTACTTAATGGCGAGATCCCATTTAAAATTCTTTTTCCTGGTAAGTCATTGTTTCCAGTTGCTCCTCAGGTATTTGGCAGTGTTTGTTTTGCTTGAGATGTCTGTCCACATGTCATCAAATTAGATCCTAACTCATTAAAGTGTGCATTTCTTGGTTATTCTCGTCTTCAGAAAGGGTATAGGTGTTATTGTCATGATCTTAACAAATATCTTGTGTCTATTGATGTTACTTTTGTGGAAAATACACCTTATTTTTCATCTTCACCTACTCGTACTTGTCAGGGGGAGGATGATGATTTGTTGGTATATTCTGTCACATCCTATGCGCCTGATACATGTTCTGACGAGTCTCTTGTTCCTTCACCTGCCTCGGTCATAGCTCCTGCAATGCCTACACCTCCACCTCTTCCTAAGCCTCCTATTATAGTGTACTCCAGGCTTCCACCTCCTCCACCTCCCATTTCATGTCCTGCACCTGCATCTTCGACATCAGATTCATAACTCAACGATGATCTTCCCATTGCACTACGTAAAGGTAAACGCCAATGTACATATCCTATTTCTTATTTTGTTTCTTATAATCATCTGCCCTCTTCTTCTTGATCTTTCATTGCTTCTCTTGATTCTATCACTATTCCTAAAACTGTTCGTGAAGCCATGTCTCGTCCTGGTTGGCTTGCTGCAATGATAGAAGAGATGAATGCTTTCGTTGCGAATGGTACTTGGGATTTGGTTAATTTACCTTCAGGAAAATGGGCCAAAGGGTCCAAATGGGTGTTTACGGTTAAAGTCAATCCAGATGGAACAATTGCTCGCTTAAAGGCCCGTCTTGTTGCCAAGGGTTATGCTCAAACCTATGGAGTGGACTATTGTGATACTTTTTCTCCTATTGTAAACTCACATCTGTTCGACTGTTCATTTCCATGGCAGCTGCTCATCATTGGCCTTTGCATCAGCTTGATATTAAAAATGTTTTTCTTCATGGGGATCTTGAGGAAGAAGTACATATGGAGCAACCTCCTGGGTTGGTTGCTCAGGGGGAGTTAGGGCGAGTTTGTCATCTTCGCAAATCTTTATATGGGTTGAAACAAAGTCCTCGTGCTTGGTTTGGTAAATTTAGTCAAGCTGTTGAGAAATTTGGTTTGTTGAAAAGTAAGTCAGATCATTCTGTGTTCTATAAAAGATCAACTGCTGGTATCATTTTGTTAGTTGTGTATGTGGATGACATCATTATTACTAGAAATGATACTGGAGGCATCTCATCCCTTAAATCTTTCATTCATACCCAGTTTCACACGAAGGATTTAGGGGTGCTCAAGTATTTCTTGGGAGTTGAAGTTACTCGGAGTAAACAAGGTATTTTTCTGTCTCAAAGGAAGTATGTACTTGATTTGTTAACTGAGACAGGAAAATTGGGAGCAAAACCTTGTAGTACTCCAATGAATCTAGCTGTGCATCTTACACGTAATGGGGAACCATTTGAAGATCCTGAGAAATATCGCAGTTTGGTTGGAAAGTTGAATTATCTAACTGTGACTCATCCAGATATTGCATTCTCAGTTAGTGTTGTTAGTCAGTTTATGTCTTCTCCAACAATTCATCATCAGGCAGCATTAGAGCAAATTTTTTGTTACTTGAAAGGAGCACCAGGACGAGGTATTGTTTACAAGGATCATGGACACACCCAGATTGAGTGTTTCTCTGATGCGGATTGGGCAGGCTCCAAGGTAGATAGACGATCCACTTCAGGTTATTGTGTCTTTGTTGGGGGCAATCTAATCTCTTGGAAATGTTGTGTCTAGATCCAGTGCAGAATCAGAATATAGAGCTATGCCACAGTCTGTGTGTGAGATAGTATGGATTTATCAGCTTTTGACTGAATTCGGGTTTAAGACTTCAGTTCCAGCAAAATTGTGGTGCGATAATCAAGCTGCTCTTCATATTGCCTCAAACCTTGTGTTCCATGAGCGAACTAAGCACATTGAGATTGATTGTCATTTTGTTCGTGAGAAAATTCAACAAGGCCTGATCTCCACAGGATATGTGAAGACTGGAGAACAATTAGGAGATATTTTTACAAAGGCTTTGAATGGGGTGCGGGCTGATTATCTTTGTAACAAGCTGGGCATGATTAACATTTATGCTCCAGCTTGAGGGGGAGTGTTAGAATATATTAGCTGTATTATCTGTATATTAGTTGTAGAAATTAGAGTTAATTGTATTTAGTTATTTTCCTATTTAGTCTCTCTAATTTTGTATATAAATACATATTATTCTATTGAATAAATACACAATTCATTCACCATATTTTACAGTTACAAACATAATGTTTAGTTGGTTGTGTCTAACACAATCTAACTATGTTTCATTCACATACTAGTATGTAATGAAAGATTTTAACTAAAAACAATGGTTGAAACACCATGTATCTAGAAATGGAATTTGGAATTTCTATGGCATCTGGATTCTTGAACATCCAACTAAAGTTCATTAAACTTCAGTTTGCAACAGGATATTCAAGATGAAGAGGAGAATAGAGGAAAGTATAGACTATTCAAAGTAAGGTTAGTAGCTAAAGTCTATAAACAAAAAGAACAAATTTATTACTCAAATTAATACATTTTACTGTAACCAGGCTTAAATCTATTTACATACTGTTACACCCAAATTTTGAGGATGAACAAATGAGCCTTGAAATGTAGGCTCGTAAAGCGTAAGCACAAAAATAACAAGCAGTGGCTAAACACTTGTATAAATATGCATGATTCCTGACCTCTTGTTGCTGGCGATTGAGCACAAGTTTAAAGGCTCGAGCTTAAGTTTCAAGCTTGAAAGAAGGCTCGAGGTCATTGGTCTCCGAAGATTGAGTTTGATGAAACCAATAGCTGAGGAGGAGGCTGTCTGGAATAACAAGCTCAAAATTATGTTGATCTCAAAAGTGCGTTAACCTTGCATTCGAGGTCAACAATGCGCTTTGCACACAACAGTTGTTAGGAGATCCCTATTCCTTAGGTATTTGTTGTTATCTGATATTAAATCTCAATTATCATGGGTTATTATGTATTTAATGTATTTATTTACATTTATTTCATATTTGAATAATTGGTTGTAACTTCCCTGAATCAGGGAAAGATATTCTCCTAACCAGGCTTATAAATAGTCTGGTAATTTTCATTTGTATTCACACAAAAATTTGTACTAAGAAAGCTTTGATAGAGTATTAGGATCAATAATATTGACTCGTGGACTAGGCAGATTTTAACTACTGAACCACGTAAAAGTTCTTCTATTCTTTTATTCTTTCTGAAATATTTTTTAGTGCTCTTCAAATTTAAGTTGACTAAAAACGGTGTCAATAGTTTGGTTCTTTCGTTTAGAGCATTAAGCAAATCTCTGTATTGTTTAATCTGAAACCTCCTACATTGCATCAATGGCCGCTGCAAATAACCTAGGAGCTGGGGGGCGACCATTGCCCCAAATACCTGAGGAAAAAACTTCTCAAACTGAGAATTATCCAAGAGGCCAGGGAAACAATCAATGGTAGACCATGACCCAGACGAGGGGAGTGCATCATCTGACTCCAGGGGGCCATCTGCTCCAACACCTAGGCCCGACGAGGACCTTATTATAATCCTGAGAGGTACATACCCATTGTGGAACTGGAGAATCGCCAACTGCGCCAACAATTTTTCGAATTCACACGGTGTAATGAAGAATTGGCTAGGTAGGCTACCGTGGTCCAAGCGCCCCCAGAGGCCTCGAAGGCATCCCCGCGGGAGTATGGCTACCAGGAGTGCCGAACAAGAGGCCCAGCAGACCTAGCCAAGGCCTAGGGCAAACATTGGCGAAAATTGCCCCGAGAGAAATACTCTAATATTGATGGTAATTCAACAGTGAGTGTAACTCCAGGAACACAGAATAACCGAGCTCCCCCAGCAGCTCCGAACGCTAACCCTGAACCTGTCAGAAATAACACGGAACTAGTCCGGGCCAATTCTGGACATTCCAGGCCCAATAATGGAACGCCCCCACCATTTCCTAAAAGGCATCAACCGTCTCCCATAAGGCACCCATCTCCAGTCAGAGAAGCACCCCAGTCGGCTCCTAATAGGAACCAGATGGGGGAGCGTGCATCACAAAGGCCATCTCAAAGTGGCAGCTAAGACGGGAACCATCGAACTCAACCCAGACACGGGGGCGAGTGAGAGGCATCCCAAGGACATAGGGCAGCCCAACCAATAGGAAGTCACATGTTGACATCACAAACAACTAGAGCAAGAGGGTCGGTGGAAGATCCACCTCACAGCCATCGAGCCCCTCAACTATAAAGAAATGTTAGTTTTACGAGTGGGAGTTTGGACCTCACTAGGTCCGTAAGTATATATAATACCGAACCCAAGAATAGTGGGAATTATGATAATAATCCTGATCTTCGGGATCATCTAAACCAGAACCAGGGACAGGCTAATCCCTCGAACCCCGATTTACGGGCACATCTGAATAGCCGAAAAGAACTTGTGCGGCCAATATATGGGATCCAATATAACCCTATACCGGGGTAGGGAGTTGGAGTTTTTATAAACAATAACCAGCTACCCCAAGCATAAGCTCAGCCTCTAGTGGACTTGGTCCAAGAGAGAATTAATCAGCTCAAAAGAGCATCCATGCTCCTTCAACAAGAAAGGAACAAAGACAAGGCTGACGACTTTGATGAGGAGCTCGAACCTTTTGCTCCACATATATCAAACACACCATTCCCTTATGGGTTCAAAATAACACATGTAACTCCTTTTGACAGGAACTCAGACCCATACAACCATCTGAGCACATTAAACACCATCACGCGTGCCAGCAACGTTGGCTACGAGCTCAGATGCATGCTATTTCCAACAACTTTGACAGGACCAGCAAAAAACTAGTTCGATAAATTTAGAAGACATTCGATCTCGTCTTGGGATCAATTGGAAAAATAATTTAAGAAACAATTCAAGGCTATGGTAGGCGTTAGGCTCGAGGCCTCGGCCTTGACCAATGTTAGACAATAGCCGGGAAAGTCATTGGAAAGCTACCCGGAAAGGTTTAACATCAAGGTGGCATGAGCCCATAATGTTGATGACAGTGGTCATCTTATGGTCGTTTGAGCTGGTATATTTCCAGGAAGTCCCCTCGGGGATGATATGTAGAGAAAACCAATAAGAACAATAATCGAGTTAAACAAAAGGGCTCAGAGATTCGTCAATGTAGAGGAGGCGAGGTCAGCATTAAAACTGACCCCTCAGCCCATTATAACTACAATGACGAATGTTAACTCAGCCTCGACCTCGGCTACCCCATCAACGTCTCGACCCTCAAGAGAGAACCTTTCAAAAAGAAAGAAAAATGAAGGGAATAACTCAGAGGTGGACAGGGGGAAAAGAAGAAGGGAGACAAGTATTTCTCCATTTATATGGTTAACACTGAGCTCACTAAAACTCAGGAGAATATATTTGTCACAAATGAGAATCTGGTCCTGTTTTGGCGACCTGACCCAATGCGAAATCAAAAATCAAAGAGAGACACCAACAAGTAATGAAAGTTTCATAGGGATGTCGGACATACCATGGATGAGTGCCAACAGCTAAAGGAAGAGAGTGAAGGCCTGATCTCGAGAGGGCATTTCAGACAATACATAATAAACCAAAATCCAACTCAGGCATTGGCTGGATAGAGAGCAGCTTCTGCGCAACCTTCCCAGCAGAATACCACCTCACGAGCAAGGGAGGATGATCGACCTCCCCCAATAGATGGGGAGGACGTGGCAACCATCTCTGGAGGACCACACCTTGCTGGATCGGGAAAAAATGCCCAAAAAAGATATGTGAATGAGCTCAAGACAGGAGACGGGTCTCCCTACGAACTTGAACCACGATCTCCAAAGCAACAAAGGATTGAATCTCAACCCATTTTTTTACAGAAAAGGATGCTTCACATGTTCAGTTTCCCCACAACGACCCTCTATTCGGCAAACTTTAGCTTTCCAACAAAAGGGTGCGCAAAGTTCTGATAGACTACGGGAGCTCAGTCAATATCCTTTATAAGGTCACTTTAGAAAACATGGTACTCACACTTTGAGATTTGAAAGCCTATGCAGCGACGTTGTATGAATTTTCTGGTGAAGGGATTGTCAGCACGGGATCGATCGAGCTTTCAGTAACCTTGGGAGATTGTCCAGTCTCGGTGACCAAGATGAGGGAGTTCAGAGTGGTAGACACCCCATCTTCCTACAACGTACTTCTCGGAAGACAAGCCCTAATTTGGCTGGGGGCAGTGTCTTCTATTAGGCATTTGGCCATCAATTTCTCGATGTCTATTGGCTTTAGGACGCTGAGGGGGGACCAGCTCGCTGCAAGGGAATGCTATAACATTTCCATGAGGGGGAAGAACCAAACAAGTACATAAGCACTTGTTGTTATTCGGGAAATGAGCGAATTCGTCTTCAAAATCGAATAAGAGATCGACCCTAGAGTAAAGGAAGAAAGGGTCGATCTTGGACCAATTGAGGAGCTTGAAGAAGTAAAGCTCGATGAAAAAGATACCACGAGGGTGGTGAAAATAGGAAGGAACCTTTCAGAGGATGCGAAATAGAAATTAACTCGCTTCCCAAGAGAAAACCAGGATGTGTTTGCATGGTCACACTCGAATATGGTAGGGGTGAGTCTGAGCGTTATAAGCCATGCACTCAACATAGATAAGAGCTTCCCTCCGAAGCAACAAAAAAGGAGGCTACTGGATGATTACAGGAAGAAAGCCCTGAAAGAGGAGGTCGAAAGGCTGAAGACAAATTAGTTTATTTGAGATGCCTTCTACCCTGATTGGATAGCCAATCCTGTACTGGTTTCGAAGCCCAATGGCCTGTGGCGAACTTGCATTGATTATTTTGATCTCAACAAGGAATGTCCCAAGGATTGCTTTCCCTTGCCTCGAATCGATCAACTCGTAGATGCCACTGTGGGTCACGACATCATGTCATTCATGGACGCTTACTCTAGATATAACTAGATAGCCATGCATACACCTGACCAAGAACACATGAGCTTCATGACCAATAACGGCTTGTATTGCTACAATGTAATGCCTTTTAGGCTCAAGAATGCATGAGCCACATACCAAAGACTAGTGAATAGGATGTTCACTGAGCAGATAGGGAATACCATGGAAGTTTATGTGGACGATATGTTAGCCAAGTCCAAACATAAATGTAGCCATGTGGACGATTTAGTTGAATGCTTCGCTGTGCTCCGAAAATACAATATGAGACTTAACCCACATAAATGCTCATTCGGAGTGCCCTCAGGAAAGTTTCTCGGATTCATAGTGAATTCTCAGGGTATAGAGGCTAATCTTGACATGATTGAGGCGTTAATTTACATGCCCTCACCTCAAAAACATAAAGATGTCCAGAGCCTAACTGGACGAATGGTGGCCTTAAGTAGGTTTATCTCGAAATCTACAGATCGGTTCCTTCCATTCTTTAGTCTTTTGAGAGGGGGCAAGAAATTTGAGTGGTCAAATGAGTGTGAACTCACATTTCAGAACCTTAAGAAACATCTCGCTGAGCCACCATTTTTTTCTAAACCAATAATAGGGGAAGTCTTGTACTTATACCTCACTACAACCGAGCATGCCATTAGTGTATTACTTGTTTGGGAGGATAAGATAGTGCAAAAACCCTTTTACTATGTCAACAAAAGATTATTGGAGGAAGAATTGAGATACCCATTAATGGAAAAGTTGCCTTTGCCCCTAATACACACATCTCGAAAGCTACGACCCTATTTCCAAGCACATCCTATACATGTATTAACTGATCAGTCGTTAAGGCAAGTACTGTCCAAGCCTGAAGCCTCCGAGAGAGTGTTAAAATGGGTTGTCGAACTCGAATTATTCAAGATCACCTATCATCCTAGAACAATGATCAAAGGGAAGGCTTTGGCAGACTTCAAATGTACAAGAATCTCCAACGAGGAAGTTGTAACCCTAGCCCGCGAGCTGTGGAGTCTTTACGTCGATGAGTCCTCTAATGAAAATGGGTCGGGGCAGGAATCATTTTGATCACCCCGACGAGAAATCGCTTTCATTCAGCATTAAGGTTTGGCTTTGAAGCATCGAATAACAAGGTTAAGTACGAGGCGTTATTATCATGACTTTTAATAGCCTCTGAGCTCAAAGCAAAGGCCATCAGCTGTTATAGTGACTCTCAATTGGTCAATAACTAGGTCCTAGATGAATTTCAGGCTCGTGGCAGCCTATCTGGAGAAAGTTAAAGCAACATTTGGGGAATATGAGTTCTATTCCATAGAACAAGTTCCATGGGAACAAAATTCGAATGCAGATGCATTGGCCAGGCTCGCCACGACTAAAGAGGACACACTCAACGTGGTTCTAGTCAAATTCCTACCGGTTCCAAGCATAACCGTGCCCAAGGAATAAGATTTCAACATGATTGACTCACAATCCACCTAGATGACCCCGATAATTGACTACCTCAAAACCAAAAGTCTCCCAGCAGATTGGAATGAGGCTAGAAAACTTATGTACAAAATACCAAGATACACCATCTTGGAAAGAAAATTGTATAGAAGGGGATACTCCATGCCATTACTTAGGTGCATAACACCCCCTGAGGTAAAGAAGATTTTAGAAGAAATCCACAAAGGATTTTGCGAAGACCACACTGGGGGGATAGTTTGTCAAAAAATGTGATTAGGCAAGGATATTTCTGGCGTACAGTCAAGGCAGACTCATTCGAGTACGTTAAGCTTTGTGATAAGTGTCAATGGTTCGCTTCAATACTATGAGCCCCACCCACCGAGCTTACCATTATGAGCTCCCCATGGCCATTCGCGGTATGGGGAATCAACCTCATAGGCTCCTTGCCAACTAGAAAAGGTGGAGTAAAATATGTTATAGTAACCGCAGATTATTTTATGAAGTGGACCGAGGCCGAACCCTTAGCTACTGTCACCTCGAAGAAAGCCCTAGATTTAATAGTAAAAAATATCATCTGTAAATATGGGATGCCCAGGAAGATTGAGTCGGATAATGTGACCCATTTCGACAGTGATTTGTTCACACATTTTAGCGAAAAAAAAATGGGATAATTAAAAGCTTTTCCTTCATGGCCCATCCACAGCAAAATGGCCAGGTCGAAGCAGTAAACAAGACTCTAAAGAATTCTATGAAGAAAAGGCTAGAAGAAGCTAAGGAAAGATGGCCAAAGGAGCTATCTCAAGTCCTATGGGCATACAAAATGACGACAAGAACCTCAATAGGGCATACCCCCTTCTCCCTAGCTTATGGATGCGAGGCCATGTTGCCTATCGAGGTAGAAATCCCAACTATAAGGCGCAACACATATGATCAAACCTCGAACCAATCCTAGCTCGAAGAAATTTTGGACCTTATCGAAGAAAGACGAGACGAAGCCTAGCTTAAAAATGATGCATACCAGCAGAGGGCTACGATATATTTTAACAAAAGAGTCTGAGAAAGGAAATTAAAATTGGGATAATTGGTATTGAGGTGCATGTTTTTAGTCACACGAGACCCATCTAATGGGGTGCTCGGGCCTAATTGGGAGGGACCCTGCCAGATCTAGTCCATCATTCGACTTGGAGTTTATAAACTGGCAAGGCTAAATGGAGGATTGGTCTCGCGAGCTTGGAATGGTGAACATCTACAACCTTATTATTAGTAGGAATGATGTTTATTCATTTTAACCAAGCTTGTATTTGATTTTTTCTTTCTGTCAATAAAGCACTGAATTTCATTCAAATATTGTATTTTTATTGTTATTTTTTGCAAGCCCTCAAAATTCAATAACCTAAGATCACAATCATTGGATATTAAGGGGGCATAGTGGTATACAATCATATCATAAGCTCAAAAAAATATAACATAAATAAAAATAAACTCTAACAACAATGTATGGATTGTTAACCTAACATAAAAAAAACAATAAGTGAATGGATCATTAACCAAACATGAACTAAAGAAGTCTGGAACAAGCCAGCAAGACCTAATCGACACAATCAAAAGTTGGAATTCTAGATAAACCAACAAAATAGAGTAATTCGAGACTAGGGCTAGAGACAAAGGCAAACAAATCATGCCTCATTCGGCCCTCAAGCATAAAAACTACTATTAAAATATAACATTCACGAGATAATCAAAATAGCTCAAACTAGAGCTTTAAATTGTCTTCTCCCCAAGGGCATAAAAAATACATAGTGTAATTACAAAAATTAAAAGGGACACAACCCTATTTGAGACAACTCAATGTTGGTCAATTGAACCAGACTCAGCCTCCTCGCCTTTGTCATCCCCGTTCCCACCATACTGGGTAGTGGTTGTGACCTCCTCCTTGGCCAACCAAGCCTTTCATTTGGAGATGAACTCCTCTTGTTTGTCTTGGAGGAACGAAGTGTCTATGTCGTGGTTCAGAGACCACATCATGTACATAGCTCGGTCCGTAGCCCAATCCTTCTTGGTCTTGAACACCTCGAGCATGTGCTTCTTCTCATCCTCAAGAATTTCGAAGGTGGAATTCTTCTCCTCTTTCAAGCGTTCAGCCTCAGCCTTGGCAACACTTGTTTCTACCTTTAGCCAATCGATCTCGGCCCTGGAAGCGTAAAATCTGCAGTCTTCGTGTCGAGTTCTACCTTCAAGTTGTTGACGGTAGCCTCGGAGGAGTAAAGTTTAGCTTGAAGAAGCTTGAGGGCATCCTCGGCCTAGGCTCGGGCCTCCATAGCTCTGACCTGGGTTCCTTTGGCCTTCTTCAAACCATCTTCAGCTCGGATGCGAGCCTGGTTTGTTTCATAAACTAGGGTTTCCACCATCACCATCTTTGAGGAGAATACAGAACTCTAGCGAAGGACACCAAGAAGGGCCTGAAACAAAAAGTTTTTACAATGGTTAGAAAATAAACAAGTGACCAAAGAAAGTAAAAGTCACAGGGAACAGACTTACCGAAACCCCTAGCTCCATTGTTTGGTCGGTGAGGAGTGTGGGATTGTCCCACCTCAAAAACTTCCACACATTGGCATCGAGATTGTTACAGGACTAGCCTATTTAGGACAACATGTCTGAGCAAAGGTCGACTCCCAAAGAACCTGCCACATTCTCCAAAGGGTACTCCCACATGTGTGATGATGTCACAAACTTACGGACCACGGTTGGGGCACTCGTAGGCTTAAGGGTTGAAAGAGGCATGATTTTGTTTGCCTTTTTCTCTAGCAGGGATCAGTTAGGGAGGTGGCATGGTCTCCGAAGGCTCAGTGATGGTGACTGTTGAGGTCGTGAGAGCTGTGCCAGAAACCATGTCTATGGAGTTCGGAGCCTAGGCCTTGGGATCAGAAGAGGTGGGCTTCGAGGGAGAGGAGCCTTCAATGATCTTGGCCATCTTCGAGGCAACCCCTTTCTTTGAGGTTGCACGACCTCGTTTGGTACCTTTGGGCTTGGGGGATTGTCACAAAAGGTTATCTAGATCCGAATCCATGTCACCTAAAAATCACAAGGAAGATTAATCAAGTTGAGAAAGAAAAAATTCATACACATTTTTATAAGTGAAAAAGACTATGTGTCAAGAACCTAACAAGAGGACTCACTACAGCTCGAACTTGGGGACCAGGAAATTCCCCTAAATTCTGACGAGGCCATGGGAGTCCCCTCCCTAAAGGTGGGGGATATCCTCGAGAGGTCCCTATAGTCATTTGTTCTATATTGTACTGCTACCCCATTCCAAACCTCATTTAAGTTATACATGATTTAGTATTTAAATAGCTAACTATCGAACCGGAGGACTCTAACGTCTACTCTCGACCATGCTAGGAAGTTATCCCTGGGGTCCTCAAAGAGAATCATTATGTTGGGTTTGTACTTAAGTAATGACAGAGACCATATGGATGAGTCAACCATGACTTTTCTTCTTGATGAGCTTGTTAAGGCCTCATCCTGTGCCTCATTTCCTGAGCCCGAGGGTTCGAATGGGCGAGGTCTATGGGCACGAGAGATTTGACCCACATGTATGGCTCTGAAGGGGAGCTTGGTGGTAGGCACGGGCACATCCTCCCATCTCGCATATTTGCATTTTCCCGAGTCATCGGTGGTTTCGCCTTCTCCTAGAAGGTTACAAAGCTGAAGCTTGTCCTCGTGGAGAAGATAAGAGAGGGATCGCCAACCATAGGGAAGCTTGTGGATAGCTTCCCTATGTTCCCTCATGGCGACCGTGGGCTAGGGACGATGGTAGGTGGCTATATAAAATATTTGAGTAAGTCAGTTGGGCTCGCAAATTAAAAGGAAATTTAATTAGAAAAGACAAGCAAGGAACTTACGAATTCTCCAAAAGGAGTAGAATCAGGAGGGAGCAAGACCGTCTGTCCAGAAGAAGTCAGTCATGAAATTCGGAGGATGGTTCAGAATATTCTGAAATAGTCGCTTCACCTTGAAGTAGCTTGACAGATAATAGAACCCATCCCCACCATAAGCTCGAGAGGGGTTGTTTTTAAGTCAGGAGAGGTACAGGATCTCGTGTGTCGTAGGCTCCTCCAATTTCATTTCTTTGTATAACAACTTTAACGCGGACATAAACCTATACAAGTTCATCTAGAGTTGGAATGGAGCTCTGTGCGCGTAGTCTAGAAAGCTCTGAAAGTAATCTTTTAGGGGCAGTAAAGCCCTAGCTCGTAAATGCTCAAGGCTCAAGGCTACGAGCTTGAATTTTCTATCTGGATCGTCTTGACAAGGAGCAAAACAGCTCCTCTCGTTGGAGCTGGTAGGGCAACAGACTAATTTTCCAGAGAGCTTCAACTCATGATAGGAGAGGAGCTTGAGAATTTGTAGAGTCGAAGTTATGGAACTTTGGTAGTGTTCGGCCTAGAAGACAGAACTTTCTGAGACTAGGATGGAAAGAGATTTGGGAGCTTTGGGCGGCTGGTTAGAAGGACCCTCCATAAGGTTGAATGCGAACTCACCAAGTGAAAAGGCTACGGTAACTTTAAATTTGGGGTCTAATAGAATAGGCCAGATCTCAGGATCTGGGTTAGGGTAGGCTGCAATTCGAAGTCTCTTCCTTTTTCTCTCTTCGACCTCATTAATCTGACATCGAAAGTGGTCTTGTATATCCTCTTGTTCGAACCATTCTTTGTGCTCGTGGATCAATTGCTAATTTCGGGTGAAAGACGATTCAGGACTTGGGAGTTGATGGGTGGTAAGGGATGGCAAACTTGGGCCCCCACCAATTCTCAAAGTATTGTGACATCTAACAAGGAAGAAAAAGGTTAGGGCCCATTATATAAAAAATAATATAAAAGAGGAAGGGGATACAATCTTGATAACTCGAGCTCGAAAGCTCGAGATAACGAGATCACCCTAATCGAGGCTGGAAAAGGCAAGATTGACTCGGATGTCTGTCCCAAACTATTATAAAGTTCAGGCATGGAGAATGCACCCATGCGAGAGTGGGACAGTTATTATCAGTTTAAAAAGAATCACAGATTTCTAGGAAAAAAGTTGGCAGTTACTTGAAAAGGAAATATTTTCGAGATTCGTGCATTAAAACCCTAATCCAAAACCCTATTTCTTAAGCTACACAAAAACTATGACCAAAATACCCCATTACCTGAAAAACTCCATTCTTACATGTATCTACCAGAGATTTTTCGGTATAAAACGTGATCCTAATCATACCAAATCTGCTCAAATAAAAAAACATGCCTAATGCAAGAGAGGAGCCATAAAAATTTGGTAAAAACTAGAATGGTATCTTAAGGGATGAAAGAAACACATAAACAAGAGAAAATTTATATACAACAATGAAAGACCAGAGTACTTACGCAAATTGGATTGAGGATACGATGAGATCGTCGATTTAAGAGGTGAAAACAAGAATGACTTCACAGAGTCGAATGTACTGAAATGGATTTGCTTCTTTGGTTTTGAAAACATGCGAAGAAAAGAAAAACTTTGGGTCTGGTTTGCTCTAATGTATAATTTTCTGAAAGAAAAATTGCAAACGTGAAGGAGAATGAGGAAGAGAAGATGTATATATACATCAAAAAGGAATGGCAAGGGTCGAGTGAATCTAGGCCCTTAGTTTGAGTTGAAAGAAGATCTGATGGACCGGGTTTAATTCTAAAAATTGGCGGCAAAAAGGGTCATATCAAAGGATGTGTGCAGAAAAAGAGAGTACTTGATTACTCTTGGTGTGCAATCCCCAAGTGATACGTGTTCGCACTCAAGTGTGGTAGGTGGCACGTTTTTCGAAAAATGGAGTTCAAAAGTTTCCTTCTAAGAGGATTTGAACCAACACCGAAATTTCGAGGATGAATAAATGAGCCTCGAAATGTAGGCTCGTAAAGCGTAAGCTCAAAAATATCAAGCAATGGCTAAACACTTGTATAAATATGCATGACTCCTGACTTGTTGTTGCTGGCAATCGAGCACAAGTTTAAAGGCTTGAGCTTAAGTTTCAAGCTCGAAAGAAAGAATCTTCTTTGATGCATATGGGTGTTATCTAAGTCTTAGATGTAGGCTCGAGGGCATTGGTCTCCAAAGATTGAGTTCAATGAAACCAATAGCTGAGGAGGAGGCTAACTAGAATAACAGGCTCAAAGTTATGTTGATCTTGAAAGTGTGTTAACCTTTCATTCGAGGTCAGCAACGCTTTATGCACACAACAGCTATTAGGAGATCCCTATTCCTTAGGGATTTGTTGTTATCTTATATTAAATCCCAATTATCATGGAATATTATGTATTTAATGTCTTTTTTTACATTTATTTCATATTTGAATAATTGGTTGTAACTTCCTTAAATCAGGGGAAGATATTCTCCTAGCCAGGCTTATAAATAGCTTGGTAATTTTCATTTGTATTCACGCAAAAATTGGTACTGAGAATACTCTGTCGAATTGTTCTGAGAAAGCTTTGAGAGAATATTAAGATCAATAATATTGACTCGTGGACTAGGCAGATCTTAACTACTCAATCACGTAAAAGTTCTTCTGTTCTTTTCTTCTTTCTGAAATATTGTTTAGTGCTCTTCAAATTTAAGTTGACGAAAAAAGATGTCAAAACATACTCTTATCCATTTATTTTTGCATGGATTATGTGATTTATTAAAATGGATGTCTAAATAGTCTTTTTTGAATGTCTGACATGACAAAACCGTTTGAAGATCTCGACCAGAAAGATTTGAAATAAAAGATCAAAAGCAATGTTTTTTGCAAGGCTTCTTGAA
This sequence comes from Humulus lupulus, assembly GCF_963169125.1. Classification (NCBI taxonomy): domain Eukaryota; kingdom Viridiplantae; phylum Streptophyta; class Magnoliopsida; order Rosales; family Cannabaceae; genus Humulus; species Humulus lupulus. The sequence goes on along the minus strand of NC_084796.1, from coordinate 168,748,323 downwards.
TCAACCTTTGGATTTTAATGAGTCATCATATCTTAAATATCTTTAATTTATTCAAAGATTCTGTTATGATTTTTATTCTTCATGTTGATAACATTCTAATCATTGGGAATGATGTAGATAAATTATCAAAATCAAAGAAATGGTTAGCTGAACATTTCTAAATATTAGATTTGGAAAAACCAAATATGTTCTATACATTCAAATCGTTAGAGATTGAAAGAACAATATTTTGACACTGTCTCAAGAAACTTATATAGATAAGAAGCTTAAACACTTTAGTTTGTAAAAATCTAAGAAATGTTTTTTTCCTTCCCGGTCAGTAGGATGTATTATCTAAAGAATAATGTCCATTTATTCTTTTACAAGAAAAGCAGGACATGAGACAGTATTCCTACAACTCAGTGATGGACTGTTTAATGTATTAAATGTTATGTGTTCAAATTGACATTTGTTAAATAGTGGGAATAGTTAGCAGTTGTCAATCTAATGTTGAATTGAGTCATTGAATAATTGTAAGGACTTGATTTTCTGAGTATCTTGAATATAATAGAGATTATATGTTTGTGTATTTAGGTAGCAACCTAAAATCCCAAAGGATGAACGGACTTTCAGATAGAAAACTTCAAGGATTGATATCATAATCAAATTCTATAACTGTGGAGGAAACACATTAATTTGAAATGTGTTAGACATTTTAGAATTGTAAATTCCACCACAGAAGCTGAAATGTAACAGCTACTGATAAGTTAGGCAGGCTATTTGATTTAGATGAGTTCTTTACCATTCTGGAAAAGGTTTCATACTTGAACAAGCTACTAATACCTTATTGCGAAAGCAATGGAGATATAACTATTCTAGAACAACTAAAAAATCATGAGAGGGGAAAAGCACATGAAATGAAGTATCATATAATTCGAGACAGTATTACATAATTGATGTAACGATCATGAAGATAGCTTCAAAGTAGTTTCATACAAAACTATTTACAAAGATTTTGTTAGAACGTTTCATTCAGGATAATGTGAGTGACACATTGAGAGAGATGCCTCAATTTGCTTTAGGGCAAGTGGGAGATTGTTGCGAATTGTGCCCTTAATGCAATTGTAGTTGAAAAATGTTTTAAATGAAATAAATAATTGAATTGAATTATTATATATAGACTATGTCTGATATTATGTTGATAATATTAAGTAGATATCAGAAAATTCAAAAGTTCATCTATGTGGTCTTAATCTCATATTGGTATGAGAGGATCGAGATTGAGATAATGAACTTCAAACAATTCACAGTAAAATTAAGTTATGGAATCTTTAGATTAATTGCTGCTAGTACGGTTCACTAGTATTATGAATACAAGTGACCTAGATCCGGGTCACTAGTGTACTAGGACACTTTAGTAAAGGTACTTTATATATAGTGATATATAGAACTGGACTAGATGTGATTTGTTAATACTTGTTTAGAAATCGTTTCATAGTATTAATCAAACCCATCAAACGATGATCATATACATAATGATCTTAATCCTGAGGCTACTATGAACTCCTATATATGTCATCTGATTCTTTGATTCATGCGTTACGGTTTGTAAGAATGATCAGGTTGAGAACAATTATTTTGGGGACTCAATGATATATATGGCGGGGACATAGTTTAACAGGTATTGAATCTATACCTTCTTATAGATTGACTAATAGTTCCCTATTGGGTTGACTTTTTGAACTGAAAAAGGTTATGAGCGCTCACATCGCAAACTTGTTGTGACACAACCTTCACTAGTAAAGTCAGTGGTACTCTAGGAACTAGATATAGTTAAAAGGACAAACAGTAATTTTATTCCTTTTTAATTATGAACCATTAATAGAGGATTAACGTTGTATGTAATGATTATATCAATGGACAATTCATTCTTTAATAAAGTACTTTGTAAATATATGTCTATAATTATCAAGAGTTCAATCTCATATTTATAGTGGAATAATCATGAGATTAATAAATATAATTATTTAATGAAAGAGCTTTGATTAATAATCTAATATTTATTGGAGCTTGAAATTATAAGTCCATAGGTTCCTAGGGTGGCTCTATCAACACCATATCAAGGTAAGAGTTGATACAAAGGTAAAACTGTAATTTGGAAATTTGAGAAGAATTTTATTCTTCGGGTCAAATATACAATTATATGATAATTGAGTTTGAATAATTAATTATTAAAATTTTAAAATATATTTATTTAAATATTAAATTTCTGAAATATATATAATAATAAATAAATTAATTATTTTATTTGAGTGGGAGAAAATAAAAATGGTAAGTCAAAATAGTTTTGATTTATTAATTTTTAAAAAGATAATGATAATGATGATCATTAATTTCAATTTTGAATTTAAAATTTAAATTTGAATTATGGTTGTGATCTTTTCGTTAAAAAGATGATTCCATATTTTTTGGGAGAGATTTATTTAAATAAATAAAAGAAAATAGGAACATTGCAATATTTCTTGAATGAGAATAGCGCTACACGCATAGCAAAATTCCAAGGACTGTGCCATGCGTGCGTGTGGTACTGATAAAGTATTAGTATTGGTTTTTTTTCATATTTTTATTTATTTAATTAATAATTTGAAAATGGATTTTTCAAATTTGGTAAGTTAGACATTACCCTTATCATTATTATTATGAATAATGGTGCAATATACAATCTATATATATTATGTGATAATAAAAGAAAAAGATTATAGCGATTCAGAAGAGATTCAAAAATCGGTCAGACAAGAAATTGTTCATTTTCTTCTCTTATTATTACAACCTTTCTCAAGCCATAATCCAAGTACTCATGTGTTGAGATAAACTTGTGATTTTAAATTACAAACATTTGTTCTCTATGTGCTCACCCACATCTTCAGGTGTAGAGAACACTCCAGAAGATCATGGTCTGAGTACTCAAAGCGTTGGATAGGAAGATCAGTATTTATACGAAAAGACTCAAGGACACTTGATAGGCTTCGAGAGGTAAATATTTTTGTCCTTAAATATTTGTATACGTGTGCATGTAATATATAGTTGTGAGTATATATATATATATGCATGTGTGTATATCTATGTATATATACATGTCTGGGTGTGTGTGTGTATATGTTGCATGATTAATAATATTGTATATTAATGCTTCTTGCATGTATTCTTGAACGTATAAACTGTTTATATGAGCGATGGGAAAAAAAATTTGTTCTTAATCAACGGGCCCACCGTTCAATTTCACTGCGCACTCTAGATGTTTTTCCAACAACAGATACAATGCTTTATAATGTACTTAAACAGATATTCGCAGGCATAATTATAATCATGCTCACTAACTGGGCCTCAGCCCTAATCATGTTTACATTTAACAACTGGACCAAGCCCTAATCACATATCTCACGCATCGGATGCAGTTTTCTTACCTCCATGCTCTTGCGAGTAGTGAAACAACCCTGAGCGCTATCCCTGAACCGAGCCTAGCAGAAACCCTAGTCACAACACAAGTATATGCTCATTAGGAACTAACCCTAGAACTTGAGTTCCAAACTAAACTTTAATTCTTAAACCATAATTCCCAGTTAATGGGGCGCTAAAAAAATATCCTCTGAGTTGCCAAGTGGGCTCCCAAATTAGATTCGCAAGCCCCCGGGTCTAACCCTAAAAACTTAGCATTTCGGGGCCCCTGGCGCGGTCGCGCCCCACAACTCGAGCCCCCAAATTGAAACTCAATTTAGCCCTTTTTGGGACACTAGCATGGTCACGCAATGTCGCCAGAAATAAAAAATCAGCCCAGAACTTAGGTGTTCTTCCTCAATTTACCAAACCTACGATTCCAACCAAATCAAACCTCAAATTCAACTAACACCAAGGTTTTTAACAAGATTCCAGTCACAAAAACAAAATACTAAGCCTAGGCAACAAAACCCAATGTTCAACCCCTCACAAACAACCATAGAACCTTAAACTAGAAATCAAAATAAAAAAGAAATTAAAACACCAAAAATAGGGGCCTCTACTCTGAATTCGAATTCCTTGAGGTTCATGATGGCACTAGAAATCTTTAATCCCAGTCTTTTGCTACTACTTCACAAGATTCCACTTAAATTTTCACCAAATTTTCTCCTTAGCTTGATCTCTAATTAAAACTCCTTCAAGGCTTCCAAATGAACACACTAGGGGGAGAAATAGAAGGGCATGCACGTGAGAGAACCACAATGCCTAGCCGTTGGCCTATTGGTAACCTAAGTGGTCAAATGACCACAATGGCCCTTCCTTTTTTACCTCAATGGTCACTCCTAAGGGAAAAATTGTCATTTGACATAAAACCTGCTAATCTCAAATTATCTCATATATTCCCAAATAATATATCAACCAATAATCATCCATTAATTCCTGTTACTCAATAATTCATGGTAATTTACCAAATTACCAAAATACCCATAAGCTTGCCCTGAGCCGGGTATTTTACCCTGTTGTGACTTTTTCGCTAACTGGCTCCCTAGGATCATCTCATGCTGGGTAACTCAAATATATCCATATAATAATACAGTCACAAAATATATCACACGTATTTACGATTACACCCTCAGCGGGTCAAAATTACCAAAATACCCTTCTAATAAGAAACAGGCCCACATGCATATTTAATACACTTAAACATGCAAGCATAATCATATCATAATACAATTCACATAATAACATGATCATAACACATGAGCACACAATTAACTCAATTATTGCCTCCTGGCCCCCTAATCCAGGGACTAACCCATATTAGGGAAATTGGGGCGTTACAATTATCCCCTCCTTACAGAAATTTCGTCCTCGAAATGTTCCCTGAACAACTCGGGATACTGATCCTATAAGTTTGACTCCACTTCCCAGGTCGCATCCTCAACCTTGCTATTCCTCCATAATACCTTAACCAAAGTTATGATTTTATTCCTCAGGACCTTGTCCTTCTTGTTTAATATCTAGACTGGCTGCTCCTTAAAGGATAAGTCTGCCTGCAACTCTTGATCTTCAAAACTCACTACATGAGCCTCATCAGATACATACTTTTGTAGCATCGAATTATGGAATACATTATGCACAACTGACAATGTCGAAGGTAAGGCCAATCTATAGGCTACTTGACCAATCCTCTCTAGGATCTCAAAAGGTCCTACAAACTTAGGGCTCAACTTGCCCTTCTTCCCAAATCTCTTTCAGTGGTGAAACTCTAAAGAAGATGTAGTCTCCCACTTGGAACTCCACGTTCCTGCACTTTGGATCCGCATAACTTTTCTGTCTACTTTGTGATGCGTGCATCCGAGCTCTATTCTTTTCGATGGCCTCATTGGTCCTCTGAACTGCCTCAGGACCCAAGTATCTCTGTTCACCGATCTCATCCCAGTGAGTGGGTTATCTACATTTCCTACCACACAGCATCTCATAAGCAGCCACTCCAATAGTTGTCTTGTAGTTGTTGTTGTAGGAAAATTATATTAGAGGCAAATACTTACTCCAAGACGCTTCAAAGTCCAGTACACATGCTCTCAACATTTCCTCTAATATCTAGATAGTCCTCTCAGATTGACCATTAGTCTGAGGATGATAAGCCGTACTAAACTTCATCTACATGCCCATCATTTTCTACAAACTTCCCCAAAACATGGAAGTAAATGTGGGGTCTCGATCTGACACGATCGACCTCGAAGCTCCATGAAGACGTACAATCTCTCTCACATAGAGGTCTACATAATGGTCAATTAAATATGTTGTCCTCACTAGTAGAAAGTTAGCTGATTTGGTGTATCGGTCTACAATAACCCACAGCGAATCATGTTGACCCACCGTCCTGGGCAATCCCACCACAAAATCCATTGTGATGTCCTCCCACTTCCACTATGGGATATCCAGGGGCTGTAATAGCTTTGCTGGTCTTTGATGTTCTTCCTTGACCTGCTGACATGTCAGACACTTGGCCACATACTTGGTCACATCCTTCTTCATCCCAAGCCACCAATATAAAGTCCTCATATGCTAATACATCTTCGTTGTGCCTGGATGCAAAGAGTATGGGATAGTGTGAGATTCATCCAGAATCTCCCATCTCATAACACTATCCATCAGAACACAGATCTGAACTTTGTATCTCAATAAACCCATATTTGATATTGTATAGTCCCTAGCTACTCCAGCTAGGACGTCCGCTCTAATCTCCATCAACTGCGGCTCTTTCAAATGACTCTCCTTTATCCTCTTGAGAAGAGTAGACTGCAGGGTAATGTTGGCTAACTGGCCCACTACTCACTCTATCCCTGCTCTGGTCATATCCTCTACTAACTCCTTGCATATGTTCCTCGAACTATACAATTGTCCCGGACCTTTCTGACTTAGGGCATCTGCCACCCCGTTGGCTTTCCCTGAATGATAAAAGATTTCACAATCATAATCCTTCACCAATTCTAACCAACGCCTCTGCCTCATATTCAAATCTTTCTGTGTAAAGAAGTACTTCAGGCTCTTGTGGTCAGTGTATATCTCACACTTCTCTCCATAAATGTAATGCCTCCATACCTATAATGCAAAGACCACTTCTGCTAACTCCAGATCATGAGTAGGATACATTTGCTCATAATCCTTCAACGGGCATGATGCAATAGCAATCACATTCCCTGCCTGCATAAGGACATAGCCTAACCCTTGCCTTGAGGCATCACAATATACTACGAATTTCTCTTGATTTGTTGGAAGACTCAAGACTGGAGCGGTAATCAATGCTGCTTCAGCTCCTGGAAGTTGTTCTCGCATCTATCTGACCATACAAAATTCTGGCTCTTGCATGTCAGCTCTGTCAATGGGGTAGTTATCCTTGAGAACCCTTCCATAAACTGCCTATAATAACCCACCAATCCAAGGGAGCTTTAGATCTCTGAGGCATTCCTTGGCCTTGGCCAATCTTTGACAGCCTCAATCTTAGCTGGGTCCACCTTGACTCCATCTCTACTAACAATATGACCCAAGAAAGTCACCTGAGGTAACTAGAACTCACACTTCCTGAAATTCGCAAACAATATGTGCTCTCTTAGCCTCTGTAAGACCAACCTGAGATGTTGTAACGCCCTGGATATCCAAGACCATTACACTGTGTGTTTATAAAGGTGCAAGACTTGCTAACCAAGCCAATTAGTTAGAAATGTGTGTACTGAAACCACAGTTGAACTAGGGTTAAAAGATTTTGGTCTCAAAAGTTTCTTATAATCAAACATTTTCTTTAAATGGGATCCCAGAAGTAGTAAAGTTAAAAGACAATTTACAAAATTTCAGGATTAAAATACAGTTACTAGCCACTCTAAGGCAAAACAGACAAATAGGCTTTTCTCATCCTGTACCACTCCTTAGCCGTGGCGGCCGATCGGTTGACTATGTACATTCAGCACCAAAGCTCTTCATCTCAAGACTGGTCCACCTTGTCTTTGCCTTTACCTGCACCACATAGCACCCGTGAGCCTAGGCCCAGCAAGAAAACACAACAACAGAGCATAATCATCAAGTAAACAACCAGGTAACTCATGCAGTATAATCATATACTCAACATTCCAAACATTCACGTTATTCAAGTATTCAGCATACCAAGTACATCATTTCATACTAATAATCAATTCACACATGATAACAAGGGTCAACGCCCTTAGGCCGCAACCTCTATTTATCCCACTGACTCTGGCCCGCTTAAACCAAGCTCAGTGAATATTAAGCTGTCCTCAGCTACCAGTGGCCGAGTCGTGCCCTGTGCGCAAGTATTATTTACAGCACCCTTAGGCCGTTTAACACATGTCCCATGGCATAATACAATCTATGACATCATACAGATATAGGGAGCTCTTAGTCCCAACACAGTCACATAACCAGTGCAGTTTTCTTACCTTTACATTTCGATAGCTTTGTTCAATTCGATCCTCAAGCACAATCTCGTCTGAGCCCTAGCGTACACCTAGTCACGGTTACAAGTTAGAACCAACTCCAAATTTCAATTCCAAAACCTAGCCTCGAGACCAATCCCGAGCCCTCGGGATGCCCTAATTCCACCAAACAAGGTGGTGGAATCAAACCCCGAGCCCCCGGCCAAAAACCATAAGAAATAACCCAAAAATCCCCTTCTGGAAATAGGGTAACGCTACAACGTTACAAATAGAGCCAAAAAGTCCCTAGACCACAAGGCCTAGCGCTGTAGTGCCCAAAGGCTAGCACTACAGTGCTAGTCACAGCACAGCGAATCCTGTTTTTCCTTCCTTCGATTTTCCCCGAGCCAAACCTTTCCAAAACTCTTCCAAACTTCAACCAAACATCAAAACAAGCCTACCAACATCTCCAACTCACCCCAAATGACCTAACCATATAAAACTCACTCACATGCACCCCAAAATACAGAAATTACCATGGCTGAACTTAGAGCTCAGAACTCAACAAAAAAAAAAACAACTGAAACCACAGAATTCAAGTGACCAAGTTCATAACTTCTTACCTTCAACAACCTTAGGCTATCCTCCACTCTTCCTTAGCTTTCACTCCTCAAAACTTCAGCCTCAATTCCCTAGAATTTCCACCAAAACTCAGCTCAAAATCCATATTAACACTATGAACCAGAAACTGAGTAACAACCTCAAAACCTTACCTTAATTGGATGCCTAACCCCTGCTGAACTCTCAAACTTGATCAAGGTCTCAAGTGCAAAGCCTTAGCCAAGAGCTCCTCTGAATTTTAGCTCCAAAAGACCCCAAGGATTGAAGAAGAAACCTCAAACCGTGAGAGAGAGAAGACTCCTGCTTTTTCCTTCTTTCCTTTTTCCTTCTTCTTTTCTTTTCTTCAGACTTTTAAGGCTTTCTACTCATTCCACTAAGGCATAAAGCATTATAATACTTATCCCTGCTTTTAACTCAAATAACCAATTTTCCCTCCCATTTAATACTAAGCTTTTAAACCTCCTAAGGGCATTTTAGTCACTACACCCAATTCCCGCTAATTCCTCGAATGTCTCTAATATTTACCGCTTACTTCTCGACACCAAAATAATCGCCAAGTATATTCCTCAATATCAAAATAGACTCCAATATATTTCCTAAATTCCCAGAAATACCTCCAGGCTCACCCCGAGCCGGGTATAAACCCCCGCCGTGACTTTTTCGCTAAACTACTCACTAGGACCGCCTCGAGTCACAAGTTACAAATATATCCACATAATAATGTGGTCACAACAATTTATCACAGTTATTTACATTTATGCCCTCAATGGGCCAAAATTACTAATATGCCCTTTCTAACTTAATCATGGCCTACATGCATACTAATACACATAGTCATGCATCACAGATATCCAAATAATCATATAACATGCTTTTAGTCATTTAAATCACATATAATCTAGTTATGCCCTCTCGGCACACTAATCAAGGCCCTTAGGCCTTATTAGTAAATTTGGGTTGTTACAGATGTTGCTCATGCTTTTCCTCTGAGTTCGAATACAAAAAGATATCTTCGATAAAGACGATCACAAACTGATCTAGATAGTCCTTGAACACCCTATTGATCAGATCCATGAAGGTTGCTGAGGCATTAATCAAACCAAATAACATGACAAGAAACTCGTAATGCCCATAATTGGTATGGAAGGCTGTCTTTGGTATGTCTTCCTCCTTGATCCTCAACTGGTGATAACCAGATCAAAGATCTATCTTTGATAATACCATTTTTCCCTGTAACTGATCAAATAGATCATCTATCCTTGGCAGAAGATACCTCTTCTTAATGGTCAACTTATTCAGTTCCCTGTAGTCTATTCACATCATCAGAGAACCATCCTTCTTTTTCACAAATAGAACCGGTGCACCCGATGGCGAGAAACTGGGTCTGATAAAACCCAAGTCTAACAACTCATGTAATTGTACCTTTAGTTCTTTCAACTCTGTTGGGGCCATTCTGTAAGGTGCCCTAGACATTGGCTCTGTCCCTAGTGCCAGCTCAATAAAATTCTATCTCTCTGTATGGCGGCAACCCTGGTAATTCCTCTGGAAACACATCTAGGAATTCACAAACTAACCTAGTCTCTTTTGGTCACACTGGCATGACCTGAGTGGTATCCACCACACTGGCCAAGAATCCTATGCAACCTCCTCACAATAGGTCCCTAGCCCTTAATGCTGAAATCATAGGTACACGAGGTCCATACGCACAGTACCAACAAATACAAAGGGGTCCTCACCCTCAGGCTCAAAGGTTACCATTTTCTTTTTACAATCAATGGTTTCCCTATATCTAGCAAAACACTCCATCCCTAGAATCGTGTCTAAGTCGGTCATAACCAACTCTATCAAGTCAACTGAAAACTCTCTGTCGTCCACTGTCACTAGCAGTGATCTGACCCATCTCCTGGGAACTACTAACTCCCTAGTGGGTAATAATGTCCAGAACTCCACAACATAGTAATCACATGGCCTACACAGTCTATCAATAATCCTACTGGAAACAAAAGAGTGTGTAGCACCAGAGTCAATCAGCATAGTATAAGAAGTGTCAGCACTAGAAAGTTGACCTGTCACTACTAAGGGTCCGGCCTCAGCCTCATCCTACGTCAGTGCGAACACTCGAGCTAGTGTCGAGTTGTCCACCTTTTTTGGCTCCTCTTTCTTCATTCTTGGACAGTCTTTCTTGAGACGCCCCATGATTCCACATAAAAAGTAGGCCTTCGCCCGACACTCCCCCAGATGATGTCTTCTACATCTGGCGCACTCTGGATATGTCCTCCAGTTTTCATTGCCGCCCTAGCGGCCAATCTGTACACCTCATGGCCTCCTATCAAGGCCGGAAGCTATAACAGTGTCTAGGGTCTTCCTTTTCTTGTCACTAAGGCCTCTGCCCCTACCAGATCCTTTAAAGGGAGGTCTCATCCTCTAGGTATCCCTTTTGGCTGCGTTCTCATGCTAGATCTTGTTCTCAACGCCCTCTGCAGTTAGGGTTCTCTCTACTATCTGAGTGTATGTCATCACTCCAGGTACTGTTGTAATTCTAACATCCTGGGCAATCATAGAGTTCAGCCCCCTAAGAAATCTCTTCTTCCTAGTAATATCAATAGGCACCAAGTCCATAGCAAACTTGGCTAACCGATCAAACTTCAGGGCGTATTCTGTTCTTGACATATTTCCCTGGGCTAGACTATTGAATTTGTAACGACTTAAGTTTCCTAATAAGGTTTAGGACCTTGATTAGGAGGCTGGGAGAGCCATAATTGATTTATTGGCTATTATATGATTATACGCATGGTTATGTGGGTCATATTATTATATGATGATAAAGGCATGTATGGGGTTATACTCTGTTGTGAGGGTATTTTAGTAATTTGGCTCATTGAGAGCGTAATTGCATACTTGTGTGTTTATTGGTAGGCTAATGTAGAGACACCATTATTATGTGGATATGTTCGCAGCTTGTGACTCAAGGCGATCCTAACAAGCAGTTTAGCGGGAAAGTCACAGTGGGGATTTATACCCGGCTCGGGGTGAGCCTGGGGATGTACCTGGGAATTTGGAGAATATATTGGAGATGATTTGATATTGAGAAATACAATTGGTGATTAGTTGGGTATCAGAAAGTAAGCAATAAATATTAAAGAAACTAAAGGAATTAGCGGGAATTGGGAGTAATGACCAAAATGCCCCTAGAGTGATTTGAAGGTTTAGTTATTATTGGGAGGGCAAAGTGGCCATTTGGCTTACTAAAGGATAGGTTATATTATGATTTATAATCTTAGTGGAAGTTGTAGATAGACTCAGAAGCTTAAGGAAAAGAAAAGAAGAAGGAAGGAGAGAAAAACAGAACACTTAGAGCTATTACTCTCTCTCTTTCGGCTGGGTCACCTCTTCACCATTCTTTGTGAGGTTTGGAGCTGGAGTTCCAGAGTAAGCTCAGGATGGAGCTTAGGGCTAAAGACCTTGGTGAAGCTAGAAGAACTAGCAGGGTTTAGCCAATCAATTGAGGTAAGTTTCAAGGTTTCCTGATGTGTTTTCTGGGTTTTAATGAGATGATTTCTAAGCTTGAGTTTTGGATGGAATAAAGGGATATGAACTTGAGGAGTTGAAGGGCTTAAGGCTGGTTGGATGCTAGGGATAACTTAAGGTCAAAATCCTCCATAGAAGGTAGCAAGTTCTGACTTTGATGTTCTAAGTTTCTGAGTTTCTGGTTGAGTCTTTCAGTTCTTGGGTTTAATGTTTGTTTTTCTAGTTTGATGATGCATGTGGTTAAGTCTTGTGTTATTGAGTTGTATGGGGTGAGATATAGGTGATGGAAGACTCAATTTTGTGTGTGGTTGAGGGTTGGAAGGGTTCCAAGGGGTTTTGGTTCGAGGAAAATCGAAGAAGAGAAAATAGAGTGTTGCTGGTCTGTGACTAGCGCTGTAGCGCTAGCCTTTGGGCGCTACAGCGCTAGGCTTGGGCTTTCTGGGCATTTTGGTTCTGCTTGTAGCGCTATAGCACCCTCCTTAGAGCGATGTAGCGCTACCTTGTCTCCAGAAAGGGGTTTTTGAGTTTTTCCTTAGGGTTTTTGCCCGGGGGCTCGGGGTTTGATTGCACCACCCCGTTTGGTGGAATTAGGGCTTCCCAGGGGTTCTGGATTGGTCCCGAGGCTAGGTTTTGGATTTGAATTTTGGTGGTGATTTTGATCTATGACTGTGACTAGGTGCGCGCTAAGGTTCAGACGGGATCGTGCTTAAGGATCAATTGAACGAGCTAGCGAAATCTAAAGGTAAGAAAGTTGCACCTGATTATGTGGTTAGGTTGGGACTAAGTGTTCCCTATGTTTGTATGCATTGTTATGTGAATGAGATAACCATGAGAACATGATGGGACTAAGAGCTCCCTATATTTGTATATCATGTCATGAGGTGGTATTATGCCATGGGACATGTGATAACCAGCCTAAGGTTGTTGAAATCAATAATTGCGCACAGGGCACGGCTCAGCCACTGGTAGCTGAGGCAGCTCATTTATCACTAAGCTCGGTTAAGCTGGCCGGAGTCAATGGGTATAACACTGGCGGCGGCCTAAGTGAGCCGAAGACAGTGGATTAAATAGAGGGTGCGACCTAAGGGCGCCGACCCTAAATATTATTTGATTGATGTGATAAACTGTTGATTATGAATGTGAATATTGTGTTATGGATATGTTTTGTTGATTAGCTGTATGACCAATTGTTAATTTGTTGAGTGTTGTCACTGATTGGATAAATGTTATGAATTGCTGAATTCCTGGCTATGCGTTGTGGAATATTTGGTAATTGATGTTGATCTTGCTATGATATCATGCTTTTTTGCTGGGCCTCGGCTCACGGGTGCTACGTGGTGCATGTAAAGGCAGGGGTATGCTGAGTCAACTATGAGTTGGAGAGCTTTGGGGGTGAGGTGTACATTGTCAGCTGCTCGGCCGCCACGGTCGAGGAATTGTACAGGGACGGAAACCCAAAATGTGTATTTTGCCATTAGAGTGGCTTGAATTATTTATAACTTTTGGAATTTGTTGTAACTAAGTCATCTAAACCCTATTTTGAGTTTCCATGTATTAAACTATCATTTTTAATGAAAATAGCCTGTTTGTGACCAAAATATTTTATTCCTAATCCGTTGATGACGTTGGATCCACGTTTTGTTTAAATGACTTGATTAGCAAGTCTTGCACTATTTTAAACACACAGTGTAATAGTCTTGGTTATCTAGGGTGTTACAACTTGGTATCAGAGCATCTAGTGATACAGAAATTTGATAATTTATGCATAATATTGGTGTTTGGTATGCTTTATGTGTGTTTGATTGTTATGGTTATCTAGATCTGCCCTTGGGATGGTTTTGGGTATAAATGTCAGGGCTGAGAGGTTAGTCGGTAAAGACAGGTTAATTCAGGGTGTATATGTTGAGAATGGTTAATTGGACTCAATTTTGGTTTTGGTAAGGATAGAAGATGACAGTTGGGGTTGGAATCCTCCACCTACCCTGAGATTCGCAACAGATGTTTGCTGATATATGAGTCAGGTTGTGAGGTCTAATAGAAAGCATTGGATGGATGAAAAAGTAGGGTATTGAGGGGGAAACAGATAAGAATCATTGCGTGGAAGGTCTTGGAAGTATTATCCTCTTGTTTCGAGGAAGGTTTGGATTTGTTCAGGAATCGATTAGTGAATGGGTGTGGCTAATCCTGTTCTTGGTAGTATGAAAAGGACAAATTGGGATAGAGTAGCCGTACTAGGTATTTGTGGCAAAAGGATGTCGAAAGTGGTAAGATAGCGACAGTATATGTTAACGAGCTTGGTGGATTGATCAATCCACTTTGGATTATGGTACAAATGGATGTAGCCAGAAGTGATAAGTCATTTGTGAGTTAACTCTGAGATGGTTATCTGTGCTTGGGCAGTAGAGAGAGGGCCTCATTATCTAGGATGAAAGGAATACAGGTGATGATATTTTTGTTCGTGGAAATTTAGTAAGTGTGGCTACTCAGTGATAGGAAGAATGAGAACCTTTGGTGGTTTTATGGCTCCTGGTTTGGACAGGAAGGGGGTTTAGTTTACAGGTTGGCCATCAAGACAGGGAAGACTGGGATATTTTACTCATTTAGAGCCCAAGGTTAGTTCCTCGGAAGTGACCAGTGGATTGGATAGCTTTTGCTCTAGTTAGAAAAAGAACTGAAAGGGCTTGGTACTGTGTGTCTCTTGGGAAAGATTCAGATGAGTATTTGTTGAGGAAAGTTAATGTGTTACATAAGGGACAACCCTGGATAGTCATGAGCATCTCTTGAAGTATATTGATTAGACTGAATGGAAATTAAATTAGTCAGTAAGGATGCAGATGAGTATGCTAGAAGCTTTTGGGTACAGTCCGAAACTTGGGTATGGAAGGATTTGGTATCAGGAATGCTATGAGGAATGATATTAGTTTGGCTTAAGGAATTATTGGATCACCTGAAAAGTATGTGACCTACAAGTGAATTGGACAAAATAATGTATCATGGGACTCATGGATATTGCCTGCTAGGGATGAAAAGTTTAAATGCCTCATTACAAGACAGGACGATGTCTTCAGGAGTTGATCATCGATCTGGTTATTACTAGATAAGGATCAAGAAAAGAGACATCTCAGGAATTATTACTTGTACCGAAAGGGGTGTGATGCATTAATAGTAAGGATTCCTAATCGTTTTGTACTTCAATGACATGGGTAAGTCTGACAAGCAGAGAATAGAGAAATGACATGGATGGGTTGCATTCAGGTTCACTAGCGACGAGTTGAACTACTCCCCAGCTAAAGGTAGAACGTGAGCGACTACTATACTGATGATATCACGACTAAAGCAGCAGGGTCAGAGGTAAGGTTTCAGAGGGTATTAACTTCGTTTTTCAAAGGTATTCAAGGTTAAGCTACAGGAAGGGAGGAGATCAGGTACGAAGAGATTTGGTCAAAATCACACTAAGACCGATGAACATATCAGCTACTACTTGAAGTATCCTCGAAGACAGTTACAACGTAAGGGTTTTGAATATGAAGAGTTGGTCAGGTATGGGGAACAGTGATGGGTTGTAAGAAAGGAGCAGTAACTCTTGAGTTTAAAAAGGGGAAATCCTTGTAGTGGTTAGCATTTGTTCCTAGAGTGGGAGATCTACTGAAGGGGCATGGTTAGAACCTTAGCTAGTGTGATGGACACTACTTGAGTTGTATCAGTGGGACAAAGACAGACAAGATTAGCATGTGAGTTTCCAGATAAGTTTCCAAGGAATTCGTCAAGGAGTTCATCTGTGTAAAGAGATGGAATGGTGATAAGATTGGTGTCAGTGATGGAATTAGATCTAAGACGCTGTATTGAACGGTTTTAACAAGGCTGTGAGAATTAAAGTCTCAATTGTTGAGTAGGATGATGTTCTTTAGGGTGAATCTTTGATCTGGTTATTACTAGCTAGAGACCAGGGACAGTTAAGGATCCTCGATCTGGTTATTACTAGCTAGAGATCAAAGACAGTTAGGGATCTTTGATCTGGTTATTACCAGCTAGAGATCAGGGAAGAGGATAGGCAGGAGATTGTTGTTATATTAGATAAGGGCACTAAGGATGCTGAGTCATGTGTTGAAGGTTTGGTCAATGCTAAATTGTTTTTGTGAAATAGGTGAAAAGAGTATTCAAAGATTATCTGAATTAGACTTGTGATTGTCTTGATCGACGGCATAGTGATGTATTCTGGTTGGGACTTTTCCAAGGTTAAGGAATGCCTTGGGAGTGAGAGTTTCCTTAGACAGTCATGGTGGTACATGTATTTGGGTTGATTTCTACGTCTTTTTATAGATTAGAATCAATGGGTGAGATGCTATGACACTTCAAAGATAGGAGGAGATGATGGTCAATGCATGATGTTGGTTAAAGGATCCGACTAGAACAAGAGTGGAGTTTTTAGTGGGCTTGATAGCCAGTTGATACTTGGAATTATCATCTCATGAAGGGTCAAAGAAAGACAGTTAAGGAAATCTCAGATAAAAGGAGTTAAAGGCAAAAAAAAAAATCTTAATTGGGTTAGCTAAGGATTTTACAGTGTCATATATAAGTTTATTGTGATATAAGATCAAATATGGACTCTGATGGGCACCGAAATTACATGGAAATTCTGGATGAATCTCGTACTACCCTCTTGATCTTTTCATCCAGACATCAGGAAAAAGGTACCATAATTTGAAGGTTTTGTATTGGAGGCCTAGGAGGAGAGGAATATAATGAATGAAGGACAAAACTCTTAACCTGTTAACAGGTCAGGACAGGGTATCAGAAACTGGTAAGGCTATTGCAGCCTTTGAGTATGTTATAATAGGAATAAGGAAATATCGTGATGAGTATCGCAAAGAGGCTGCCAAGACAGTTGGGTAATTATGGACCAGCATTTGGGGAGAACTTGCTTTTATTAGTAAGGATAATTTATACAGCTGACCAGTATTCAGAACTCTAAGCGAGGTGGATGGTAAGCCTCCATGGAATTCAGGGTTAATCTCATTGAATGAGGACTTTATTTTACTCTCAGGTCTTGGGAGGATTAGGGAAGGTGATGAATAGATAACTGGAATCTGGTGAATTTTATTATTTTCAGACTGATGGTAAATCAGAGAGAAAGGGAGTTATCCTATTATTGGAAGAACACTTGATAAGATGGAGTATAATAAGGAATGTATACCATCCATTCGTTGGAATGAGATAAGTGAGATGTTGTATTTGGATCCTGAGGTAGTTCAAGGGATCATTGAGATTATTAAAAGGTTAGAGTATGGAAACTCACTTTTCAAAGTAAATGGAAAAGCTTTACTGAATCGGGAAACAGGAATATGGAGTTCCAAGTAGAAGATTGCATCTTCCTTGGGATATCACCAAGGATAAAGGGGCGAAGAGCTAGTTGGACCCCAGAGTATTAAGACCGTTTGGATCCGGAAAAGGATCAGTGAGGTTGTCTTGTAAGTTGATCACAGTTTTGGGCACTGTAGCTGTACGCGGTGTATTTTGTACTCCATGTTGAGGACATGGGTTGGAGAAGCTCATGTGTTGATTGATAGGAATCTGCAGTTAAAGATGGAGTTATTCCACGTGGAGTGACCAGTTCAGTTATGAGGTAGAAAGAATAAGGTTTTGAGGAACAGGATTGTACCTTGAGTTAAGGTAACGTTCTAGAAATAGTAAGGTCAAGGAATGACCGGGGTAACTGGAATCAGTTGTGCGGAATTTATATTCCGGGCAGTACAGATAAAATTTCGAGGACGAAATTTCTGTAAGGAGGGGATAGTTGAAATGACCCAAATTTCCTAATAAGGTTTAGGACCTTGAATAGGAGGCCGGGAGGGCCATAATTGATTTATTGTGCTATTATATGATTATATGCATGGTTATGTAGGTCATATTATTATATGATGATAAAGGCATGTATGGGGTTATACTCTGCTGTTAGGGTATTTTGGTAATTTGGCTCATTGAGAGCGTAATTGCATACTTGTGTGTTTATTGGTAAGCTAATGTAGAGACCACATTATTATGTTGATATGTTCGCAGCTTGTGACTCGAGGCGATCCTAACAAGCGGTTTAGCGGGAAAGCCACAGTGGGGATTTATACCCGGCTCGGGGTGAGCCTGGGGATGTACCTAGGAATTTGGAGAATATATTGGAGATGATTTGATATTGAGAAATATAATTGGTGATTAGTTAGGTATCTGAAAGTAAGCGGTAAATATTAAAGACACAAAGGAATTAGCGGGAATTAGGAGTAATGACCAAAATGCCCCTAGAGTGATTTGAAGGTTTAGTTATTATTGGGAGGGCAAGGTGGTCATTTGGCTTACTAAAGGATAGGTTATATTATGCTTTATAATCTTAGTGGAAGTTGTAGATAGACTCAGAAGCTTAAGGAAAAGAAAAGAAGAAGGAAGGAGAGAAAAACATAACACTTAGAGTTATTACTCTCTCTCTTTCGGCTGGGTCACCTCTTCACCATTCTTTGTGAGGTTTGGAGCTGGAGTTCCAGAGTAAGCTCAGGATGGAGCTTAGGGCTAAAGACCTTGGTGAAGCTAGAAGAACTAGCAAGATTTAGCCAGTCAATTGAGGTAAGTTTCAAGGTTTCCTGATGTGTTTTTCTGGGTTTTAATGAGATGGTTTCTAAGCTTGAGTTTTGGATGGAATAAAGGGATATGAACTTGAGGAGTTGAAGGGCTTGAGGCTGGTTGGATGCTAGGGATAACTTAAGGTCGAAATCCTCCATAGAAGGTAACAAGTTCTGACTTTGATGTTCTAAGTTTCTAAGTTTCTGGTTGAGTCTTTCAGTTCTTGGGTTCAATGTTTGTTTTTCTAGTTTGATGATGCATGTGGTTAAGTCTTGTGTTATTGAGTTGTATGGGGTGAGATATAGGTGATGGAAGACTCAATTTGGTGCGGTTGAGGGTTGGAAGGGTTCCAAGGGGTTTTGGTTCGAGGAAAATCGAAGAAGAGAAAACAGAGTGTTGCTTGTCTGTGACTAGCGCTGTAGCGCTAGCCTTTGGGCACTACAGCGCTAGGCTTGGGCTTTCTGGGCGTTTTGGTACTGCTTGTAGCTCTATAGCGCCCTCCTTAGAGAGCTGTAGCGCTACCCTGTCTCCATAAAGGGGTTTTTGAGTTTTTCCTTAGGGTTTTTGCCCGGGGGCTAGTGGTTTGATTCCACCACCCCATTTGGTGGAATTAGGGCTTCCCAGGGGCACGGGATTGGTCCCGAGGCTAGGTTTTGGATTTGAATTTTGGTGGTGATTTTGATCTATGGCTTTGACTAGGTGCGCGCTAAGGTTCATACGGGATCGTGCTTGAGGATCAATTTAACAAGCTAGTGAAATCTAAAGGTAAGAAAGCTGCACCAGATTATGTGGTTAGGTTGGGACCAAGTGTTCCCTATGTTTGTATGCATTGTTATGTGAATGTGATAACCATGAGAACATGATGGGACTAAGAGCTCCCTATATTTGTATATCATGTTATGAGGTGGTATTATGCCATGGGACATGTGATAACCGACCTAAGGGTGTCGGAATCAATAATTGCACACAGGGCGCGGCTCAGCCACTGGTAGCTAAGGCAGCTTATTTATCACTGGGCTCGGTTAAGCTGGCCGGAGTCAGTGGGTATAACACTGGGGGCGGCCTAAGTGAGCCGAAGACAGTGGGTTAATTAGAGGGTACGACCTAAGGGCGCCGACCCTGAATATTATTTGATGGATGTGATAAATTGTTGATTATGAATGTGAATATTGTGTTATGGATATGTTTTGTTGATTATCTGTATGACCAATTGTTAATTTGTTGAGTGTTTTCACTGATTGGATAAATTTTATGAATTGCCGAATTCCTGGCTAAGCGTTGTGGAATATTTGGTTATCGATGTTGATCTTGCTATGATATCATGCTTTCTTGCTAGGCCTCGGCTCATGGGTGCTACGTGGTGCAGGTAAAGGCAGGGGTATGCTGAGTCAACCATGAGTTTGAGAGCTCTGGGGGCGAGGTGTACATTGTCAGCTGCTCGGCCGCCATGGTCGAGGAATTGTACAGGGACGGAAACCTAAAATGTGTATTTTTCCATTAGAGTGGCTTGAATTATTTATAACTTTTGGAATTTGCTGTAACTAAGTCACCTAAACCCTATTTTGAGTTTCCATGTATTAAACTGTTATTTTTAATGAAAATAGCCTGTTTGTGAGCAAAATATTTTATTCCTAATCCGTTGATGATGTTGGATCCACGTTTTGTTTAAATGACTTGATTAGCAAGTCTTGCACTATTTTAAATACACAGTGTAACGGTCTTGGTTATCCAGGGCGTTACAGAATTCATCTGCCTTCGCAGATCTCACTGTGTCATTGTAATACTTCTCATTAAACACATATCTGAATTCTTCCCAATTCATTGTGGTTACATCCCTAGTCTAGGATACCACCTCCCACCAGATTTGAGCTTCCTCCCGAAACATGTATGTGGCACAAGCCACCCTCTCATTGCCCACCACCCTCATAAAGTCTAGGAAGGATGCAATCATGCTCATCCACTGCTCTACCTTGAGTGGATTTGTGCTACCCTAAAACATTGGAGGGTGTTGTTTCCTGAACCGTTCATTTAACAACTCTCAATGGTTCTCTATCTCAGACTATTGTTGTACGGCCAGTACTGTAGCAACAGGTGGGGCCTCTGACGCAGTGTTCCCTGACGAAACCTGTTGTTGCCTCAGTTGTTGAATCTCTTCTTCATGTCCTTTCTACCTAGCTTGCATATCAGGAAGCACCTATTGTCAGTTTTCAGGAGCTGGCGGAGGGTTCTAACCCTGGTCATTACTTCCAACCTGATTTTCGGCACCGGTCGGCTCATTACATTGCAATGGAAGCATACTTCCATGTCTATTTGCAATCAATGACTCGGCTTATCATGAAGTAATAACAATATTCCATGTCAACCCACGATTCAAAACTGATCAAATAATCATCCACATGCATTGACAATGCTAATAAGCACCCCAATACTCTCACACATATATAGTCATGCTAATAAGCATGGCGATTGATATTCATGGTTAATCAAGGTGCTAATAAGCACATTCTTAACATCAAGGTGCTAAGAGCAATGATGATGCTACTAATCATTTTTACAACATTTACAAGCCACAATTGTGCTAATAAGCACATCTTTAACATGCATACAGTAGTCAAGGGCCAGACGCTATCAGAGTAGCTCATACTTCCTAATTATATAAGCAGGTCAGGCATATATATTTCATTTATCAGAGTAGCTCATGCTTCCAAATTAGATAGGCAGGTAAGGCATATATATTTCATTTAAGTAATTGCACACGTAACTGTTGGGAATGGTGCCCTGAAAGGAAATGTAGTAGACATTGTTTTAAGAAATAAATAAATAAATTGAATTTTTTATGCATATATATTATGGACTATATTATTCTGTGATAATATTATGTAAATATCAAAAAAAAATCTCTAAGTTCATATATGTGATCTCAAACGCGTATTGGTACGGGAGGATTGTGTTTGCGATAAATGCACTTGAATAGTTCGCAGTAAAATA